>NW_027460280.1:52561115-52888615 GCF_050947875.1 Dermacentor variabilis
ATTATCAACTGAAGCATGTCGCAGCTGACAAAGAAACGCAAGTTCGTAGCTAACACTCGGGCATGAATATAGCGTGTGGGGTGGAAGCAAAACATTTGCGAAAGATCCTTGCCGACAATATCTGCATGCCTATATTTCAGTGTGCCCGTGAGGAAAGAAAGTCGGATGACACACATATACCTGTACATGCAACACAAAGCTTCATAATCAAAAACGAAACTACAAGAGTAGACATGGGAGTCGCATGCATTACTGCATGATTGAGCAGCACTATTCAGGACTCCGATTATAGAAGGTTTTCGAAGATCATGAATTATTTGGCCAGTGCGTCTAGAATGATGTCAGAGGGAAACCTCGTACGCAGAAAAAAAAATAAACAGCTTATAGCACGATGCAGATTTGTAAAAAGGAAAAAAAAAACGAAAGTGATCAGAAGGTTATCGTTCCAGCGACAGAAGACACACACATACACTCTGAGTGAGGTCGGTCGCTAATTGGAGTTACGTAACCAAAGGATCGCCGCTGTGACAGAACACGACGGCGCAACTGTATGCACCAGTCTCGAGCTGGCCACCGCGCATGTTGTGCCACTGCGTTTTCCTTTCGTGCGAAGAGCAGGAGAGGAACATACCGGTATGGATTCTCACATGTCCTTTCAATTGTCCATTGTTCGAGAAAGACACCTTGCAGTGTGGACACTGGAAGCGCTTGGGTCTTTGCTTCTTGGCCTTCCACCGGGCGGCCAGCTCTTGCTGGAGGAACGCGGGCGCGTGCGAGGATGCGTGGTGGTGCGCGGCGGCGGCGGCGACATCCCACGCGGTCATCGGGAAGGCCGGTTGCAGTGCCGCGGGCAGCAGGTACACCGGCTCGGGCTGCACGATCCGGGGCTCGGCGCTCTGCTGTTGGGCCCAGGGCCGGAAGATGGGCGACGCGCGCTCCTTGCCAGTCATGGCTCGCTCTGGCCCTTCGGTCGAGAGGGCGACTCTACTCGTCGGCCACAGCGGCGGCCGGCCTGGGGATTGGCCCCCGGCGGGACAATGCGCCGGGGACGGGCGTGAAGCAGGCGGAGACTCGGGAGAGAAGGGGGCCGCTGCCCGCCCCTCTTTAGTCGGGGGCTCGGGCTGACGTCATGGACCCCGACGGGGGCTCTCCCTTCGCGGAGGGGGGCAGCGTGCTGAGTGTTTAGGGAGAGCGGCATCGCGCGCGCGCGGGTTCTGATGGCCGTCATCATGGGAGGATGCTGCTCCCCGCTCCCTAATTCAATAAGACCGCGCCAATCCAGGGCCCGTCGGCGGAGAGGGGGCGCGCCCTTCCACCCGCGGCTGCTCACCCCTCGTGGCGGGAGGAGGGCGATTGCATCTGGGCTCTCGCCAGCCGTGCCACGCTTTTGACGCCGGCCGACCGACACTGGACCGTCTGTTCTGCGATAACGAGGACAGCCGAGACTGGCCGGACGCGCTCGCTCCTATAAGATGTGTTGGAGTTGCGCGCGAACTTCGCAAGAGCGTGATTCATTCGCCCTCTTTATAGAAAAAGAAAAAGAACATATACAACGAGAGAAAGAAAATTTACTTAAGACGACATACAAATGCACATGCGGGATTGCATGCCTCTAATGTATCAATTCAGTGGGATCAAAGCGCGGGAAAAATACTCCACTTACTGATGCATGTTACTGAATGATCACGCTTACTAGCTATCGCTTACTTGTAGCAATGTTGATATTGCTCTGCGCATCGTATAGCATAGTGCCTGTTCCTGAATCTGTTTTCTGGAGAAAACACGAACCAAAACTTCAAGGTGTTCTGCTTGCTGGCTAGTAATATACATAGTATTTTTTTATTAACCTCTCTCTAGATTCAGGTCGCCGTGCGAGAACAGTAGTGGCTACCTTGTTGATTTGATGTCTACAGAACGCCCAAAGTCGTCTTGGGTAGCGAGTTTCGACCGAGACCGGACTCTCCTTCATGATGCCGCTACATTAAATAAAGGGCGGGCCACTTTCCCGTTATTAAGAATGCGAAGATAAAAAAAAAAACACGAACTTACGTATACAGTAGACAACAGTCACAAAAGAAAAGAAAAATAAGGACGCACGAGCAGATGGACGACTCGTGTGCGGACTGCAAACTAAAGGTTCTCATAAATAAATGGGCACCAAACGGCCACGTCACCGAAGAACAGCTTGCGGAATGAGAGTAAGATATCTCGTCTTCAAGCATCCGAGTCCGATCGAGAACCCACGGTACCACAAGTATAACCACATAACCGCAGAAGCCTGAAAAACAAACGTGGTCATGTTCTTAGAAATAAAGAAACAGCTGATCACGATGCCTTCAGTTGTAAGTGAGCGTCTGTCCTGTGCACTCCGTTTCTTCCCGCCCATTTTCCCGCTAAACGACACCACATGATGCACCAACTGGCCCAACAGTCTACGCTCCTAAAATATATGCACCAGCACATGTCGGCATATATATATACTCGTGCTATACCAAAGAGTTTGCCGATACCCACATCAAGATCGGCGTCAGTTGAGGGCGAACGCCTAAAGGCCTGGAGATATTTACAAAGTTCATTTATCAACCGACTCTTAAGAGATCACTGGGATCTGCTAAAGCTTGCATGAAGGCAGTTATAAAATATGAGAACGCTCTCCGCCGGCTGCCGAGGCGCCGCGCAGCTTCAACAGTCACTGCAACAGGGAATTACGGGATCTGCAATTTTACCGCACGCTCTATAAAAGAACACTAAAAAGGAGTGTTGTGGTTACGCTCCTGACACTGCCCAGGCGGCGCGACCGAGCAGCGATCGTCAGTGCCTCTTGCGGAACCTTCCGTTAAAACTGACACTGACGGACCACGCTACTCAGTCTGCCCACGCGGATCTGCCAGCGTGATCGAATGTTCATGCTAGTTTTGAAACGAACAAATGGCGCAAGTTTTGCTGTGTGGTTTCAAACCAATCTCAAAATTAGACGGTCGGATACGCCCTGCCATTCGTCGTAAAGGGAAAAAGCCCTTTGCCGCCGGGCAAGTTCACAGCGTGAAAGAAGTCGCTGGTGTGACTGTGCTGGCTATCACTCCCAGCAAGGCATATACACAACTACAGCGTATCTCTGGACTTGAGAAAACTCAACTATCATATTATGCTTTTATCAAGCAGCTCAATTGAGTGAGCAGGCACGAATGAGCTTATTAAGGGTTAGGCGTAGGTGTTATTGGCCAACCATTTGGGTTACCGTAGACAAAACGTGTTCTTCCGTGGTGTTGTTTTGACACGCTTGCGAAGTCTCATTGGCCACGAATGATAGGCGCCATTTAAGTTATAGGGTTTAACGTGTCAAAACCACTTTCTGATTATGAGGCACGCCGTAGTGGAGGACTCCGGAAATTTCGACCATCTAGGGTTCTCTAACGTGCACCTAAATCTAGGTACAAGGGTGTTTTCGCATTTCGCCCCTATCGATATGCGGCCGCCACGGCCGATAGGCGCCATATCTTTTCGAATTACTAAAAGGCTCTTTTAAACAGCTTGCACAAAAATTGTATTAGACTGCTATGTTCTGCCAAGCAAGCGCAGTACTTTGCAACTGCTGAGGCACCGGCACGCCCTTGGGCCGCTCCGGCAGCCAAGACTCGGGTGACCGTAGCCGGCAATCTGAACCCAAGTAGAGCCGCACAGCGTGAAGTGCTCAGCAACTCACGCAAGCCAGAACACCCGCAGCCACAACGCAGTACGCTTCGTACAGCAAAATAAATACCTCTAGATGATAGGGAGAATTTAAAAAAAAAAAAGAAAAATTAAGCCGGCTTCCCGGCAAGACTCTTTGTCGACCAAAAACTTCAGTCTACTGACTACAGTACTTTCTAGTGCGATCCTCCAGGAAGGAAGCGCGAGCACAAAACCACGGCCGGCCAGAAAATCTGTAGAGCAGGAGATCAGGCAGTCCTGCGCGGCCGCTACAGTCTTTGATGCAGCAGAACCGCCGTCCGCACGCTTTTTTTCCTGGGCAGTTTTCGATGTCTTGCAAATTTGCCATCGTAAAACAGCGGGATATGACAACGTTTACCTGCAGGACAGTGGCGCACGTGGTTCAGAAGTTTCGAATCACACGCGGTCATAACAACAACACGTGCACCAGCTGGATTCTACGCCGTCGAGTGGAGGTGGATCAGTGCCAGAGTTGCGCTTTCGACGCTACAGGTGGCGCGGCCGTAAGAGCTAAAAAGGAAATTGTGGGGTTTTACGTGCCAAAACCACGATCCGACTATGAGGCCCGCGGTAGCGGGGGACTCCGAAATAATTTGGAACACTTGGGGTTCTTTAACGTGGGCATACATCTAAGCACACGGGCGTTTTCGCCCCCCATCGAAACGCGGCCGCCGTGGCCGGGATTCTATCCCGCGACCTCGTGCTTAGCAGTCCAACACCATAGCCACTAAGCGACCACGGCGAGTTGCCGTCAGAACTAAGACCAGCGGCTAAGGATGGGTGGCGACACCGCCCTGAAAGTTTCTCGTACCAGTTGCCGTGACGTCATGGATTTCGACAGCGTTTACTCGGCCCTGGTTACTTGTTTATTGGTAGAGAATGACTACGCCGCACTCCAAAATAACGAAGGACTCAACCTATAGCAAGTTTCGAAAGCCTGTACCGGTCACAATAAAATGGCCTCAATACGAGAAAACACTTCGAAATTCGTGATGTCGTACTGGCATACCAGCGCTGAGGTATGAGTGCGAAAAAAGAAGTTTTGTCTTCATTTGCGCCATTAGTGATTGATCGTTTAGATTGAAATGAATGAAAATGGAGAGTATAAAACAAATATTCTGCCGCTCTAGACTAAACTGGTGTCGCTCATTCTTCGCTTTAAGGCTCTCACCAATAAACACCGCTTATACTCGGTTCCTGAAAAGTTTCACCTCGACGCCTTCTGGCGCTGCAAAACGAACAGTTGCACGAAGAAACACATTACAACTGTAGTCACGACTGTGTGTTGCCAGCTGCGAACTGGCCACACCTTTTTCTTCTTTTTTCTTAGTCCCAGTGCTTCATTAAACAGCGCCCTGTCTCGCTTATATCCATGTGGCCATAATAAATAGATATTTGTAGTCCTGGGCACCGCATTTGATACTTTTCCTGTGTCGAACTTTTCTGCACGCTTAATGCATATGCGAGGTGTTCGAAAATCTCTTCGAAATTCCTTAGAAATAGGGAAGGTGCAATAATTACGCGGATTCCTCGAGATTGCTTTTACCACAGAGGTATACATTTTATGATGACTAGCGGTAGTAATGAGACTAGCAATTACAAAAGCTAGGCTAAATAACTTTTTAACGGAATAATTCGGTTGTCCTGACGCCAGGCTTGAACTCCCTCATCCCATATCATAACTGTTCCTAGACATGCAGTTAGCTGAGGCGTATGATTTCCGCAGCGCATTGAACGCCGGCCAGACAGGGATAGAATATTTTTTTAAGAAAGCCAGAGAGGTTGAAATGAGCCAGTTCACTCTAACCTGGCAAAGGGAGAGGGGGAACGATGACGTAAAGGACTGATGAGGGGTGATGATGATGACGATGATGACGTGGAAGAGGGATTCATAACGTGCAGCGAAGTTGGGCATTCTGATGGTTATCAAGAAAGTCCGAAAAATTCATTCAGGAATGGCATCGAGTTAGCCACCGGGTTCCATATCATGGAGGCGGGGTTTTGAGAAAAGTTTTCTTCAGCTAGCAACAGTCGCTCCTCAGTAATAACTTCATTAGATGCGACACTGCCTCTGCGCCAAGTTTCACCCGGAATTCATAAGCCGCCGGAAGGCGCGAGTGTCACGGCCTCAGCAGATACTCATGACTCGCGTGCCACTTCACCGTCGGGTGAGCAGTCATGCCTTTGTGATAAAATCAATCCCGAAAAATTCGCGTATCTAGCACATCTTCTCGACTTTGAATGCATTTTCTGAAACGTCTGGTATTATCTGTCCTTCGCAATAAACCTAAACAAACACTAAACAAACAAACAAAAAAGAAATACTTTAGTAAACAATAATTATACCACCCGTATTTCCTATTTATATAAGTGTAATTTTAAACTTTAAAATAATGATGAATTGCCCCCAAAAAAAGCCGAGCCTGTCTGCATTTCGCAGTTACTATACGTGTTTCGGGTAGACTTGTTGCACTGCACAAACTGGCGCGCCGTTATTATTTACAAAAGCTGATGTGGGGACAAGACATGACGGAGTCCCATTATTTATTAGCCTAAGTAAAGAAATATTTCAAGCTTGTATCGGGCGAGGTAGGTTACAGTAAGAGCAGTATTGGCTTGTAATAACTATTTAGTGCTGGTGTCTAAATGTTAATTTTCTTACTGCGCAAACTTGTTGCAGGGTCAGTTGAATGATTATGCTGAAAGAAATATGCATTGCAACTTATAGAAGGACGAGCAAGAGGAAAGACATTAACTGCATGGTTCAAACTTTAAACTCTTATTTGTGTCGGAAGCCGTCAATTTAAAGATATTTTCACAGATGCGCAGTGGTGACAATCCCTATGGTGAGACCAGAAACAGGAAAATGTTGGAAAGCGATTCAACGTGCAGTTGAAGTCGATCAAAGACAATGTCTTCCTGAGCGAGTTGGGGGTGATAATAGGGCATAGTCACTGCTCACGGCACTACATCGCGTCACTAATTGACGAATTAGGAAAATATTACCTATTAATATTTTAATTAATTACCTTATGTCGCATATTGAAATTTACAAATTTGTAGCCGCGGTGAGTGCACAAGGCGTATCGTCTTCGAACAAATTCTCAGGATGACACCGGTTTTGCAATATGCACTGTCAAATTTACCGCAAAAGAGAATGCACTATCGTTCCACCTACTTTTTAACAAACCGCCGTTTGATGCATTGAAACACAAAACTCGCTGAAACGCCAGTGTATTTCGTCGCACACTTTGGGAATGAGTGTCGCGAAACCGGTGTCAGCTTGAGCATTCGTTGCAAGTGGATACGCCTTGCGTACTGGCCGGCTACAACTTCGTAAATTGTAGTAAGTATCATAAAGTAAATTGTTTAAACTTAATTAGTGACATTTCGTTAATTAGTTTATTGTGAATTTCTATATAATGTGTAAGTAATGTCCGCAACTTCGAGCGGTCCAGCTCGAAAAATAGAAATTGCCGAAGGCAATTTCAGTAAAATTTTGTATAGTGTTAAAAAACACGCTTGCTGTAGTGTTCTTACTTTGAGGATGGTGAGACTGGAAGCCTGATATTCTCTCAAAAGCGTGGCTAGATATAGAGGGTAACTGCGGTTTAACTGGAAAGGCTGCATTCGTCCGGCTATAAATAATTTCAGTTATCGCGAAAATAGGACTTAAATTTAAAAAGAAATGCTACTAACCTGAAAAAGTCATGTCATGAGAAGCCAACAAACACTGACACCAAGGACAACATAGGGGAAATTACTTGTGCTGAATAAATGAAATAAAGAAACGATAAATTAGTGGAAATTAAAGTGGATGAAAAAACAACTTGCCGCAGGTGGAAGCCGAACCGACAACCTTCGCATTTCGCGTGCGATGCTCTACCAATTGAGCTACCGCGGCGGCGTTTCCCCCATCCACTTTCTTGGGTATTTATGTGTACTAGTAGAACCCTGGGAGTGTTAGCCAGCGCCACCACTCATAGACCTTGGCGGCGGACGTGGAACGTCGTTTTTGCCGCAGGCGTCACGGGAACGTGATCTTTTTGGGGGAAGGCAACTGGTCAATAAACCCACATATGCTACCTGAAGGCATCAATGTTGCCGGATTCGGTCCCCTCGGTTAACCCCCTTTCCTCTCGTTTAACCTGAAAAAGGACACTTTGCTCAACGAAAGGTACGAGCCAGCGCACATAAATGAGTACGTAATATTTTGAGCAAATGTCCGTAATTATGAATAAATCGTCAAAGGCAGTGAAAGCTGCCCTTCCAAGAACAGTATAATGTTTAGTGGCACAAGTATTTCCAGGGTAAGAAAAAATGGAGCGCTGTGTTTTAATGTCCCTGCGTAGGATATATAGTAATTAAAAAGAAAGACAAAGAAATAAAAGCCTAAAGAAAGCAAGCATATCCAGGGACCTTACTGTGTTTCAATTCGAGCGTCATCATACGGAACGCAGCTACGCGTTCGCTGAGTCAACTACACCTGCGGCTTCACAGGCACGTTCTCTGAACTTAAGGAACATACATATAATCGGCTGCTCGGACGAACAAGTGAAATGCACCGATTGCGACGCTGCCTTCGTCCGCAAGGACTTGGTGCACCACTACCGTGAGTGCCCGGCCAAGACTCGACCTTTGAATGTTACGCAGCATAACAGCGTTGTCAAAGGACCTATACACACGAAGCATGAAGCTGGGAAAATTAGGTGAGCTGGCATCGGGTGACGGAAGTCAGAGGGACGCCACCGTCATAGGCACAAATTATTTAGCGATATGCCTATATAAGATTAAGGCCGCGTTTTGTCGAACACCAAAGAGGCCATCAAGCGTCCAGACGATTGATGCCTTCCACCACCGAAAAAAGCTATGGCTGGGCGGTTTCGATCGGCTTCAAAGGCACATGTGTTTGTGGCGACGCGTGAGTTCTCAGACGTAATTACAGTTGAGCCGGCAAGCTCTCGGAGAAAAAAAAAAGTGCTTTTGAAGACTCGCAACGCCTGCGGCCGGCTACACAGTTAAACTGTGTAAGCAGAGCAAGGAAACGAACATGTGTTCGAGCCTGTACCGTTCGGCCTTCGTCTGCTGCAGTTGGCTGCTGGAACAACTTCGTCGAGTAGTGATCAGTCAGTCCACGTGATCGTGATGCATCCGAGCGACGAGGCGAAGGACGTCAGAGCTGCGATTTTGATGGACCATCATGCAGTAATAAAACTTTGGCCGGATCAATGCAACACGAGCAGCTTCAATGCGAAATTCAGCTTGGAGATGGGAGACCAGGAAGGTTTCATTCACGACGAAAACCTGTACATCACACTAGAGTTTCAGTGACGTGCGTGCTATTTTGCTGCTCGTTTAAGCGGAAGTATAGATAACCTGCCTCCTTTGGTACAAACATAGCTGCATCCTCGTGCTTTCTTTAGTTACAGCGATCCTTGAACCCTTGGTTTATTGCGACCCCGTGGCACACAGGAAATGACATTGAACAGTCGCTATCCGCATAACTTTTGATCATTGGTTTATTGTCGCGAAAAGAACTGGAGGGAGCTAAAATAATTTCGCCTTTAACAAGGGCCTTGCCTTTTCATTACGCGGTTCCGCTCTTCCATTTCCACGCGGCCAGCTTGCCTATGAACTGTGCAGTGATGTGTGCTTTGCCGTGTGACACTGAAGGCTTTTAGGCGGTATACCTGTAAGTTTGAAATTAGCGTGTGACGAAGATTAATAATAGTAATAGTCAATCAATTTTATTAACGTGTCCAGGAACAACCTGGTGATCTTGGTATACTGGCCCACGTGAGAAATGGTATAATATACATACACAGATATGCAGGATGTCCCAAGTATTATGCACCAAGATTTAAATATATGCCGATGCCACATAGCTAGACAGAACCAAGGTAATGTTTGCCGTCGCTTAGAGCTACTTAGATTATTTTTTGCATTCTGCCAAATTACACAATTAGTCGTAAAACACGGGAAAGGCGGGAGATGGAAATTCAAGACGATGAGCAAAACGAGAACAAGGTAAAAGCAGGAGCCAACGTTTCGACAAGGGGACTTGTCTTCTTCAAGGCCGTTAGTCATAATCATTCAATCAACTTCTCAAATATTACAATTAGATGAAAAGCGTCAATGAGAAAATTGTAGAGCAACATAAAAAGCTCTCGGTGCAGCTTCTTGAGGTTGAATACGTGCTACATAAAAGTGTTTTTCTGAGCGTGAAAGAAGCCCGCGAATACACGCAATATGGCCGCGCAACTGGCCGCTCAAGGCATGTATTCGGCATGTATTAACGCGATAACGTTAAAGAGTCCGTGTCGCAGAAAATTCGGTGTCGGCGTCGGACGTCGTTTGACTGACCGAATAAACTTTATTGATACCAGCAAGAGGTGGTGGCTGGGCCTAGGCCTCCCACGTGGGGACGTCGAGGTGTTGCCTCTTCGCTGCCTGGCAGGCTTGCTGGGTAGCCCAGAGTTGGTCGTCAAGGTTGGAGCTACGCAGGGCAGCGTGCCATCTCGACGAGAGGGTCGTGGGGTTAGTGTCGGGGTATTGTTGTGTACAGCCCCAACGCATGCGTGGAAGTGTGGCTGGCTGTGCCTTGCAGATATGACACGTGGGATTGGGGTAAATGTCTGGGTAGATCTTGTTGTAACGTTGTAACGAGGGGTAAGTATTGGTTTGTAGCAGGCGGAAAGTTGTAGCCTGCGCTCGGGATAGTTTGTTGTGTGGGCGTTTCTGGGAGTAGGGTAGGCCTGAATCCAGGCCCGTATGGTGGAGGGGATCTGGTGTTTATGGCCGTGTTGATGGTGGCAGGTGATACTGAGCGAGGTGAGGATATGGCGGCCCGTCGCTGTGAGAGTGAGTCTCTCCAGCTGAGAGCCCCATTGGGCCTCGATTAGCTCGTCCAATGTGTTATGGACGCCTAGTTGAAGGAGGAGGTCAGTGCTGGTGCAACCGGGGAGGCCGAGGGCTTGTTTATAGACACCGCGTAGGAGGATGTTGAGCTTGGTTTTTTCAGCCTTGTACCAATTTAGATACGCAGCAAAGTAGGTGATGTTGCAAATTACCAATGACTGGATTATTCGGAGGATATTCGCCTCTTTCATACCCCCACGGTGGTTGGAGACCCGCTTCAAAAGTCTCATGGTGTTGGCTTTCGGCGAAAAACATTTCGAACCACCCAAACCCAGGCCCGCCATCTGACGCAAGAAATTTACTGAACCAATTGAATTTCTCAAGCTAAAATAAGCGCAGAAAAATTGTGAACGATGACTTAAACACAACCTACAGACGTGATAGCTTTCGGTTTGTAATTTGACTATACGAGAAAACATAATTCTGTATCGCGAAAACACAAAGAAACCCTTTTTCTTCGGCGTTTCTACCACTCACAAACCAGCCGCGTCGTCCGCCATTTGCGCGCGCCGGCGCGTAGGGTGTCTCGGGGGCCACGGAGCGGAGCGCCCGGTTCTTTGCAATACCTCCAACTGGCGCTCGCCTCCATCGCATCGCGGCCACGCAAGAGGTCGCGTTTCTACCAGAAAGCCCGCCTTCGTACATAGCCTTGGCGGCCAGCGTTTCCGGGTAAACATTACGGTTACATACGCTTCAGTTGCTGGAAAGCGTGAGAAGCAGTCAGGGATCTTTGAATGCTATCGCGTTCCTCTCTTAAAGGCGAAGCTTAAAGGGAAGCTGAAACGGTTTTCAATTTTCATGAATTGCTGGGATTGGGAAGAACAGACCTAATAATTTACGGTTCCGAATTTTTTTCTTCGTTTTGTTAATATAAGGGGCGGAAATCGCTTTCTAAATCACCCCCGCGGACACGCCCCCGTCGCTTCCCGGAGCGCCGGGTGAGGTGGTTGCCAGAGGAGAGGACCGGCGAGAGTGACGTCATTCGCGGCGACCGAGCTGCCGGACCGGCGTGCTGGCATGTACTGGCATGCCTCTTTCCGTCCTGCGCTTTACTGAACGACGCTACGAGAGATCTGCCGCCGCCGCCGCTCACGTTTGTTTTCTTTTGCGATTTTCGTAACATGTTCTTTCGTGAAGCTGCCCATCGCGGCAGGTTCACGTGCATGCTCGTGCGAGCAAACACCGCTGGCACGCTGCGAAGCATAGACGGAAACGCGCGCAGTAATAAATTTTAGTGACCGGACTTCGTGCGTAGCTTCCACAGCGTTGCACCTGAGGTATGAAATGGAATATAGGCTTGCCTCGTGACATTGGACGTACGGTTGCAGTTATAGTGTTTACCACATGGCGGTGCTAAAACTGCCTAATATCTTTATGTCAACACTAGCATGGAGCACGCATACCGATTCTTGATCGAGCCACAATCGCAAAGCCGTCGGACCATAGCATGAATATTGCACATATAATACCTCTGGCCATCTCTGGATGTGTATGATAAGCAACTTCAGTGACTGTACCTCGCAGCACTGCATGTACGCGGTTTGAAACGCGGCACTTATGTTCGCGATCGTGTATCAACACTCAAAAAACCACGGGACTTTAGACAAGCAGCGGCAAGGTGCTTGACATCGCGGAATTGCACCCGTGTTTACAATCTAATGAGAAGTTAGTGCGTCGGCATTCTTCCAGCAGCAAGTTCCCAGTGACACTTTAGCGCATTTTTTCTCCCGTCATTGGAACGTGCAGCTACATGACAAAAAAAAAAACATACGTACCAGCTAAGATTTCCAACTCGCGAGAAGGTGCACAAATAGCTCTCGCTGTTGGCACACTCAACATCGTTGTTGCCGCAGTTACCGCCATTGCCGCCATCGTTTTCCCTATCGGCTGTCGGTCCGAACATGTACGGCGAAAATACAAGCTGTCCGAGACAGCGAGAACGTTCCATAATGCTTACAACTCAGCTATGAAGCCAGAACAGAACAGCGTGCTACGCTCTGAAGCGGCGGCGTGCGGTGGCGCCGACCGGCGACTGCCGCGATTGACGTCACAGCTGCCCCGACCAATCACGGGCAACAGCGGCGTTCTCGCGATGCCCTGAGGCGCTGGTGCGCGTTTTCTTGAAAAAACAGCCACTTGCGTTTGTTTCCGCCCTTATTGAACCAGATATTCGTGTTCAGGGGACTCAAAACTGTAGAATGCCGCAGAGAACTCATTTTTTTCGAAAAGTGTTTCAGCTTCCCTTTAAGCGTTTTACAAGTTTTTTTGCGTGCATTCGCGGGCTTCTTTCGTGCTCAGAAAAACACTTTTATGTAACACGTATTCAGCAACATAAAGCTGTACCGGGAGCTTTTCATGTTGCTCTACAATTTTCTAATTGGCGCTTTTGATCTAATTGTAATACTTGTAAAGTTGATTAATTAATTACGACTAATTAGGTAATTAGGTGGAATGAAAGAAAAATATTCTGAGTATCTCCAAGCGACGGCAAACAAAATAAACTTGGTTCTATCCAGCCATGTGGCATTTGCATATCTTTAAATCTTGTTGAATGATAGTTGGGACACTCTGTATGTACGTCAAAAACAGGGACAGAACACGCACAAACCATACAAGTGCAGTTTGTAATGTGTAACATGCATAACAACGCAGCGCAACGCAACATAGCACAACCAAACATTACGCAACAATATACACCACATAACAGAGAAAAAAACAGTGACTGAGATTTCTCGAAGACTGGGCAATTACATAAGTATACGATACTTATGTGTACTTGGATAAATATAAGTACAGGGTACTCTTGACATAGAACAAGGCGGACACATACACACGAATAAACAAGATAACTTGCACATGTCATACACCAATGCTTCACCACTCAAGGCACAAAAAAAGGAACACCGTCATTTCTGGAAACTGGTCATCAAATGAGTTCGAGAGCTGCCCGGAAAGTGGGCAAATGTCCGTGGAAAATGTCAATTTTTAGTGAATGTTCGTTGCAGGCCTGCACAATTCTGGCCAAGAGATTCTTTGAGCAGCCAGGAATAAATGCATGAAAAGCAGATCTAGACACCTGTTGCGTTTCGCCTGCGACACGTGGTTTTGCCGGCGCGACGGCGGCGGGGCGGCGGACATTTTGGCCCGATCGTCGTCACCGCAACACTCATCGCCAGGTGTTTCCAGGCGCGTCTGCGGCGATGCGACCGCCTAGGGATTTCGTTCCAGTCATTGTGCCCGAAACAGGCGATGCCAAAGCAGGGATCTCATTCCAGTTATTGGGCCCGAAACAGGCGATGCCAAAGCAGGGATCTCGTTCCAGTCATTGTGCCCGAAACAGGCGATGCCAAAGCAGGGACCATCTTCTCGTTACAGTCATTGTGTCCGACCGGCAGCGCCACGACAGTGTGCTGCGCAGCGCCACGACCAGGTGCTACGAGATCGTGCGCAGCGCCACGACATGGTGCTACGGCATCGCTACGACAGTGTGCGTCACCATTAGCCCATTGTACATTCACGTGCTCGTCTTTTGAGGGGTTCCTTCTTGCCCTCAACTGCGAGAGTATAAAAACAGCTGCCCCCGGACGCCAGAGGAGGGCTCCGATTTCTTCCGTTGAGTGAAGTGCTCTCCCGTCTCTCTACTTCGGTCAAACCTGACCGCCAACTCTTTGCGATGTTAAAATAAACAAGTTGTTTCGTTGTTACCTGTCGACTCATGCTTTGCCGGGACCTTCGGATGCTTGTAGTTGTACCCCAGGCCGCCAGGCCAACGCTACCCTTGGGGCTTGCGACCCAGGTACAACCACGGGCGTCAGCGCCGAGTTCCCATCCGATCGCTCCAGTGTCGCGATCCAAATATCTGGTTGCCAGCGGTGAGATCGCCTACGACTTCAAACAACTGTCTGCCAGCGGCGAGATCACGACAACGGAGGCCAGCAGCAAAGAGATGCAGTTGACAGTATGCTGAGCAGCTCAACGACGATCCGGGAGCAGTGCAACGAGCCCTGTGTGACGACTGGTTGCCTGCAGCGGAACGACTGCGCGGAATTCCTGCCTGCGAGGTTTGGTGAGTGCGGGACTTTCTTCTTCTGAGCTTTGCCAGGCTTTTTGTTAGTGTCAGAAACAGAGCTGGTAATTGTGGTTGTCGTTGCTGCCGGGTTAGTTTGCGGCAAGACAATAGTAAGCAGTAGAGAAAGCAGCATTCAGAGCAGCCATGGATTTGAAGTCGTTGCGCAAACCGAAATTGTTGGAGCTTGCAAGAGAGTTGGGTCTGGATGTCTCAGACAAACTCAGAAAACCAGAACTGATAAAGGCTATTCTTGAGTTAGAGGCTGAGGATGACGAGCTGTCGGAATGCCTTGAGACTATTGAAGAGAGGGAGACTGCAAAAAGAGAAGAGCGCGAACGTAAAGAACAGAAAGAGCGAGAGCAACAAGAGAAAAAAGAAGAGCGTGACCGTCAACACGCTTTGGAAATGAAGCGTCTCGAGATAGAGATGGAACGCGCTCGTAATGGAAGTCAGGCACACGGTGCAGGAGAACGCGTATTGTTCAAAATGACTGACCTGATGCGGCCGTTTAAGCTTGGAGAGGACATTGGTTTGTTCCTGGTTAACTTTGAGCGAACGTGCGAGAAGCAGGGGTTCTCTCGGGAAACGTGGCCACAGCGCTTGCTCACTTTGTTACCCGGCGAGGCGGCCGACGTAGTCGCTCGCTTGGATAGAGAGGAAGCAGAGGATTTCGACAAAGTAAAATCGAGTCTGCTAAAAAAGTACCGGCTGTCTGCGGAAGCGTTCCGTCGGAAGTTTCGGGAAAATGAGAAAGGCAAAAGTGAGTCATATACAGAGTTTGCGTATAGGCTTATGTCGAACATGCAGGAGTGGCTCAAAGAAGAGAAAGCGTTTGGTGACCACGATAAAGTTCTGCAGTGTTTCGGGCTAGAACAGTTTTATAGTCGGTTACCGGAGAACGTGCGATACTGGGTCTTGGATAGGCCAGACGTGAGTACGGTGGCTAGAGCCGCTGAGCTAGCCGAGGAGTTTGTGACGCGTCGAGCTCGCGGAGCTAAGGACGGTCAAAAGGGTGAATTTGGCTCCAAGTCTGAGAGGCCAAGGTTCACGCCCATGAGATTTAAGGGGGACACGCGTAGTGAGGATGCGAGTGAAAGCAATCCGACCAAACGTAAAGAGACGGCAGCCGAAGCCGAACGCAGAAAGCGGTTCGAGATGAGGCGAGCGGGCGTTTGTTATACGTGCCAGAAGCCGGGTCACTTTTCGGCGCAGTGTCCGGAAACAACACCAAAAGTTGTGTTTTTTTCAATAGGCAGCACGGACGAGAACATGAAGCTTCTCGAGCCTTACATGCGAGACCTCCTCGTGAACGGGAAAGAGTGCCGAGTGCTTCGCGATTCCGCAGCTACGATGGATGTAGTTCACCCATCTTACGTAGAACCCCATATGTTCACGGGCGAGTGCGCGTGGATCAAGCAAGCCGTGGAAGCTCATAGCGTGTGTCTGCCAGTAGCAAAAGTGCTTATTGAAGGACCTTTCGGAGCGCTTGAGACAGAGGCGGCAGTGTCATCTATGCTGCCACCCCAGTACCCGTACCTATTTTCAAACAGGTCCGATCACCTCCTGCGCGAGAAGGGGCTTTTGTTTGGTGAAGCTAGTGTTCAGGCCTTAACCAGATCGAAGGTTCGGGAGCTCGCTGCAAAGGCGGTAGTTGCGGGGCCGACGTTATCAAACAACGAAAAAGGGTCAGAGGCGCAGCAAGCTGATATTCAGAGCACGCCCGAACTGAATAAAATTGAGTCTGTAGCGTTGAAGGCGCCAGATACTGGAGAGGAAAATCCCGATTCGGGAAAGTTAGAAGAGCTATCTACTGATTTGCTCATCGCGCCTACGTCAGACGGACTTGATAGGTTGCTAAAAGTCAGCCGGTCGGCTTTGATAGCCGAGCAAAGAAAGGATGGCAGCCTGGAAAACGTGCGCTGCAATGTCAAAGAAGGTATCGCCAGGAAAACTGCGCGTTTTGTGGAAAGAGGTGGAGTCCTGTACCGGAAGTATCTAGACCGAAGAGGAGTGGAGTTCGATCAGCTGATCGTGCCTCAATGCTATCGCCAGGATCTGTTGCGCTTGTCACACGGGGGTTCGTGGTCCGGACACCTAGGAGTTAAGAAAACTAAGGACCGTCTCTTGCAAGAGTACTATTGGCCAGGGTGTTTTCGGGACGCAGACCATTTCGTGAGGACATGTGACACTTGTCAGCGGGTGGGCAAACCAGGGGACAAATCGAGGGCGCCGTTGAAATTGGTACCTATCATTACGGAGCCTTTTAGACGGCTCGTTATTGATACAGTGGGACCTCTGCCGGTAACAGCCACGGGGTACAGACACATTTTGACTGTGATCTGCCCAGCGACAAAGTTCCCTGAAGCAGTGCCGCTTAAAGAACTCAGCTCAGTTGAGATAGTTAATGCACTACTGTCCATATTTGCGCGAGTTGGTTTTCCTGCAGAAATTCAATCAGATCAGGGCACAGTGTTTACTAGCGCTTTGACGACAACTTTTCTCGAAAGGTGTGGGGTAAAGCTGCTACACAGCTCAGTGTACCACCCACAGTCGAATTCCGTTGAGAAGCTCCACTCCGTCATGAAGCGCGTGTTGAGAGCCTTGTGTTTTGAACATCAAACTGACTGGGAGCTGTGTCTGCCTGGGGTGATGTTTGCTTTAAGGACCGCGCCGCATGCGGCTACGGGGTTTTCGCCAGCTGAACTGGTGTACGGTCGCTCGCTTCGATCTCCGCTTCGCATGCTTCGAGAATCATGGGAAGGTAGGGGCGACGACCCAGTCGTGATGGAGTACGTGCTTAAGCTCCTCGAACGCTTAAGAAGGGCACAGGAGTTGTCAGGTGAAGCAATGACCAAGGCCCAGCAGAGGGCCAAGGTTTATTATGATCGGACAGCCAGGGCCCGTCGTTTTGAGGTTGGCGATGAGGTCATGATATTGCGCACATCGCTAAACAACAAACTAGACGTGCAGTGGGAGGGCCCAGCACGAATTGTTCAGAAACTGTCGGACGTTAACTACGTGGTAAGTCTGCCAGGAAAGCGGAAAGCACAGCAAGTTTACCACTGTAATCTGCTCAAACCTTATAGACAAAGGGAAGCAGTGGTGTGCATGATGGTAAACGTTCCTGAAGAGCTTCCGGTCGAGCTTCCGGGACTAGGCTCAGTGACGAACAGGGAAGACACCGGTCAAGTCATTAGTGACCTTATCAGTAAAGCACCGCTGTCGCCTGAGCAGAAAACCGAACTACACCAGCTATTACGAGAGTTTCAAGGTCTGTTCTCTGAGAGGCCTGGTAGGACTTCTGTACTTACTCATGATATTGAACTTACCTCCCCAGAGCCAGTACGATCCAAGGCGTATCGGGTGTCACCCCGCCAGAGCGATATTATGGAGGCTGAGGTAAAGAAAATGCTACAGCTCGGTGTTATTGAGGCAGGTGAGAGTGATTATACCTCCCCTTTGATTTTAGTTGAGGTACCGGGCAAGGAACCTCGTCCTTGCGTCGACTACCGCAGGCTTAATTCCATCACTAAGGATCAAATTTATCCGATCCCTAACATCGAGGAGCGCCTTGAGAAAGTTAGTAGCGCTCAGTTTATTTCCACCCTAGATCTTGTCAGGGGTTATTGGCAGGTTCCACTTACAGAAGAGGCTAGTAGGTATGCGGCGTTCATTTCACCAATGGGAACATTCCGTCCTAAAGTGTTGAGTTTTGGTTTGAAGAACGCGCCATACTGTTTTTCAAGTCTCATGGATAAAGTGTTGCGGGGACAGCAAGAATTCACTTTACCGTATCTAGACGACGTAGCGATATTCTCCGCATCCTGGTCTGAGCATATGACACACTTGCGGGCAGTGCTAACCCGCCTGCGCGAAGCAGGCTTGACAGTAAAGGCTCCTAAGTGCCAGTTAGCACAGGCCGAGGTTGTCTACCTCGGTCACGTGATTGGTCAGGGTCGTCGCCGCCCCTCTGAAATAAAAGTGGCCGCTGTGCGAGACTTTCCGCAACCGCGCACGAAGACCGATATTCGGTCGTTCTTAGGTGTCGCCGGCTACTATCAGAGGTACATCCCTAGGTACTCTGATATCGCGGCTCCCCTGACGGATGCTCTAAGAAAGACAGAGCCTCAAACAGTCGTCTGGGACGAGACAAAGGAAAGAGCTTTTAGCGCCCTAAAGAGTGCCCTAACAAGCCAGCCTGTGCTACGATCGCCAGACTATACAAAAGGGTTCATTGTTCAATGCGATGCTAGTGAGCGAGGCATGGGCGTTGTACTGTGCCAACGGGAAAATGGAGAAGTAGAACACCCCGTCCTGTATGCTAGTCGTAAGCTGACCAGTCGTGAGCAGGCGTATAGCGCCACCGAGAAAGAGTGTGCATGTCTCGTGTGGGCCGTTCAGAAATTGTCATGCTATCTAGCCGGCTCGAGGTTTATCATTGAGACGGATCACTGCCCTCTCCAATGGCTGCAGACCATCTCTCCCAAAAATGGCCGCCTCCTGCGCTGGAGCCTCGCTTTACAACAATATTCCTTTGAGGTGCGTTACAAAAAGGGGAGTCTCAACGGTAACGCCGATGGCTTAAGTCGAAGCCCCTAACGTAGGAATCAGCCTCAAAATTGTTTGTTACTGATGTTTTTCTTCCTGAGGCAGGATTTTTTTTAACATATTGCTTTTGTTTAGTGTTTCAAAGTGATGATATGCTTTCTAGTGCAATTTTTCAATTTGTGGACGCGTTCTGAGTGATGCTAGACTACTGTAAGGAACTAGGCAGTGGTATAAAAAGGGGAAAGAGCCTGGCAGGGCTTAGTGAGGGTTGTGCCGTGCTTGCTGACTGAGCGGTTGAGTTTTCAGCGTAGTTCTAACGCTTGCCGGGAACGAGAACAAAAATGTGAACTCTCCCGAAGTCACTTTGCAGTGTCCCGTGCGAACCTGAACGAGAGAACGAGGCCTTCTCTGTGCGCTGCGCTCAAGAAACGTCAAGGGACGCCCGACTTCGGTTATGAGCATCATCGAGCGACATCCCTCCGGACAGCGGATGCAGTCCCCTGTCCATCGGGATCTCCTTTCCCCGGCGGGGCGGTCTGTTGCGTTTCGCCTGCGACACGTGGTTTTGCCGGCGCGACGGCGGCGGGGCGGCGGACATTTTGGCCCGATCGTCGTCACCGCAACACTCATCGCCAGGTGTTTCCAGGCGCGTCTGCGGCGATGCGACCGCCTAGGGATTTCGTTCCAGTCATTGTGCCCGAAACAGGCGATGCCAAAGCAGGGATCTCATTCCAGTTATTGGGCCCGAAACAGGCGATGCCAAAGCAGGGATCTCGTTCCAGTCATTGTGCCCGAAACAGGCGATGCCAAAGCAGGGACCATCTTCTCGTTACAGTCATTGTGTCCGACCGGCAGCGCCACGACAGTGTGCTGCGCAGCGCCACGACCAGGTGCTACGAGATCGTGCGCAGCGCCACGACATGGTGCTACGGCATCGCTACGACAGTGTGCGTCACCATTAGCCCATTGTACATTCACGTGCTCGTCTTTTGAGGGGTTCCTTCTTGCCCTCAACTGCGAGAGTATAAAAACAGCTGCCCCCGGACGCCAGAGGAGGGCTCCGATTTCTTCCGTTGAGTGAAGTGCTCTCCCGTCTCTCTACTTCGGTCAAACCTGACCGCCAACTCTTTGCGATGTTAAAATAAACAAGTTGTTTCGTTGTTACCTGTCGACTCATGCTTTGCCGGGACCTTCGGATGCTTGTAGTTGTACCCCAGGCCGCCAGGCCAACGCTACCCTTGGGGCTTGCGACCCAGGTACAACCACGGGCGTCAGCGCCGAGTTCCCAACAGATCGTACCAGCAGTCGGATCCAAATACACCCTAGTTATTTTTCACAATATTCTTTCCCCGCAGGGGCGTCTGTGTCAGCAGGCGTTTGGTGTGTTGCGACACCGCGTACCCGAGCCCGCGAGGGTTGGACCCTCCCGCGTGTAGCCGTGCGCAGCTTAGCCGTGTGCGGGGAAAGGGGGATCCTGGGGGTTGAGCCGATGCTGGATGTTTGGACCTTTAAGGCCCCCCGGCGGAGGCAACACACCTCTTCGGCCTCGGCTTCACATAGACGGCACCTCCAGACTGACCCACCTGAAGGAAATCGGCAGTCGCCTTTTCCTGTCCTCCTCTCCAATCTTCGTCTTTCTCTCCCACTTTCCCATCTTTCCTGTCTTCTCTTCACTTCTTATTACTTCCGTTGTTCCTGGCGGCAAGGGTTAACCGTGTGTGATATATTCAGCCTTGGGTATATACATTAGGTTATAGAGGCGCTGTATAGCTGGCGTCTGCAGGTTTCTTGGAACCTGTAGCGTTCCCTTGTTGGGCTCCGTGGTGGGTGGCTACCACCGCCACCGAATTTTGAAACCATCCAATGGCAGAAGCGTTCCCGCGACTTTCAGATCGGCCTCTGAAAAGAGGTCGCACCGAAGCAACTTTGCAGTTCTTTTTAAAACCAAGCGAAGACGCATTTCCGAAATACCATGTTCTTCATAGTGAAGGCAACACCACCGTTAGAAAACTGTCACCAATCATAGTATCGAAATGCCTAGCAAGCACAAATGGATCGGGTTACAAGGCCTTAAAGATGGCTAGCGGAGACCTCCTCCTTGAACTGACCAAGAAAGGTCAACTAGAAAAGCTCGCCGAACTCACCAATATCGGTGACATCAAAGTAACAATCTCTCCACACCGCTCACTCAACACTAGCAGGGGAGTTATATCTGAAGAAGACTTCTTGAACCTCAGCGACGAAGAGCTCCTCGAAGGATCTCAGGAGCAAAACGTAATTAAGGTTCAGAGAATCACACTGCGATGGAATGACCAACAGATCCCGAAGAAACATGTGATTTTGACATTTGGTAGTAGCACTGTCTCTAGTTCACTCGACGCAGGATATCTGAAAATCAACGTCAGACCGTACATACCCATCCCAAGGCGGTGTTTCAAGTGCCAGAGGTTCGGGCATGCATCTCAATCATGCAGAGGAAAGGAAACATGCGCGAATTGTAGTGCCAACGACCATCCATCTGACAACTGCAATGCTCCCGCACAATGTGTCAATTGCAAGGGCGATCATCCTGCTTACTCGCGGAGCTGCCTTTGCTGGAAAAGAGAAAAAGAAATAATTGCAATCACAGTAAAGGAAAAGATTTCATTCAACGAAGCGAGGAAAAGGCTAGGGCACTTACCTCAAGCAAGCTATGCCAGTGTGACGCGGCAGGGGGCAGCGTCACACCGGCCTCAGGAATCTACAGGGTCCACGTTCGGTTCCCCTGTAGAAACCCCAACCGCCCCCTTGGTGGCTGCAGCCAGTGCTGCTCCATCAGCAACGAAGACGGCCCAGCAGACCACAGTGCCGCAGGGCCCGAAGTTGAACCGTACCCCACGGCCCGAGACCCGCGTCTCGGCACCTGGCTCTCGATCGTCCAGCGCCTCGGAAAAGGCGATGGAGGTCGATCCGAAAACCCCGGCGTCATTGACGCCAAAAGACCAGCGTTCCTTGGAGCGCTTACGGAAGGATAAGCATATTATACCTTCGCTGAGAAAAGGAAAGGTAACCTGAACGGTTACCACCTTTCATAAGAGTAATCAGCTTTTAAATACATGTCACCTACAACCCGTAAGCTCACATACACAAGTAACTTTTTTTCCAATCCCAATAGCATGGCTTTCATCATTCATTGGAATTGCAGAGGCCTAATTCACAATCTAGGTGACATCAAAGACATTATAAATAAGTTATCACCAGTGGCATTCTGCCTTCAAGAAACGAACCTAGGAACAAAGCATACAAATTTTCTTAAAGGCTTTATAAGAAAGGACCGCGAACACTCCAGCCGTCTATCAGGAGGTGTCGCTATTGTCGCTCAAGGCGGCATCCCTACACGGAACGTTTCACTAAATACTGCATTTGAGGCAGTAGCTGTCACCGTTCTAACTTTTAAGACTGTCACCATCTGTTCGTTGTACATCCCTCCCCATACCCATTTCACAACTCGAGACGTGGAAAATGTAATTAGCCGGCTGCCGAAGCCTTTTGTTTTAGTTGGAGATTTTAATGCTCATTGCACTCTTTGGGGCAGCGATAAGAATGACCAAAGAGGACAACTTAATTATCGGAGATTTTATTTTAACAAACAACATCTGTATTTTAAATTCAGGTGCGCCAACTCATTTTTCACCGAGTTCACGTACTTTTAGCTGCATTGATTTAGCATTTTGCTCTCCGGATATATTTAGCGATTTTAAATGGAACGTACTGGAGAATCCATATGGCAGTGATCATTTACCTGCTTTAATCCACCTTACATCAACACTACCCATTCTACCCCACAAACCACGCCACTGGAAGTTACAAATGGCAGACTGGGCTGTTTTTACGGAAAGCGCCAGACTGGAGGAACTTATTTTAGCGGACCTAAGCATTGAGGAAATTAATGAAAAGTTTACCAATTGCATTATTTCTGCAGCCGAAAAGGCCATTCCGCAATCTCATTTCATTTCATTTTAGAGCGCAGCTCTTTGGCGTCCGTTCCTGGGTTTCGCGTCGTCGTCGGCGTTGTCGTCGGCCTCGTAACCAGCTCCGCCCCCCTGTCATCCCCCCAGCGCTAGCAGCGACCGACTGATACCGCTGGATGCCGCTGACGCCGCTAGAGAGTCAAGATAACGTGACTGCATAGAACACCGTCGCCGCCATGCAGAAAGAGGAGGAAAGGGTCCCCCCCCCCCCTGTTCTTGTGTGGCGGATAGGGTGCTCTTCAGTTGCCGACGCGCCGGTTATTTCACGTAGGCCCCGGCACGTCGACGAATACGTGACCACCTTCCCACGGCTAGACCTGGTTCTTAGCGCTGCGGAAGCGAGGGTATCATATTGTTTGTGTCGGCATCGGCGGCGTTGTCCCTGAAACCAACTCCGCAGCTGGGGTTGACTCACTATCGGCGTCAGCGGCATCAGTCAGTCGCTGCTATCTCTTCCCTCCTCCCTTTATCGTGTTGTCCGCTTGCTGCGCGCGCTTCTGCCCCCATCGTTTGCCGCTGGGTGTACACGCCGCCCCCCTCCCCCCTCTTCCTGCGAGTCTCCGGTTGTCAAAGCGCCGGCTCGAACTTAATTCCTTTCTTCGCTCCTCCTCCAATGCAACCCCTGTGCGGTGGCAATCAGAGAGCCAGATCGGTGGCGGCGGATCTGTATATGTGCACCGCCCGAGCCGAAATTGCCGCTGCCGTTCGCCCTGTGCGGTGGCAATCAGAGAGCCAGATCGGTGGCGGCGGATCTGTATATGTGCACCGCCCGAGCCGAAATTGCCGCTGCCGTTCGCCACTGCGAAATTATCTGCCAGTTCTTTCTGAGCCATGAGCGAGACGACCGATGGAAGTCCTCCGTCTGCTGCTGCTGCTGCTGCTGCTAAACGAGCTGCCAGAGCAGAGGCCCAGCGCCGTCGCCGTCAGAATCCAGAGGTGCGTGCCGCCGAAGCAGAAGCTTACCGTCGCCGCCGTCGAGATGATCCAGGAGTACGGGAAATACAAAAAAAAATTCTGTGATGGCGCATACATGTGTTGCTCGATTTCTTTGCCTCAATCTATCGAAAAGGTGAAACAGCTTCTTTGCTGCGCTCAAATTTCGCATTAGGAAGTAACGTAATCGTCGGTAATTTTTTTATTCCTTAAAGACCCCGTAACGGGGTATTACATCAGGGGTGGGTTACACAGAAATAAGGAGAAACCATGTGTTAGTCTATGGTGAAAGGTGATTGGTGACGCTTTCTATGAAGGTGGATGGACAAGGGATGGCAGCGGTGTCGCCCGGAAGGCCATTCCAGTCAGCAGCTGTACGAGGAAAAAATGACGTAGAAAAGGTAACGGTGCGTGCACGTGGGCGCGCGACTTGAAGAGGATGACCAGTGCGGTTAGATATGCGTGTTGGTGGAACAATGTATGGCGGGATGCCCATCGAGCTATGAAAGAGTTTATAGAATAAACAAAGACTGGCGATACGGCGGCGACATGAGAGAAGGGGTAAATGAGATTCTAATTTTAGTGATGACACACTCACATCATAAGAATACGAACGATGAATGAATCTAGTGGCACGGTTTTGAAGTGACTCAAGGGCGTCTTGAATATAAGCTTGTCGCGGGTTCCAAATTGGTGAAGCATATTCCAATTTTGTTCGCACGAGAGTTTTATAAGCGAGCAATTTTACGTTCTTAGGTGCGTTATGTAGATGACGTCGCAAAAATCCAAGTGTTTTATTTGCAGATGATATGACGTTAGTGACGTGCAAAGCCCAAGAAAGGTCATGGCAGAAAGTGACTCCCAGATACTTAAACGATTGAATTGCTTCGGCAGGAACGCTGCTAATCGCATAAGAAAAAACAAGTGGAAAGCGGCGGCGGTTTAAAGATAAGGTTTTGCATTTGTGAGGGTTAAGTTCCATGAGCCAATCATCGCACCATTGCTTTACATGGTTAAGATCACTTTGAAGGGTTAATTGATCAGAGGCGTTGGTAATAGTGCGATAAATAACACAGTCATCGGCAAACATTCGGATATTACAAGATACATGAGTTGGTAGGTCGTTAATGTATAAAAGGAATAAAAGCGGGCCAAGGACGGACCCTTGCGGAACGCCTGATGTTACTGGAAGGGAAGCAGAGGTAGCATTGTTCACAAAAACAGCCTGAGAGCGGTTATTTAAAAATTCACGGATCCAATTTATGATGTCGGGGTGAAGATTCAACAGTGAAAGTTTGAGTAGAAGGCGTTTATGGGGTACCTTGTCGAACGCTTTCGCGAAGTCCAGAAATATGGCGTCAGTCTGAAAATTGCAGTCTAATTTTGCATGTAAGTCGTGCGCAAACATGGCCAGTTGTGTTTCGCACGAGAAACCCCTGCGAAATCCATGCTGCGCAGGATTGAAGAAATTATTCGAATCGAGAAAGTCCATGATATGTGTGTAAATGACATGCTCCATGATTTTGCACGGGATACTGGTTAAAGAAATGGGTCGGTAGTTTAGCGGTGATTCTCTGATACCTGACTTGAAGACTGTAATGACCTTTCCGTATTTCCAATCAGCAGGAAGCTGGCCCGTGGAAAGTGACTGTGAGTACAGTAAACACAAAAATGATGCACAAATGTTTTGAGTGTTCCTTAGAAATTTTGAGTTAATGTTATCGATCCCGGCTGATGAAGATAGTTTAAGTTTGTCGATTATGGCAGAAATTCCAGATGCGACAAAGAAAATTGGCGGCATAGCAGTTCCGAAGACATTGGAGTGTACAGGGGGTGGCCTGTCGGTTTCTTTACTAAATACGGATGAAAACGCGGCGTTAAATATATTAGCACATTCAAAGTCAGTAGCCACTTCACCTGATTCTTTCGTTAGAGCGACAGTGGATGCGTGGTTTGGGTTTATAATCTGCCAGGATTTTCTTGGGTTCGTAGTCAGCATTTTCGGCAAGTCAGCGTGGAAAAAAGAATGCTTAGCGTTGCGAATTGCCGTTAGATATGTTTTTTCAGCTGTATAATATTTCAGCCAGGAGTTTTCATTATCCCGCAGCTTGGCGGAGCGGAAGAGGCGTTTTTTTTTGTTTTCTAGTCTTTTAAGTGTTTTAGTAAACCATGGTTTTTGAGAGCAGGCACGGAAACTAAATTTAGGGATGAATTTGTCGACTAATATATCTATTTTATCCTTAAATAGCGTCCAGTTTTCATGCAGTGAGCGACAATGAAAATTTTCTTGGAATATTGGAAGAAAATGATTTAGTTCGTTATTTATAGCGGTGTAATTTCCCTTGTCGTAGAGTCGTATGGTCTTTTTGGTGGCTTGTCGTTTTAGTGGAGTAATTATAAAGTCGGCTTGAACTACTTTGTGGTCACTTATTTTTGGCAAGTATGAGATAGATTTTATGGTTTCAGGGATACTGGTTAGTATTAAGTCTAAAATGCTTTCACAATCTTGGGTTACACGGGTTGGTTTGGATATGATTTGAGTAAGGTTAAAATTAAGGCAAACATTTATAAACTCGATTGCCTCGCTGTGGCATCCTCCGTCAACAGTTAGGTTAGGCCAATCAATGTTTGGAAAGTTAAAGTCACCCAACAAGATTATATGTGTATTAGGGTGCTTGGTTGAAAGTTCACTTAGTACGGAATTAAGTTTGCCAGGGAATTCAGGGTTTCTTTGCGGGGGTCTGTAGCACACGCCCAGTAAAACGGATTGGGGTGTGGCTTGACATTTTATCCATAGTGTCTCGAGATCGGATGAAAGATTAATCAATGTGGATGGTAGTTCCTGGCTAACCGCTATGAGCACTCCTCCTCCCTTTCTGCCATCGCGGTCCTTGCGGAATACTTGAAAATTCGGCAAGTCAGCCAGGATCTCGTGATCAGTGACGTCACTATTAAGCCATGTTTCTGTTAATACGAGTAAGTTGCTGCTGGAGGATGAAACAAGATTAGAGACGAGTTCACGTTTTGAAATAAAGCTGCGAATATTCGTAAAAACTGCGGAAAGATATAGGGTAGTTTGCGGTGCTGATTGGGGTGTGCTTGAGGATAATTGACATCGTGGTGATTGCTACGTTAGTTCCTTTACTCTCTGGGAGGATTCATCAAATACGTAACGTTTTGAACCGATGAACAATGTTTTGAAGCTCAACTTAAATGCTGTAGATTTTGTTTTGGCGAAGGTTACTAGATGCTTTCGGGCATGCCGGACTGAGGGTGAGAAATCTTCACCAACGCTGAAATTTGTGTCTTTGAATTTCTTTCCTTGCGATAAAATTGACTGTTTGACTTTAAATGAGTTAAATGTTACGATCAAAGGCCGGACACGATCAGGTGAATAGCGTCCAAGGTGGTGTGCGCGTTCTATATGTGAAGGATCGGTGGTTAGTTGAAGGTTGTCACTGATGTGACGAATGACTATTGCTTCAGAATGAGCGAAGGATTCTTTAGGATTGGGATCATGAATGCCATAAAATATAAGATTGTTTCGGCGCGAGTGGTTTTCGCTGTCGTCTATACGGGATTCAAGGTCATGATACTGGCGGGTTATTTTAGCGCTTAAAGTTTTGAGGTCATCTAATTCAGTGCGCATGCTTGAGAGCCGACTGTAATGTGCTTCAAGATCAGTCAAACGCTTGCATACGTCAGTCAATGTTACGTCCGTAGATAGCAGGTGATCTTTAACAGTCTGAAGTTCAGAGATTAGTTTGGTTTGGCCTGCGGACACAATTCTTAGTTCAGCGAGCACAGAATCTAGCGTGGGTCCCGGGTTAGTTTCAATATCCCCTGCCAAAAGTATTAAAGAACGGATCACTTGCGAACATTCGACAATAATAACAACACAGCACTGCGGGCTCGGCAGCTGTACTAAGAAGTAATTGCTTGATTTTTTACAAAACAGAACCTGCGAGTTACCAACCTGCCTGGTAAAGATGAATGGATTAGTAGACTGTGCTTTCACACAGCTACCGAGCCCACAGAGCGGCGCAGATGGGTGGCACTCTCTTATAGCGGCTGAGGTTGACGTTTGTTTCGTTGCGATTGGCCAGGCTGGATCGAAGATTGCGACATCTGGTGGCGGGACAGTTACGTGCAGAGTGGTCAGTGGATGGCGCCAGTTGTGACGGCCATCTTCGAAGTAGTTGGGGGCGAGATTCGGTGCAGGTACGGCGTAGGCAGGCAGGAGAGCCACCAGGAGCGTGCTGGCGACGACGGTGAGTGTCTGCATGTTAAAGATGAATGGATTAGTAGACTGTGCTTTCACACAGCTACCGAGCCCACAGAGTGGCGCAGATGGGTGGCACTCTCTTATAGCGGCTGAGGTTGACGTTTGTTTCGTTGCGATTGGCCAGGCTGGATTGAAGATTGCGACATCTGGTGGCGGGACAGTTACGTGCAGAGTGGTCAGTGGATGGCGCCAGTTGTGACGGCCATCTTCGAAGTAGTTGGGGGCGAGATTCGGTGCAGGTACGGCGTAGGCAGGCAGGAGAGCCACCAGGAGCGTGCTGGCGACGACGGTGAGTGTCTGCATGGTAAAGATGAATGGATTAGTAGACTGTGCTTTCACACAGCTACCGAGCCCACAGAGTGGCGCAGATGGGTGGCACTCTCTTATAGCGGCTGAGGTTGACGTTTGTTTCGTTGCGATTGGCCAGGCTGGATCGAAGATTGCGACATCTGGTGGCGGGACAGTTACGTGCAGAGTGGTCAGTGGATGGCGCCAGTTGTGACGGCCATCTTCGAAGTAGTTGGGGGCGAGATTCGGTGCAGGTACGGCGTAGGCAGGCAGGAGAGCCACCAGGAGCGTGCTGGCGACGACGGTGAGTGTCTGCATGGTAAAGATGAATGGATTAGTAGACTGTGCTTTCACACAGCTACCGAGCCCACAGAGTGGCGCAGATGGGTGGCACTCTCTTATAGCGGCTGAGGTTGACGTTTGTTTCGTTGCGATTGGCCAGGCTGGATTGAAGATTGCGACATCTGGTGGCGGGACAGTTACGTGCAGAGTGGTCAGTGGATGGCGCCAGTTGTGACGGCCATCTTCGAAGTAGTTGGGGGCGAGATTCGGTGCAGGTACGGCGTAGGCAGGCAGGAGAGCCACCAGGAGCGTGCTGGCGACGACGGTGAGTGTCTGCATGGTAAAGATGAATGGATTAGTAGACTGTGCTTTCACACAGCTGCCGAGCCCACAGAGTGGCGCAGATGGGTGGCACTCTCTTATAGCGGCTGAGGTTGACGTTTGTTTCGTTGCGATTGGCCAGGATGGATCGAAGATTGCGACATCTGGTGGCGGGACAGTTACGTGCAGAGTGGTCAGTGGATGGCGCCAGTTGTGACGGCCATCTTCGAAGTAGTTGGGGGCGAGATTCGGTGCAGGTACGGTGTAGGCAGGCAGGAGAGCCACCAGGAGCGTGCTGGCGACGACGGTGAGTGTCTGCATGGTAAAGATGAATGGATTAGTAGACTGTGCTTTCACACAGCTACCGAGCCCACAGAGTGGCGCAGATGGGTGGCACTCTCTTATAGCGGCTGAGGTTGACGTTTGTTTCGTTGCGATTGGCCAGGATGGATCGAAGATTGCGACATCTGGTGGCGGGACAGTTACGTGCAGAGTGGTCAGTGGATGGCGCCAGTTGTGACGGCCATCTTCGAAGTAGTTGGGGGCGAGATTCGGTGCAGGTACGGCGTAGGCAGGCAGGAGAGCCACCAGGAGCGTGCTGGCGACGACGGTGAGTGTCTGCATGGTAAAGATGAATGGATTAGTAGACTGTGCTTTCACACAGCTATGAGCCCACCTTCTGCAGCCGAAAAGGCCATTCCGCAATCTTCTGGCATTGTTCGGAAAAAGCTTAATCCTTAGTGGACACATGAATGCACCGTGGCAAAAAAGCAGCAAAATAAGGCCTGGGGAATCTTACGCAGCTACCCAACATATAACAACCTTCTAAATTTCAAACAAGCCAAAGCGCAAGCTCGATATATCCGTAGACAGGCGGAACAATTTTCCTGGCAAAAATATGTATCTACAATTAATAGTACCGTCACATTCAAAAGGATGTGGGAACAGGTCAGGAAGTTTAAGGGGGACTACTCATCATACGCGATACCCATACTTATACCTTCAGGTACTCAAACAACACTACAAGAACAAGCGAATATACTTGGGGAGCATTTCTACAACGTCTCCAGCTCGGCTAACTATTCAAACACGTTCTAAAATACAAACTGTCGGCAGAAAAGGAGAAACTACCAACTGCTAGCATGTCAAGCGACGAATACAACACTCCATTCACGGTACAATAACTTAACAGGGTTCTCTGTGCTGGCAAGAAAACTGCAGTAGGTCCTGACCGGATCCATTATTCCATGCTCGCACACCTATCCCAAGCATCCGTAGAGGCTCTCCTTAAATTATTTAACAAAGTATTTGAATCCGGAAACATGCCAAAAAGCTGGAAAAATGCAATAGTTGTGCCTTTTTTAAAAAGAGGTAAATCTCCCACATCCCCAAGCAGCTTTCAACCCATTGCTCTGACAAGCTGTTTGGCGAAATCATGTGAAAGTATCGTTAATGCCAGGTTAACTTTCACGCTTCATATACGGAACTCCATTGATTCTCATCAGTGCGGCTATAAAAAAGGGTTTTCAACGACAGACCACCTCTTCCGACTTGAACACGAAATACGTGAGGCATTCGTACAAAAACAGCACTGCTTGGCAGTGTTCTTCGATTTAGAAAAAGCGTATGACACCACGTGGAGATTCGGGATCTTACGTGACCTCGCTGCGGTAGGAATCCGCGGCAAAATGCTAAACTGTCTCGCTGATTTTATGTCCAACAGAACATTCCAAATACGTCTAGGCAATGTGCTCTCGCGCACATTTATCCAGGAAAACGGCGTGCCACAAGGTTGCGTACTAAGCACAACACTCTTTATAATAAAAATGAACTCTGTTAACAAAGTCATATCCCCCCTCAATTATGCACTCCATATACGTCGATGATCTGCAAATAGCGTGCCGCGCCTCAAACTTACGAACATGTGAAAGGCAGCTTCAGATAACAATTAATAAACTAATTGAGCGGGCTGAGAAAAATTGCTTTCGCTTCTCTACTAAAAAAAAAAAACTGTTACAGTGCTATTCTCACAAAAACGAGGGTTGTACTTAGACCCGGATTTAAATTTCAATGATGTCGCGCTGCCGGTAAAACAAGAATATAAATTCTTCGGAGTAACCTCTGACAAAAAACTAAACTTCCTATCCCACATTAAAACACTAAAGATTAAGGCAGATAAAGCATTGAATATCCTCAAAGTTCTATCTCATAAGCACTGGGGTTCCGACCGACCCTGTCTTTTAAGTATTTACCGGTCTCTTGTGCGTAGGGTTTTAGACTATGGCTCCGTGGTTTACGGCTCAGCCAGACAGTCCTATATCCAACGACTTGATCCAGTACATAACCTTGGATTGCGACTGGCAAGTGGTGCCTACAGAACGTCACCTATTCAAAGTTTATATGTTGAATGTAATGAACCCTCATTACAGCAGCGCAGAGCATTACTCACATTCTCTTACGTACTCAGAATTCAGTCATCACCGCAACACATATGCTACAACATCGTCACACAGTGCAACTCACGCTTACACTACACAAATAAACCAAACACGATTAGGCCACTTGTACTGCGATATGAGCAATACTGTCGGGATTATGAAATTCCCCACGAAGTCCACCAGGTTGCCAATAAACCAGAACGGTTGGTCCCGTGGTACGATTTAACGCAGTTGTGCGACTGGACATTAACACATTTAAGGAAAAGAGACACTCCACACGAACACATTGTACAAGAATTCCGTGCTCTTCAGGACCAATATCAAAATCACATGCAATTCTACACTGATGGGTCCAAAAAAAAAAAAAAAGAACACGTGGGTGTAGGGGCCGTAACAGAAAATTGGGAAAGAAGTATTCGTCTACCAAAACATGCCTCTGTTTTCACTGCTGAAGTTTACGCTGTATGGGCTGTAGTTAAAAAGATTATCACTGGCAAGCACAAAAACACAGTCATATACACTGATTCCTTAAGTACACTGAAGGCTCTAAATCTGAAATCTGAGTGTGAACCCCTGTTAGGGGATATACTAAACATGGTCGGAGATCAATCCGCTTCTGCTGGGTACCAAGTGATGTTGGGATACCGGGTAACGAAGCAGCCGATAGATGTGCATCGATGGCAGCGAACAAAGAGATAAAAAACACAACACTTCCATACAAAGATAGCATCCGCGCGATTAGAAAAGCCTTAACGGCGAAATGGCAACGCGAATGGGACCGTTGTGCTCACAACAAACTACATCTCACGAAACCCATAGTTGGCGAGTGGAAGTCATGCTATCATCAAGAGCGGTTCATCGAAGTAGTTTTATGTCGACTACGCACACCTCACACACAATTACTTACTTACGAAAGAAGACACACCAACATGCGAGAAATGTCAACAGCCACTAACAGTTATGCACATATTACTCACATGTACGTAGACTGAAACACACAGAAGAACACTTTTGCACAAATAATATCAACTACACATACCTTTACACCCTGCTCTAATTTTAGGTGATGATCCGCTAGTCCCATTATGTGACGCCCGTAAATTTCTAGACGACACTGGATTTTTACATAAAATATAGAGTATTGACAAACCCTTTTCCTTCATTAACTGGATTTTAAAACACCTCGTGTTTGGCGCAGCATAGCCTTAGCCGCTTTTGCGCCATTAAACACCATTTAACTAACTAACTAACTAACTAACTAACTAACTAACTAACTAACTAACTAACTAACTAACTAACTAACTAACTAACTAACTAACTAACTAACTAACTAACTAACTAACTAACAAAATTCTTCTCCCCTGCAGGATTCCATGCAATGAACTGTCCAACTTGATAGTTTTTATTCCCCGACTTTAATATAGGGGACCAGTGTGCCTTAGAAAGATGGCGATAAAGATTGACGTAATCCGCAGCGGCGAAATTATACTTCGGAGAGTCGGGCTCTTTTGGTGCATTGTTTCTGAAGCCTAGTCTCAGTGTCGTCACAGTTGAAAGACAAGGGGTATACTTGTCTACTCGAACCAGTTCCTTGTCATCATGGGAGACACGCACGCTTAATAATAATAATAATAATAATAATAATAATAATAATAATAATAATAATAATAATAATAATAATAATAATAATAATAATAATAATAATAATAATTCTATCAAACGTTTATTTATATATATATATATATATATATCGCCCAGAAACAGCTATATGAAGTCTTCAAAGTGCTCTTAGGAACAAATACACAAAAGAAAAGGCAACCATGGTAAACAAAACAATATAAAGTAGAGAAACGAATAGGAGAAAAATTGAACGACGACGAGGCCTGAAAGCGAGTTAGTCATGCAACATGTTTATCTACACTTGTACTGAACACAGCAATTGAGCTCTGATGTCAGTTTGGGCAGAACACGTATTGCATATTTTTTTGAAGTCGAGCCATAGGACATGACTACTGCAACAAGGCCTCAGTGGCAAGCAACGTATTAAAGGGCGGAACCCAGATGGCGTTGCTGCGAGCGCAACTATATTAAGTAGAAGCTTCCGCTCATTCTAATATCTATACTAGGTGTCGCACTGACTGAAGAAAGTGGCCAGCCAGGTAGGGGTAATAGAGTTTCTTTTTCGGCGCCAGAAAAGCGTCAGTGTGGACTCTCTCGTCCTGACTACGAAAAGCCCGAGGCGGTGCCAGAAGAAGCACTTCATTCGTTGAGCAGAAGTTGTGGTTTGTACCACTGTCAATGGGGCCGAAGCTACATCGGCGAGACAGGTGTAAATGACCGGTTACTAGAGCACAAACAAAGCGTTACGCCTTACAGAGACTGGCAGCTGTCAACGCACTGCCAGTGACTACGGTTGCTTCCCGCTTTTTTTCAAAGGGCCGCCTAATAAGCTCCGACAAAGGAGAATTGACACGAGAAGTTATAGCTGCAGAAGCGAAAATCAGCGAAGGTTCCAAGTATGTCCCAACACCATCAGTTTTTTTGTCAGAAAAATAAGTTTTCTTCTTAAATTCAGCAGGAAGATCGAAAGGCCGCGTCACATGGCTGTACGATTATGTATATTGAAGACACGGAATTTTCACTAAACATCAGCTGCTACAAAGCGCTCCGATACATGCACATGCATTTGCGCGCCTCGCTTTGTCCTTCGATCCACGCGAACCCCAGTATCGCATGAAACAACATCAACTCGCCCAAGAAGCTGGCCGGTGGATTTCTTGCGGTAAGCTAAGTTGAACACGATCAAGAAGTTTTGGGCAATGCATACTGCTATTAACAACCTTAAACAGGAGACTTAGCATGTCTTGACTTTGTAGGCATAATTTTCGGTACATCTGAAAGGGCTGCACTATGTCCACCAGAATGGCAAAAGCGGTGCTCGAAAATATAAATTTACGATAGATAGGCGAGCAGGAAGGGCAAGGCGAGGGGGCAAGGATATGCTCTTGACACGTGTACATGTGTCTCTTTATCGGGCGAAACGTTTCACCGCCTAACAAGTGTTATCGCACAGCGCAGGACGCGCCTGCATGTATCGGAAGTTTCTGGCATGTTATCGATGCTTCCATCCGCTGTCTGTGACTGAACCTTGTGTAATCTGATTGCATGTGTGCGCGACGCGAATAATGTAGGACTTTGTGGAAGGCACGCGGGTCCCAGCGATTACTCTGGAACATTCGACGACTGATGTATAAAAGCCGACGCGCTCGACCCGCTGATCAGATTTTGACGATCGCCGACTGTGTTCGCCGTTGTCGCCGTTCTTTAAAGGGACACTAAAGGTTACCAGAAACTCAAGTTAAAGTGGTAGAGCAATGTTCTAGAACGTCTAAGTCGTCAATATAATCGCGAACAGAGCTTTAGTAACCGAGAAATTGAGGTAAATGCATGACACGATTTGAGACCCCCCAGCGACATTCCGGTACTAGCCCGATGACGAAAGGTCTCCTCATAATTTGTGTTACTAATACTCAACTACTCGTATTAAAAATATCATTTCATTCGATTATAAGCCGGAAAAAATGCTACTTGTCTACGTCTATTCGATTCTAGGAAAAAATAACATTTTGACGTTACCCTTCAGTAATATGGGTGTTCGAAAGGTTTCGTTTTCGCTCGACTCTGCGCCGCGCACGCTTTGGAGTTTCAGTAGTTTCGTTATCGCGTCGTGCTGTGAGGGTTCTGCTCGCGAAACTTTCATTTGGAACAAGCAGCGAGAATGCCACGTCCATGTGATGTCGTGGGAAGCCCTCGTTGCTTTCCCGCTCCGGAGAGCCGGTGTCGAGGCCACCGTCGTAGTACGCAACGACGCCGGCAGTGCGAGCCCTCAGAAGCAGGTCGCGCTCGTCGGTGCTCAAATCGCTGAAGTTGAGCCCACCATCGCGAGCCAATCTGTCGGTGTCAGGGTCCATTGCGACGAGCGTCGAAGTTAGCGTCATAGAATGAAGTACCAGCTTATGGGCGTCTTGCGCTGGAGTGTGAGGTATAGTAGCGGCGCCTGGTGGCGGTGCGGGAAACGACATCTGGGTCGTGCCAGCTTGGGTCGTATTGAGCCCTGGCTGTGGCGAAGCACGTTTCTAGGCCGAGTTTTCCGTTGATTCGCACATTTTTATGCCCTGTTGCGAGTGCGAAAAGGCTCGTCGCTTCTCATAGACCACGCCGACCACGCTGCGAGCTCGCTGCAGCCTATAGTTTAACGAAAACGGACTCTCCGTGTGCCGTGGGACGTAACGTGGGACGTAATTCGTTTCTCCTTCCGCTAGCCACCATACTCCCGCTTTCGCTCTGCTGTCGGCTCTGTCTTGGCTCTGTTTCTGGCCGCGCGTTCGCGTTTTGCGCAGAAAAGCCGTAGCGCCGTCTGCGGACGCCGTTCTACTCACCGATGGCGCAACGTCACTATGAGACCATGATGTCAGTTCTCCTCGATCGGAGGGCGGGCGATTTGAACTGCGCTAGAGGTACGCGGACGCTTCAGAACGCATTTTCTCTTAAAATAAGTCTCTCCTTGGCACGAAACAAGCGTTTCGAGGTTTCTGGGATGGTATTTCAACAGTCCACGTTGACTTAATAGTAACCTTTAGTGTCCCTTTAAGTGTAGCCTGTTTTTTCGTGGTCACAGGTTCGCCCAAAAAAAGTTAGTTTCGTCTTTCACAGTATTGCTACTGTGTTCTTCATACGTCACTCCACGTGACACTATAGTCTATTCTAGTCAGTGGCTGGGCTGTAACTGGTTGGTCACAGGTAGGTAAAGCCACAGGTGGGGTAGAGTGTAGGCGAGGCTAGGCTGTGACTGGCTGGTTGGGTTGTTTGCGTTTAGGAGTCGATGCGGCCCTCCTCAATGAAAATTGTTGAAAGAAAAAAGATGATTGTCAAAATCAGCGAATAGCTTGCACGGACCCACATGCACACACCAGCACTAGCAATACTTCCGAGGTATATAGCGATGACGTCGATAACGATGCTTGATGACGGCTGCACACGTTATCGTGGACATGTTTTGGTTGACGGCATGACAGGGTGCACGACAACGATGGCAAAGCGACGGCGACGCAAATTATGACGCGACGACGACGGCAACGTGACCAGGACGGCGTGACTACAACGCAATGACGACAGCATTACGACGATGGCGATGGCTGCGCACCGGCGGTTTCTTCACTTTAGGTTTACTCTGCGGAGGTCACACACTCCACTTTCAAACCACAGAAATGCTACGCACTGTGGGACTCGGGGTGAGCCGGCAAGAAGGAACTGCGCCCCTCGACAAGAGACACGCAGCAGATGTCGGCGACGACCGCACACGAACGCCCGAACGGTTCCACCGTAAGCCTATATATATTGTGGGGTTCTCACACCCTTGCTCTTGGGACAAAGGAACGACAACACAGTAGTGCAAACAATCACAAGGGCATTTATTGCACCTTTCATAGATCAATGTCTGCTAGCCAGTTGCTATCCACAAAACATGCCGATGGGCGCGCGACAAGCCGCGGAAGTCCGACTCACCGCGACCGGATAGCGAGCGAATATGTTCGCCCCATGCTGGATCCCAACGCCTGGTCGTTCGCGCGTACGGTCACGCGAACGGTGGCGTGTTCGCACGAGGCCTCACGAGACGGTCTCGCAGAAGCATGGATCGGTGCACGCGCGGTACGTCCGCGCTGCTTTCCGTCTGCGAACCAAAGAGGCAGCGCCTTCTCTTTCCCGCACCCGCGCTGCTTGCCGTCCGCGAACCAAAGAGGCAGCGCCTTCTCTTTCCCGCACCCAAGTAACCCCGCTATGAGGCGGCGTTAGAAGCGCAACACTCGCGCCATCTCTCGCACTGCGCTTCAACCACGCCGACCGCCGCGGGCCCCAGGCCACGCGGCAAAGCCGCAATGCAGGAGACGGTAGCCATGCGGGAAAACAAGATATCAGGGGACGCGTTAGAATAGCGCATCTCCACAATATATAGGCAGCGGAGACACATGGAAAAAAGAATCGCGATGTGGGCCAGTTCGTTTGGGTCCATGTTTTAAAATTTCTGCAGCGCGCGCAACACTGGAGTGCGGAAAGAAAGGTAAAAAAAAAAGACGAAGGAAGAAGGATTGCAAGAGGACAGCACCTGCCGTTGTCCTCTTGCAATGCTTCTTTCTTCGTCCTTTATTTTTACCTTTCTTTGCGCACTTCGGTGTTTCGCGCTGCAGAAATTTTAAACCATGGAGACACAGGGCCACCACCCATGATCACAACATCAGGTCACCAACCACGGAAACAGGCGAAAGAGCCAAAGCAATATTTTTTTTTATTGAAATATACGGTGGTCGAATTCAACCCCGGATTTCCTGCATAATAGCCCGATGCTCTAATCGTTAGGTCCCAGTCGTCTTTTTCTTTATTCATAATATTTATTGCAAATACAAAAACGTGCGTGCTTAAAGTTCACAGAGTGGCCAATTGAGTCATATCCGCGTCTACAAGCACAAAACGAAACGATTCACAGGACAATTAGGAAAGCAAGCGGTTCTTCAAATGGGAAGCAAACAGATCCACTTCGACAGTAAATATCCGTTTGGTGGGAAGTTACCTTGAAAAAAAAAATCATTCACTTGTAAGGTGACATCCACACATTTCGCGTGCCAGCGGTAGTTACATTTTTGAGGTGATTTGCGCATTGGTTAGAAATACAAGAGCGCACCAGTTTCTCCTGTTCTTCTCTCGTGACAGGTAGCGGTTTGTGATTCTGTGTTAGGCTGCAGCTCCTTTTGGAATGGCCCACATTCTCCAGTCGTTTACTCGTAGCAGCTACAATTCATCGCCTTCCATATAGGCCCAGCTCGTAACGCAGCGTGTTATAACTTTTCTTGGGTGACGTACAAAAAATCAGTTGTCATGCCATTACTGTCTTAATAACCTAGTCGCCGTCGTCTCGCTGCTATTGACACAAGTAACTCATCCTATATTTTCCTTGTTGTCGTTGTCTGTTGACTTTATGTAGTTGTGATATACAAAAAACCGGGACCTTCTGCTTCCATTCTTCTCGCGGTTTAGAGTACTATGTTTTCGTAAATTGTAAATGTGTTCTAATTGCGCACTGTTGTTTATGTAGTTTTCGTGGCGCTGGTCTTCTGGGATAATTTTTTCTCGAAATAAATTAACCTTGAATAAAAATCAATGCTTGTTCTCCGTAAACACCTAAACGTACGCCTAAACGGCAGGGCTCTAAAAAACAATGCATAGCGTCGGTTTTGAAAGTTAGCTTTGCCGCAGTACAGCAATGTTATGCGTTGAAACATACGCATTGTATTGCGTTGAAGCACACCAAAAAATGGAACGGGACGACTGTGACGGGACATAATATACAGGGTGTTTCAGCCAACACTTTCAAAATGTTTTAAAAGTTGCCTCTGGCAGATAGCTAAATAATAGTTTATGAGCCGGTCTACTCAAAGCGGTGGACACTACTTGCACAAAAAATTGAAATGCAAAGTCGACTAATTAACAAGAATTCGCTAATTAACTTTTTACTTAATTATCTTATGACCCACATTGCAAATTACAAATTCTAACAGTGGACTTCGTAAGGTGGATTCACTTGAAGCGAATTCTCAGGACGACACCAGTTTCGAAATATAAATTCCGAACTTCGCGAAGAAATGCATTGGCGTTCCAGTTAATTGTTTGCTTCAATGCATGGAACGATGTTTTGTTAACAAACTAACTGGAACGCCAATGCATTTCTCCGCGAAGTTCGGGAGTTTATATCTCGAAACTGGTGTCATATTGAAAATTCGTTCCAAGTGGATCCGCCTTGCGAACTCCTCGGCTAGAATTTGTAAATTACAATATGGGCCATACTGTAGTTAGTTAAAAACATAATTAGTGAATTTTTATTAATCAATCAATTTTGGATATCAATTTTTTGTGCAACTATTGTCCTCCGCTTCGAGTAGACCAGCTCATAAACAATAATTGTGATATCTGCCACAGGCAACTTTTAAAGATTTTTGGAAGTGTTCGCTGGAACACGTGCCCTGTATGTATTCCTTAATTATACACGCGGGCACCCGCTTTCTCCTGGCACAGTACGAGCGCCAGAATGCCTAATAAGTGTGTTGTCAGGCGGTCAGAGCTGTTTCAGACGTGGCTGTGGCGATTTGAACTCTGGTTTTGCCCACCTTGCACGCCCCGTATATCAGACCGTAACGGGGTCTAGTACGCGTTCCTTAATTATACACGCGAACACGTCTCACATTCGGTCACAGTAAGAATACTGAGACGTATAATAACTGTACTGGAAGCCATTTCAAGCTGTTTGAGACGTTTCTGTGGCGATTAAAGCCGATTTCCTGTCTAACTGCTTTGTTCATGTATAGTAAGTCAAGGAATTAATTTTGGCGTCACCACTGCCATTCATTTCGCCGTCCCTGCGGCGACGCACGGTCGGCGACGCACGGTCGGCGACGCAATGATGACGATAACGTAACGACAATCAAAGGACGAACAATAATTCGGCTGGGTTCGAATTCCATGCTTCTTCGAGTGTGCTTCCTCTCTGTTCGCGCCATTTAAAGAGTGGCCCCTTCCCGCTTTTAATATGCTTCGTCTCATTGTGTTCGGTATGCTTTACCGCATAAGACAAGTGTACTGCGCTAAAGCTAACTTTAGGAAACCGGTTTCATGCAATGTTAAGACCCTTGCCAGGGGTGCTATGCAGGATGCGCCGAGTTTGGCGAAACTCGGGATCTTCACGAGCTCTGGCGACACCCCAAGATGAAAGCACAAATGGTACCGAGACACAGTTTATCTTTCGACAAGCCTCCAGTTTCATTGGTTTATCTAGATTCACTCTGGGTGGCTATCATTCCTTGGGCGTTGCCTTCTGGGCGGTCGACAAACTGGGGCTCACGTGATCATACCGTCGGTGCATGGTCGCGCCTTCTTTCACTTGTTTGTCGTTCCACCGAGTGCATTACACGCACAAGCGAGTTATAAAACAAATGCATTTAATACAATATTATTAGTTAGTTTGACGTGGTTTAAAAGCATTTTAAAGCTACAAGATGTACACTGAATGTGTATTCGACTAATTTGTAATTTAGTACGCTTCGCATTATACCACGAGGGAACGCTGTGGTGGCGTCATCACATACATTCATCGGGCGAGCATGGCGGCTAAACATCGAAGAGGCCCAGTGTAAACAAACTCGTACAACGAGCTTGCAGTGCGCGACGTAGTGATCAGGCTCGACAATGACCACTATTTCTTGGATAGTTCTGTTCTTCCGTGAGCAATCTTTTCGTGCACTCCGAAAGACTGCGAATAGCTTAGGCGATTTTACAGATCGCAACGCGTACCTACTGTTCACGGCACAATCCTGAACAAACAACTTATCCGGTGCTGCTTCTGTGAGTGCGCTGAGTTCCTCCACTCTGCGTGACTACGAGCGTCACGAATATTGCATAGTGTGTGCAAAAGGAAGGCAGCCGATATAGCTACGATGCGACAAGGAGATGGTGCCGACGATGGATCTCGCAACCAACACAGTGACGGAGGCATCGACAAACTGCGGATAAGTATATTTCTACTGTTTCATATTTAGCATAATAATAGTGCACGGATTAAGTCACTTTCGTAGTAACGAACTAAATGTCCAGCAGTTTAAAAAAGGCATTGAGAGCATAAGAGTGTTTGTGCTTTTACATGTACGTGGGCCCGCGAAAATATGGAAAAGATAAAGGTAACCTTCACTAACTTAGTGATATAACAGCAATTCATCAGTGACATTCAGCCCGCAGAATCTATGGAAGAGTATTTTATCCAGGTAAAATATCAATAGCAGGTACTGATATAAAGCAGGAAACTTATAGAAAAATTTCATGGGTTGAACAGCACATGGGAGGCATTCCCGCATCGTGATCGCCACGTTACCGATATCCTTGAAAAATGTTTAGAATCGTTGCATTCTGCCGGTTATGCAATATGGGACATAAACCTGGAGGTTAACAAAGAAACTTGAGAAGTCGAGGACTGTGCAGAAAGCGAAGTAACAAAAATTGTTGGAGATAGCATTACGGCAGGAAGACAGTGGCGTAGTAAACCATGGCAACTGATATGCTAGTTGAGATTAAGAAAAAAAAAATGGAATCGGTGGGCAGGCCATGCACGTCTTCAATCACTTGTAGCCAACTTATAACAGGTGATTACATAAGCGTGACAGAATGGATGTCAAGGAGAAACACCTGCAGCCGAGGATGGTAGAAAATTACGTAACGGGACAAAAATATGATGTTTGTATGCATAGGATGCAATCAGCTCGCATACGACGGGATTGTAGGGAGCGCCATTGATTTTGCAGCGAACAAAAATAGGTTTTGTGGTGCTGACAGTAGAGACTCGTGAAGGTTCGAGGACACCTCAGCTGTTGGCACACTAATAAACATTACAATTGGCTGAAAAAAACAACCCGTTATGAAAAATAAAGCAATGTTGTCCCGACAAATTGTTTTATTATGCCTACACTAAAGGCCTCCACAGTTAAGGGCAGTTAGTACCCATAGTGCAATGAGCATTTTTATTTGTAAATAATAATTTATATGCGGTTGATTCATTCCAACAATCCACTTTTTTTGCAGCAAAACATTCTGTTGCTGGAGGCACTCAACCGCCTGGTGGCAGTAGGCGAGCGCCAGGCACGTGCTCTGCTGTCCAGAGGGCTGCTCTGCAACAGTAGGATCAGTGCACTCACTGCTTTCCAGTCGAGCCCCCAGAACACACCTTATAAAGGAGCTTTCAGTTTATTATTTTGTTTATTATTCAAGAACATGAATAAGATTATTGCAGTAAACATTGTGCTGTGCATATTGGGACACTTGTAACATGCACTTGATGTCTCTTCAAAATGGGCAAACACGTAAAAACCTGGACCGTGTAAATGAAAAAGACACTAATGCAGCATATATGTCATTGTGCTGTTTGTTCTTTCTATGTGCAAGAATACAGTGGGTGTTGATTAGCCACGAGATGAACGGTGTGTGTATTTCGCAATGAAACGACAGGAAACGGCATGACCTTAATAATGCTATCACCTATAGACTGTGCACATGAATGCAACACTCCCAGATTTAAACATGCCATTACATGCATGTTCGATACCACATATTCTTTAACAATGTCATATATTTGCATGTACTAATTTTCACACAGCTTAAGCCCATGCATAGCTCACTTGTGATGTATCCATTTCATAGGCCAAATAATTGTACACTTTGTCCTTTTGTGTTGTATGAAAAGCGGCATCCTCTAGTTGGATACAACTTCACAAGAGAGGAGAGGCCCCACCCAGATGACCAAAGCGCAGCAGCCGATTGCCTCCACGTCTAAAGAAATAGTCCCTCTCCAATGAGCGGGTATTAGTGCGTCCAGCGGCACAACGTCAGTGTAGTGTGTGTGCCCATTGGTGCAGGCTTGTGTTCACCTGCCGTTGAAGTGCAGATTCTGCGGCCTCCTAAAGTTGTATCCGACTATAGAATCACGTAATGCCTTGCACTGATTGCACAGACTTTAGAAACTTGATAGCACACAATGATCACGAACAGAAATCTATAAAGGCACCCAAGTAAAGCTGGCTGCCCACACTTCCATTATGAGGGGCTGTAAACAGTTCTCGCCAAATATTCCCATGAAATCCTTGAAAAAGAGGTGGTGTTTGGCACTTTAGAATCAAAAAACAGATTACAGTGAATGTTGTGTACCTCATTAAAACAAACTGAGCTTGGTTATCTGCACAGCATGTAATGAAAGCATGTGCTTCACATAGGAAACAAAGTGCTCTGTCCAGTACAATTGTCGAGTTCGCTGTAGCACCTATTATGTCATAGTGTCAACATACAAATTTTCAAAGGCCATTCATTTCACCATTATTTTTGTATGTTGGTTCTATCAATTAGCGCTTGTATTACATGGGCAGGTGGATTTGAAAGCAAAGCTTTGTTTGCAAACCTTCAGACTTCCATAATTGTGTGGCAAGGCACTGGCATGGTGTCGAATAGCTCACACTTCCTCGGTCCTGCACCAAAGAGGCCCAATGCTCTATTTGAAGTTGGATCGCGCAACAATTTGACGGCACACAAAGAACAGTAACACACACAGCAGAGCGTTCTGCTGTGTGTATTTCCCTTCCTCGGTCCTGCACCAAAGAGGCCCAATGCTCTATTTGAAGTTGGATCGTGCAACAATTCGACGGCACACAAAGAAGAGCAACACACACAGCAGAGCATTCTGCTGTGTGTATTTCTCTTCTTTGTGTCCCGTCGAATTGTGGTACAATTCAGCTTCAAGCTTCTATACCGATACAATGAGTCTTCAACCTCACCAATGATCTAGTTATTAAGCCACAATGGCGCACATCTTTGATATGTGCCAACACGAATTAAGTCTCCAACAAATCACCACAAGCATAAAATTTTTCTGCACAGGTGTATGCACGTGCCATATTCTGTACCACTAAACTCGAAAAAATCAAAAGGGCAAGCATTAACCAGCCTTACTGCTGCCGTTACCATCATCATCATGACACCAATAGAAAGACAGTGCTGCGTTTCAGTAAAGGGAGTGCCGGAGGGAAAGGCGTGATAGCGAGGCTTGAGGCTTACAATAAAAATAGCATTTACAAGACATGTTCAATGCCAAAATATGCTGCATATCGCTCATCCTACTTTGGCATTGCGGCAAGCTTTTACACGTTTGAGCATGTCACAGTTTGTGTAATCATTGCTATAAAGCTGTACAAAAGGTCTATTCGCTTTGCAATCTTTATTTTTATCATGGTGGGTTAAAGACCCACTTTTCATTGGCATCTGCACCACATTTCGCCCGATATGTAATTTTGCCTTTGTGGTTCACGACATCTTCACGCACCCTGAGTTCTGCAGAGCATTGGATCTGCATTGTTCTACTGCTGAAGAATTAGAGCCCCATTATGAGACGAAAATATATAGGATTTGTCCATACAGAATAACGCTGACCCCCCCCCCAAAAAAAAAGGAAAATACACTGAACCACTGGCACATGCACCAACAGTCAACACAGCAAACACTGTGAAGTATTTTTTTCATGCAAGCCAGCACACTAAGATTCTCAATGCATTTTCATTTTGCCGTAAATGCATAGGCACAACAGGCTTGGCGCGACATCCACATCTCGCACTGCAACGAATTGTGCAATGCCTTGCTGTTTCATAGTGCGGCCGATACATGACGCATGACCAAAATTCAGAATTATGCATACTAAGTAATTTGTGCTACGTACTAAGTAATCTCAAGTAACCCCAAGTTCTTTGTGAGATTAGCATTCACAGGGTACTTCACACAATTTGTGATATCCATTTATCTATTTATACTTCATTAACCTCCTTCCCCAAAAAGTGTGCCATATGGAAGGCACCCTGATAGACAAGTAGAACAATCGGTAAAGTGTCAGCAACCAGCGAAAAAGTCAGTATCATAGGCTGCCGCATGTGTGACGTCGGTAACAAAATTTAAATCGGCTACACAGAAGTGACAAATTTGGCAATATGGTGCGTCTAGACATTGCTTCAATGCTAATCACAGTAACGCTGACATTGAAGGCACCTTAATTCCTACGTACGTTCCGTCGACATACCCGACTACGTTCGTAATGTTTCCGCGAAGTAAGAAGCGTTCTTTTATAAATGCCCGCTCAGCCGCAGTCTTCGGGAAAGCCAGCCACCGCTTCAGCACTGCCGCATCAATAAGCGCATCAGACATCGCTGACACAGAGGCTCACAGTAGTTTGATGACGTCCAATGTAACGCTCGGCGCCGACGCTTCCCTGAAAACTCCCAGTCCCGTAAAAACGGAGGGCGCAGAAGACTTGCTCTTCAACGGTGAGCGAATGAAGCCCGCCACGCTGTCTCCACAGACGAGGGTCTTCGCCTAGCTCGTCACACAGCCAGCACACTGATGTCTTCGACAGGCCAAAATGACGCTGAAACTCCACGGCGGTCATGCACGCGAACGGGTCCAGACGGTCATACTGACGCTTGCTGCCGCTGGCTGCAATAACACAGGCTGCTGCCGCCGCCGCCATGTTCCCGAGTTGAACTCGGAGGGGGTTTCGCGATGTACGAGTTTAGCACGAGTTCGCCTGTCAATCAAAGCCAGAGGTCACGCCCCGCGCGAGGCACGTAACTCTTGTGCGCGCACCCACCACGGTTGGGCCACGCCCAACTTATCTTTCGGCAACAGCGACGCGGTGCCGAGCTGAGAGGCATCAACAATATTCACCACCGACATAAAACACGCACGACACACTGTCATCGGTGATGTACTGCGCACTACTATCAAAAACAAAGCGTTGACTGTCGCTGGCTCATGCATATATCTTCTCGGGCTGAGAGGGCCCCACAGCACGGTTTCATTGCCTGCATTGTGGCGACGTAGCGCACAGTAACCAATTATCGGCACGTCACTGTAGCTGCTTGCAAGGAGTCGATATGCCGAGGGTGACGACGATGCTGAGGAGTGCGTATCGCAGCAGACGTTTGAGATGGCTGCTCTGTCATCGGTGATGTATCGGAGCCACAACGTCGTAAACACGATCAGCGTCCGAGAATCGCTCGCTCTTCTAGACCCAGTGCAATGGCATTTCTTCATCACAAGCACTGCGCACTCTACAGTTCCAACACCTTCCTCAGTTCGAAGTCTCATTTCATAACCGCACACAAGAGCCCTCACCTGCCAAAATGCGATTGCTGCGGTGTCGTTACGATATCCTTCTGCGATCGCTGCTGGCTCCAGCATAAGTAATCCGCAAGCACCTTGGTGCGCACAAAACACTCGACTACTGCGTACGTACATGCGCTCAGAGGCACTTTCACTGGGCAAGCGATGACAAGCGATGAATTGTGTCGATGGGAAGCACGCACTTCTTCGCAATGCATCGCCGAGGCTTCGCGCACAAAGATAAACTGGTACATTTTCACTAGTCACTACGGGCACTACGGACCGCCATTTTGCATTGACAGCCGTTGCTCCCGCATTTATGACTAGTATGTCGTTTTTAGTTGATAAAGTGGAGGCCTCAAGGCGCCCGCGATGAACAGCCGGCGGCGCTGCGTTTCTATTCCCCTAATAGAGAAAGAGCGGTGATCACTGACATTATTGAGAATAGCACTGTAGCGCCCCTAGGCGACTTCTCACCGTATGAACTGCCTCGTGCGTGCGACCCGCTTCAATGTATCCGCTTCTAAGCTTTCGCCTCACTGTCGCCACTCGCGGCAAGAAGTACAAAATTTAATAATTTGCTCGATCTCCGTTTGTCATCACAAATTTCTAGCATTCAAAACGAAAAACAGACACTTAAAGAAATAAAAATGTTCGTTATTTTATTTGTTGTATTTTAACGTATTCGTTTGAGCGAAAGCGTAGGTGCAAGAATGCGCCGCATGTACCCTGTTCGCATTCGATCGAGGATAGAAAGATATCGCCGAAAGAGGAGCCACGCCCTTGACGCGCCCGGGAAAGGCGTGGCAAGCGGCTCACGGCAAGTGTGCAGACAGACAGCGGCACAGTCACAGTATTGCTAAGTTGCGATAATCCGTTGATAACAATACGCGGCGCTGGCGCGCTTCGTTGTGCAGCCTTCTGCGCTTGAAACGTGGAAGCAGCGTGCCGCGCAGGGTGCGCTCATGTTGTCATACGCGGCTTTTTGTCTACATAATTTCTTGCCTGTAGCTTTTGCGCGTTCCGCGCTATCTCCGTTCACTGACTGCCGTCGAGCAAACTCGGGTAAAACTCGGGTGAACGAGAAACTCGGCGCATCCTGCATAGCACCCCAGGCTAAACTTAATTTCCGAAAGAGCACACCATGCTTGCTAGGGCAGGGAGACGCAACTTGACGAGTGAGAAACTGGCAATGTCCTGTACCTAAATATAAAATTGAAATTATTGCATTGCATGACGCCTCATATCTTTATTATTTAACATTATAGTTAACATAAGATTAACATTTACGCTTCTGAATATTTCTGGTCATCCGGCGCTCTTGCAAACATTTCAGGATATTAGAGGCCTTGGCGTCTCAGGTTACACATTGAGACATATCACACGTAACGTGAAGCTGTCGTAGAAAGATTAGTCTCCAGAAATATTTGAAAAACGCCGCAACTTCCATAGGGCAACAAACACAAATATATTGAGCTCGAATGAAAATGGTGCAACGCGAATAATTCAGTGTGTACAGTGGGATGAAATACACGAATCTAGGCGGGAAATAAAGTGTGAAAATTCTGAGGTACGTTATGAATAACGTTGACGCTTAATAAAAACCCTAAAAGCATTGGGCCAGGGGAAATGACCCGATTTGAACAAATAAATAAAAAACATGAACAGGTCGTCGTTGGTGACAGTGCTGGTAGTAATGACTGAATTCACTGTGATAAGAGCTGGCCTCGGATTTCAGCAAAGACCACTATGCTTACTTTAACACCCTGAAATCAGGTGTCCTGCCATGAGATGCTATCCGCAAGTTCATTCAAGCGTCCGCGGACAGTTGCGCTACTGCCGATCGTGGTATATTTTCCCCTTTTCAGCTATGGTATCGCGTTCGTGACCTAGCGTTTTCTGCTTTGTTTCTTGTTGCGTGAAGGCATCATATTACGAATGGCAAGTCGCCCTTGTGGGCGTGCGCATTGCGTTGGGGCCACGACAACAACAGCAGGTCCAAACTCTTGTCTACGCGTCGGTGCCCTCGTGCCAGAGCAGCCAGTGTATTTTCTCCTGGATGGGATGGTGGCGCCTGCCAGCGGCACTTTTTGCAGTCACTGAGGGGCGCGCTTGCCCCTAGTTGGGCACTGCATGTTATCACGAGTGCGCTTGCCATTACCCTTTCCATCCATGATACCCTTGCATCTTGAAACTGTAAAAACGCACAAAGACGAGAACGAAGAGAGGAGACGGGACGAGACGCTTACTCACAAATGAAAAATTTTATTGAAAGGAAACAAATCTATGCACGCAATAAAACGGAGTAGGAGGGTTGCGCATGTGTGTGAAGGATCACGGGTTAAAGCTTTCAAAGGCAGCGTTACAAATTAAAAAAGAAAGTCTAACTATGAAGAAAGTCAAATTCCTTATCATGTTACGAAGACTGCAGGGGTGGCTGACACAGTTATCTCCCCTTTTCTTTTTGCAAAAAAAAAATTAAATTATGGGGTTTTACGTGCCAAAACCACTTTCTGATTATGAGGAACGCCGTAGTGGAGGACTCCGGAAATTTCGACCACCTGGGGTTCTTTAACGTGCACCTAAACCTAAGTACACGGGTGTTTTCGCATTTCTTTTTGTAGTAGGCCTCTGCCATTTCGCGGGTTAGCTGATTGTTACTCTCGAAGATAATCTGAGTATCTTTCAATACAGGATATATAACGACCACATTCCTTACAGTGGGCGGCTAAATAGGAACTCGCTTCCGGGAGAGCACGCACGCTCTTTTTTCGTATCGCAAATCCACCGGGCGACCACCAAGGCGAATACGAAGAGGCAAACAAGGCAATTCGCTCTAAAGAAGGCTAGCAGGTAACCACAAAAGACAGAGAGTTGTTTTCCTAAGACGAGTTTTCACGTTCGAGCCTCAAGTTTTGTCAAAAGGACAGGGCTGAAGCTTAAGTTTCGTAATCACTTTTTCCCCCACGCAGCCTCGCGTGCCCGCGAATTCAAGCCTGTTGGCGTACAAAACCATTAAGCGCACGAAATACGACCACGTACTTCTTATATAAACAAAGTACACGTCGCGCAGCAATCGTGTTAAAGCGTGCAGACAAATGGCAACATGCTCAGTGAACTGCGCAAAAAGTTCTCCCATCCAATTCGATGAATTCGTACCTTTCTTAACCAGCCGCGATTACAGTGGTTGGTATCGAGAAGACATTCTTGCCTTTGCTGAAACTATTTTGGCATACGAAGGCGCAGCAGGTCATGGTGGGGGAAAATGCCGTGAAGCGACGTCGCACTTCCCACAAAACTTAGATCAAGTCTTTCGCAAACAAACAAAACAAAAAAAAACACTGAAGAGCAACGGCGCCAAGATGCGCTCCTTGCTATCGTTAGACGCTTCTCAAGCGAAAATGGCTGTGGAGCGCGACTGTAAAGAAACGAATCCGGCGCGAGGGCCCACGTAATGCCATTAGACCAGTAGCAACTCGGCGTCGGCATCGACCAGGGTGGGGGAGGAGGAGGCGGCATTCTTCAAAGCGTGTCGCTGCTTTACAAAGTTTGAGGGGCTTTATGCTGCGGTGCGGCCATCTGGTGGTGCTGCAAGGAACCGAACGCTGATCTGTGGTTGGTAGAAAACTTTCGCTCACAGTCAATTCACCGTCAACTCACCAACGCCGACGACACCAGATTTTCTGTGCCACGGGGCCCTTACAGTTGTCGCTTTGAATTTGTGCGACTCAATGGTGTGGGAACTGCTTTCTTGAGGTGCTCTAGACGAAAGTCCGCAGCGACATCGCGGCTGAAGACGAAGGAAGACGAAGAACACTCTCCCCTCTGTGTTCTTTTTGCAGTGCACCTGAAACTATCGAACATTATTTTATCTCATGCCGCCGCATTCTAAGACAAAGAAAAAATATTAGAATACTCATTTACCAAACTTGGCCTATCGCTAACCTCGACAAGCATTCTTTCTTTTGAGGTGACTTCACTGGGATCCAGCCACAGGGATGCTTTTCTTGCAGTTTACAATTTTATTAGAGAGTCAAAAAGAGTACCTTGCTTATTTTCTACAATTATAAATAGTTTCTATTATTTCATTTCTTTACGTTAAATTATTTTATCAAAATTCTTAACAATATTTTCACTGCAAGTCTAAGTTACAGTTCTATCGTCCCACGCTCCACTATTCAAATCTAGTTTCTCTAGACTACTAGCCTTACGGAAAACCGCCTGCTTCTTGGCCAATCCGCCATAGTGGGTACGCGCCACTGTCTGGGACACAAGACAGGACAAGACACTCTCGCGGGGATCAGTAACAATGCGAATTTTCTGACCACGACATATTTGAATGACCGTTTACAAGAATGTTTGGCCCTCTTCAAATTAAATTTAATAGTGTGAAGAGAAGGCAGGCGTGGGTATCTACTCACCATCCCTCGACTGGTCTTTTTCACTTCGCCTACCAGATTACACATCAATTTTTCATGCCAAACTTCTGGCAATAGTTCTTGCCTTGCGGAAATTACCCCTTCATACTACAAAAGTTATTATCGTCACAGATTCTCTATCTGTGTGCAGCACACTTACTGCGTCTACAAAGTCGGCAGCATTGAACACGTTTTGTACATTAGCTCCGCCTCACCTAAGTTTAGTTCATACGGTATGGATCCCAGGCCACCGAGACATTCATATTAATGAAATTGCCGATTCCTTGGGACGAGCCTCTTTAACAGGTGCTGTAATATCTGTGCTGCCGGCAACTGCGCACGTCAAGATATAGGCAATTTTCTTTGAGCGAAGACAAAAAAGCCCTGTCATTAGCAAAATCTACAGATTTTTTGCGCCTAAGTTATTCTTGGAACCGGCAATGGTGTCCCAACCGGAAATTCGAAGTTTCATTTGCTAGGCTGCCGTTGCCGTATTCCAACACTTAATTTTTACTTGCACAGATGTAGTCTGGCGGTACCTCCTCTACGCTACCTATGCAATGAGCCGGAATTCATAGATCATTATTTATTATCGTGTCGATGGTTTCCTACTAATCGAAAACGATGTCTAGAAATTTCACTTCAAAATTTAGGATTGCCTTTAAGCAACACTGTTATACTCTTCCTTGGAGCAACAGTATTGGGATACAGCCACAGGAACGTTTTCTTAGCCATTTATAATTTTCTATGCGGCACAAAAAGAATGCCTTGTTAATATTTCGTAGTTTTCACGATTGATTTACTTCTACTTCAATTTAGAAAATTCAGAAAGTAAAAGCACAAATTCACAGTTTAAATCTTACTAGTATTATTATTCAAAATTTAACTTGCTCATATGTTTAAGTATATCCTTTATTTTATGTATTTCAGTAATAATTTTCTTCTTTAGTATTCCTATCAACGCAAGACTGATTACAGTATTGATCACTACTTTATCTCATGTATTCACATTTTATTTTTCATCTTGGGTTATACATCTATCTTCCTTTTTTGTGTTATTTATTTGTTAACTAATTTATTTATTTTTTTGAATCATATTAATCGCCACCCGATTCGTGGAATATCCCCCATAGTGGATTTATGCCATTAATTGAGGCTTCATCATCATCACCTCGTGGCATCCCCACGCTCGAGCCAGCCGTTCGAAACGGGGTTGCCGAGGCTGAGCTCCAGGTAGCTCAGTTCCATTTCGGACACCGACTGCGACCCGGAGAAGTTGCTGCGCCCAGACAACCCAGCTCTTCAGGCCGAGTGTTACACCGCCCCTGCCCTGCAGCCTGGATGAGGTACAGCGGAACCCCCAAACGACGCCGGGTGGTGGCCCCGGGACGAATCCAGCCCCTCTGGGCCACGCGGCCCACCCGTGGGCGTTCGCTGTGGTCTCCGCGGTACAGCCCTCTGGGTCCACTGTACTTTGTGCCCATACAGGGAGGAGTACCATTGGAGGAGTCGAAAGCAAGCGGTAGGCCCAGCTGGCAAACAAGAACGAATAAATTAATGCAAATTGAGTGCAATTGGTTCGCCTTCGACCGGTACATACCTGCCGTGACCAAGAGAGCCGCCGCTGCCGCTGCTGTAGCTGCCAGCTGGCACATGGCGAGCCAGCCATTCCACCGCCACCGTTTGGCCGGCCAGGATTGTTCGAGTGCCATCAAAGGTCCTCGCACTCCCAGAGCCGCCGAGGAAAGCATCAACAAGTTTTCGCTCCGAGGACCCCCGCGCCGCCATGGACGCCGGCCCAACTTCCGCAGGACAGACCGGGATCCGGGCCCGGAAGCAGAAAACAGCTCGCCATCGCCACCGTGGGCGCCACCGGAGGTGGCTTACGATCATACCGGCCCAGGCACCGGAACAACCCGAGGATTCCACGCAAGGAGAACAAGACGCCTGCGAGCCACATGTACTTGCTGCCTTTCCTGGCAGCGGCGAACACGGTGGCGTCGCCAACCAAGGCGATGCACGTGCCGGGCCGCCCACCCAGGCCCGCTGCGCTATGGAACAACTACGTGTCAGCTACTCCATTTTCACCCTCACTCAGGGCGGCCTTCGGAGCTGACGACAGCTGCGCGTCGCCAGCACTTTCGAAGAGAAACTAGTTGCCCGGTGCACCGGTCCCACGACGGTGGCGTTCCTGAGTCCGACGCGCTGGGGGCCAAGCCCAAGAAGCTCCCGTGCGGGAACAAACATCTGCAAAGACTCCCTCGGAACGTTCAGGTGGCAACGCCCGGTACATAACACCGGCAACAAGGCGTTTGCCGGGACATCCCGGCAAACGCCTTGTCCGGGACATCCTGGATGAGCCGTTGAACTCTATGTCCGGGACATCCCCGGACATAGAGTTCAACGGCCCTCAAGGTCTTCAACGCCACCGGCAAGCAGGACAACGCTCGCGGCACAGCGAGCGATGGCACGCCTGTCCTCTCGGTAAGGGGTCTCCGCGGGAGGAGGAACGTGTCAAGCGACGGGACCGCCGCGTGCGCTACAAGGCCGAAATAGTCGGCACGAACATCATCGTTACTATAGGGAAAAGCCAAGACCGAGAAAGAAGTCGGACACGGCACCTGTGGCTGTAGGGGCCACAGAACAGAAGCGACACCGTTGAAGACGTCTGCTAGCACCGGACATTGATTAAATACATTTATATTTTCTATGAGATGGCTCTTTTGTCTAATACGAGGTGTGTCGGCAGTGATAAGTGCGCTGCGAGGAGCACCTCTTGCGAACCACCTTTAGGCGCGCGCGTCACGTGACATGACGTCGGTATGTCGAGACCCGCCGGCCGACCAGTTTCGCCTAGCCTTCGCGCGCCCTAGATGCGATAGTGGATTTTATCTTCTAGGTTGTGGGATAAATGGGTACTGGTAGGTGTTTGACACGAAAAGCCGCACTGCACGTTCGGACAATCTTCATCTATAGTCAGATACAACTTAAGTCTGCAGTGAAGCCCCGCGCACGCCCTAGCTCATAACCGCCAGCCACCGTTCCTCCGCGAGGCAGCAAACACTTCGTACTTCAAACTTTCCCTGTTCCTAAATAAGGCGGTAACCACAAAAATAAAGTTATAAGCGCGTAATTTTGTACGTTTTCATTCGTCTATTATAGCGGAATGGTGAAAGCCTAATTCTTATTGAACAGAAATAAAACGCTTGCTCCGCTGCAACTTATTGTCAAGTTTAACTTTAGTTGGCAGTGAAGTTTCACGAGTAAAACAGGCTCAGCAGTGAAATTAACTGTATCGTGGGCTTTTGAAAAGGGAAATTCTCAGACTCCATACATTTCGTCGATGTCTTTTGCACACCTTATCGGTTCCGCCGATGAAAACAAGAACAGCAAACGTTCCGGAGGTATCAAGTACGACGCCATTTTGAAAAGGTCGCATGACGGCGATTTTGTTTGCTTCTGTGGTTGGCTGGCGGGTTAACATAATCAGGCGGGGTCCGTATGCCTTGGTTTCCAACTGCTGTTTTTGTCAGTGGTATCCTACTATAGTGCCGATTTTTCAGCAGGATGAGCGAGTAGAAACTGCTCCCCATTTCTTGTCTCTAAAATGGTTCCGACCCATTACGTGGCATCGTACAAGAATGAGGCATTTCTGACTTGATTCTACAGCGAAACTGTTCACGCAGACCTTGTGCCATCGTTGTCGGAGTTTGCTAAAACTATCGTCATCATCAGTGGCGCGAGTGTCGTCGTATTCTTCCACAGCTGGCTTCGTTGCCGCTCGTCATCCCAGAACGGAATTTCACTTCTGTCGTCGTAATGGGGAGGCCGCGTTTACGGTGGTATGAGCCATTGCTTAACAGGGTATGAGCCAATCATTATCTTACGTGACGGACGGATTTAATTTTGACTCACGCAATTTAATTATGAAGAATCGCAAGCGACAATGCCGGGTGGGTGCTGCTAACCACTCCACCGAGCATACTCGAGACATCGAACGCAAGCGACAGCGACAGACTGCGGGCGTACCGTCACTGACGTAGTTCTCTCCGTCGCAGCCGAACGCGTGTGTAACCACATTATGAAACACAAAGACATCAATCGTCAAACCAATCCAAGCAGTCATAAAAACGATTACCGCGCCCGCATCCCCAGTGGTGCGCCCAATATCCGGAGCTTTCGAGTAGTGATTCCGCACATCCCATCCCAGCTACAACTATGGGAAGCCGACGAGTAGTGCCTACTGCTGAGAAAGAAGCTGCCTACGGCAACAGCGCAAATGAGGTGAAAGAATGATGAAACAAAAGATTTACTGTATAGAATGCTTACGAACTTTGACTTGCATGGTGTAACGCTCGGTGGAACTAACACAGCTTCGCTGTTCGACCACTTTCACGAACTGAAAGGGGCGCTGATTTTTTTTAACGGTTCATTGAAAATGTGGAAGCTACCTACATTTGGACTGTATAAACGCGTTTGTGTATAAGAAAATAAGGAAGTAAAATAACATATTTATTTCAATCAACTATTAGAATGTATACGATGAACACAGCATACACCATTCCGATTTCCTAATACATGACCTATACCCAGCAAGACTCACGCAATATGAAATGAATATGAAACAGAAATATCCTAAAGTTTTTTTTTGTGTGTGTGGCCACAATAAACAACAGAACTTATATCTTTTCCGTTCTGAAAGTAACGTTCTTTTTTTATTTTTTGTGCCTGTATTGTCATCTTCATTTTCTTTTATTTACTTACTTTATTTACTTTTACTTAACCGTTCCTTCAGAAACGTTGTGCTGATAATATTGTGCTCGTCAAGAGTGTTTTCTAACTTAACAAGTGCGCACATGACATACAAGAAGCGGAAAGAGCTTTGGCGTTTACCAGATAACACGCATATGTTTTTTTTTTATATGCAGTCAGGAATTCATATAATAGATGCATCTTTGGCTTTTCAAACACTGTCGCCTACTTTTCTGATCTGTTCTTCGCAATACCATGAGGCATTGACTGTAAGGTGATCGACAATTGTGACAGAAGCTTTCAGCCGAGGTTTACTGTGCAGGTCTCACGTTCATGTTCCTGGCGCCGAGGTTACTCGGAGGCGCACACTCACTTCCCCAGGGGTCAAGAAACTTGGCTCTTTTTGCGGCGCTTCGTACGTTGCCACACGTCATTTTTTTAAAGGCCCAAGCAAGTTGTGAAGATTTTCTCAGGCTTCCGTTCACAGTTTCGTGTCGGCTGTGCTCTGGCTTCGAAAGGTATGACGCGCACCTATGGAACAATATTGGTATACAGAGTCACGCCGCAAGCGGGGCACCGGCAATTCAACCTACAGAACTTTCCGTGTCCGCGGACGATGTCTTCCGCTCCTAAGACGAAGCGGGAAAATGTATGACGCTCACCTGTTGATCAGCACAACACGTATGAGCAGCGAGTTACCGCTGTCACTATTTTACTAGTTGTGCAACACGAGGCTCCCTCTTTCAAGCACTGTAATATTTCAATCAATCAATCAATCAATCAATCAATCAATCAATCAATCAATCAATCAATCAATCAATCAATCAATCAATCAATCAATCAATCAATCAATCAATCAATCAATCAATCAAATGTGTTTATTAAAGTGCCCAGGAACAACCTCGAGGGTCTTGGTGCTGGCGCGCTCGGCAAAAAAATGAAGAGGAAGAACAACGGAAGCTCACGCACACACACATACACACGCGCGCACGCATAAAAAAAGGAATAATAATTTCGCGAATACACATTTTAACAGAGCTTAAAATGTGCACACGAAGAGACTACAAAGCAAAACTGGAGAAACAGAAGAAAGGATTACAGAATGACGGAACACACAACAGATATGAGAGTTTTTGTTCAGATATTGAAATATCTCAGCAACTCCTTTCAGGAAAATATCAAAGTTAGGCATGAAGATATCCAGACACTCTGAATGGGCGTTATATGTCGCCTGCACTCTATATAGAGGGTCACAAAAAAATCTGAAGGCTGAAAGGCGCGCTTTTTCCTTGCGCCTTCCTGCACATTAGAAAGCAAGTGCGAGCAGCAGATTTTTTCCATGTATCAATTTGGGAAGAAAAAGAACATCCGATTTGTTGCATCTAGAGGTGAGGGTAGGTAACGGGAGTGTCTGTGTTAGCTCTATGAAGATGGAAGGCTTTTGGCAGAATCAATGTTTAAATATAGATGTGAACTCTTTTGCACATTTTTGAGGAGTTCACAATTGGACCTACACGTGCCGCCCCAAACCACGGAGGCGTACTCAAGAACTGGAAAGCATACGCTCTCATATAAAGTTACAAATGGTTGTTTGAAGTCTCTCGTCACCCGACATACTACATGTGCCGAGGGTTCGAAGTGCACGCTGGGGCGAGCGTGGGGCGAGAAACTCAGAGAGCTATCGAAGTACGCTCCGGGGACCTTCGTTCCCTGAGCTCTTGGCAGGAGAACGTCTTTAACGCTATATGGAAACAAAGTCCTGTTAGTCTTCCGCGTAGAGCTCACAACTTTCGTTTTTGATGCATATATGACCAGCTTGGTTTTCAGCGCACCATGACGCAAAATTTGCAATGTCCTTCTGAAGAGCGGCCGGCGCAATCATTAACATTATTTACCGCTTTGAAAAGTTTTGCGTCATCAGCATTTAACAAAATTGAAGAGTTTTGAATGACTGTGTTAATAAACAGCGAGGAAAGAAGCGGGCCCAGGACAGACCCTTGAGGAACTCCACATGTAACCGCATAAAGTTCTGACGACTGACCATTTACGCTAACGTAGCAATACCGGCCGTAGCTTCTTATCAGCGCGGTGACAGTGGTGCAGATCAAGTTGTGTCAACTTATGAAGGAGTATTTTGTGGCATACGACATCAACGCCTTGCCGAGGCCAAAATAAATGCCACCCAGTTGTCCTTTCTTATACACTGCTTGAGAGGCATGCATCATGAAGCTAACGAGGTTGATAACTGTGGAGCGTCCCGATATGAATCGATGCTGCTGAGGAATGATAGTATTTTTAATAGAGGATGAAATCATTGAGTGCGAAGTTGACTCAAATAATTTAGATGCTGCGCATAGGAGAGAAATATGCCTGTAGTTACTCGCAGCCGTTTCTACCCCTGGCTTAAAGACGGGAACAATCCGGGCTGTTTTCCAAATGTTTGGGAACGTGTTCGTCTTTAAAGCAGAATTAAAATAGAAGTAAGCGCTGGAATAAGCAAGGACCCGTACGTCTTAATCCAAGCAGGTGGAATGTCATCAGGACCACACGAAAAAGACGGTTTTCAGCGTTTGACGCTCTTACAGACAAGTTTCTCTGAGACCGATCGATAGACTTGAATCCAGGGAAGGGTGATTGGAAAGCTCACTAACTCCGTCACTGCATGTCTTTACCGTACACAGACCCAAAGTGTAGGGCGAAGGCGCCCGAAACATCTGGGACAGGTTGGCTGTCGTCACTAAGTAGAGTTATATCTTGTTTCGGATTAGTGTTCACGAACGTGTCTCCAAAAAGACTGAATTTTTAGAAGTACTAGCTTCCACATGTGCTGCATAGATGGAATGATCACGCTTGTAAAGGTGTTTAGAGGGTGACGTGTACATTTTAAAATCTATATCCCAGTGTTGATAATAATAATAATAATAATAATAATAATAATAATAATAATAATAATAATAATAATAATAATAATAATAATTCTTTTTATTATTTCTAGAAAACACAGTACATTCAACAGGGCTTATATATATATATATATATATATATATATATATATATATATATATATATATATATATATATATATATATATATATATATATATATATATATATATATATATATATATATTGATACGCAAATTATGCACATCATTATAATGCGCGCGTGTACAGGTATAACCACCTATTTGTCTTGCAGAGGATATTTGGGGCGTACAATTTTCACTACCACATAGTTTGGATGGTACAATCAAATCGAATACATGATTATAAACAACGACCTAAGCTTAAGAAGTGAAAAATCCTCCATTGCCAACCTTTGGAGAAACAAACAGAAACAAGCGCAGTTCGGCGGTGGTGCACCTGGATTACGACGCTAACCTGTCTGCTCTTGCAGTTCCTGAAACGTGTGACAGATCGACTAGCTCTGCTGCGCATAGAAGAGAAGCTTGTATGTATGTATGTATGTATGCATGTATGCATGTATGCATGTATGCATGTATGCATGTATGTATGTATGTATGTATGTATGTATGTATGTATGTATGTATGTATGCATGTACGTATGTACAGTGGCGTAGCTAGGTCGTCTGGCACCCGGGGCCCGTAGGTCTCCTGTTAGGCCCCCCCCCCGGGTGTAGCTGGCGGAAAGAGGGGTGCCTTCAGACGTATGTGACACCCTCCCCCCACTGGCCCCTTGCACCCGGGGCCCACGGCCCCCCGGCCCCCCCTGTTGCTACGCCACTGTGTATGTATGTATGTATGTATGTATGTATGTATGTATGTATGTATGTATGTATGTATGTATGTATGTATGTATGTATGTATGTATGTATGTATGTATGTATGTATGTATGTATGTATGTATGTATGCATGATGCATGTACGTATGTACAGTGGCGTAGCTAGGTCGTCTGGCACCCGGGGCCCGTAGGTCTCCTGTTACGCCCCCCCCCCCGGGTGTAGCTGGCGGAAAGAGGGGTGCCTTCAGACGTATGTGACACCCTCCCCCCACTGACCCGGGGCCCACGGCCCCCCGGCCCCCCCTGTTGCTACGCCACTGTGTATGTATGTATGTATGTATGTATGTATGTATGTATGTATGTATGTATGTATGTATGTATGTATGTATGTATGTATGTATCAGGGGCGTAGCCAGGGGGGCTTATGGGGCTTCAGCCCCCCCCCCCCCCCCGAAATTTTTTCGTGCTGTCCATGCGCCGCCGGCCAAAACAACCCCCGGCGCCGGAAATCATGCTCCATTTTGTCTAGAATGTCCTTTTCACGCTCGAAAAAACATTTTAGCGCGAACATTGTGAAATCGGGCTGGATTTCGCGGCAACGCCCACGCACCGGGAGTCGCATATCGTAACGCAAGGAGCTCCATCCGAGCACAATGTTCCAAAGGCGTGGCGGCGGGCTTGTCGAGGCATCTCGCTGAGGCCGCGGAATCGGGAGCGCTGGAATTTCAATTCTGACACTTTATGGGTGTAAAGTCCTAACAAACTTTTGAAGCGAAACGTGCATTGATATTTCCAAAGTCGTGCTTTAGATTTTCAATTCAGGAACTTTGTGGGCTTGATGTTGTTATAAAGATTTGACGCCAAAGGTGTGTTGACATTTCTAAAGTCTTAGATCGGTAGATACAACGAGACAAGCCAAATCAACACACTATCAGATAAATTGACAAAACACGCAGCGAGATGCGATGAGACGAAGCGTTGTGGTGGTTCATTTGTGCCGTCCTGTCGCATAAACAAATATCAACTTTTTTTTCACCTAGGCCAAAGCATCCATGTCAAGACACTAAAGCCAGCCAGGGTAACTACGTTCTTATTTATTTTTTCTACTTTGACTTTTATTCGTGAGGACACATTGAGCCTCTTAAATTTTTTTATTCTCGCTACCCTACCCGCGGGCTGCCAGAGCCAGCCAGAGCGCCATGCCTTTTTCTTGTGTTGCCCCGAAACCACCGCGCGGCGTACTTCGGTGCGCGTGTGGTTTTCTCTGGGCGAGTGAATTTTCGCCTCGCAGAGTTTTGGACTCCTTCTGGCTATAGCAGACGAGAAAACGAAACAATGGTCGCTCACCGCCATCACTGTGAAGACTTGACGGATTACACCGTTTTCGCTTGAGCGCAACTTCTCCGGTAAGTCTTGTCTCGCCGGTGTAAAATACCGAGCACTATGCGTATGGTTCTCGGTGGACCAAGCGTCTCACGTTTTCTTCCGATATTCATTCGGTAGACACATTAGGTGCCCAAAGTAGGCATTGGATTCTGGCCAACATACTATCCTTCGTCTTTCTTTCTTTTTTTTCATTTCGGTGACCCATCCCACAAAAGAAAAAAAAAGAAGATACATTGTTGCGGCACAGCGAATTGTCGCATGGTGACAGTTTGTTACTTCTTTTGCGGAAAGTAATCGGCCACGGCACGCTTCGGTTGCCGGATACTATTATATTATATTATTGTGATAGCAATTATATGAAGACTTCAGGCGCATTCCTGGTGTCGCCGTCGCCCTCATGTTTCGTATGAAGTCTCAGGGCAATAACGTCGTGAGCGCGCGCCGCATGCTGTATGTGCGAGTGAAAGAGTAGGGGGGGGGGTGGAATGGGTGAGCCGACGATCGTGGCTCAGTCTTGCGTGCGCAAAGGAAAAAAGCGGGGAGCAATTAAGCGCGCCGCCTTCCGTCGCACGCGATATATCGGATGGAGTGGATGGAATGGGGGCGGGATCTAGGATTCTGTGAATCTGTGATTGCGCTACATGTTTATTTGCCTTGTTTGACGCATTCTATACAGTCACTTTTTCTTAGATACGTAGATTTATTGGAGACTTATACGTATATTTAAATACCTTTTTGCGAGGTTTTGTATATACGTGCAGTGAACTTTCTTTCCGGTGACACTTTTTTGCCCTTTATCAAGCATTTCTATATTCCATTGTATCTTCACATTTCTAATGAACGAGGGCGAGTTAAATGAAAGTGAGCCTATACCCACCCCGCGCAATAATGGTTCGGTTCATTATCTGCGCAGCATGCGCGTAGCACACAGGCACCTCGCATTTACGAAAGTAACACGCAGGTGTGAGGGTTAGTGTTCTTTAATGCTCTCATACACTGGGTTGAACATGGTTGCGTGACGTAATGGACGCTTCAGAAGTTGAGCAGCGTGGTGCTGTGACGTTTCTGACAGCTGAAGGTGTTTCCCAAAAAAGAAATTAGTCTCATATGGCTGCCGTGTACGTTGAACATTGCATCTCATTGGCCACTGTGAAGCGTTGCAGCAAACTGTTGAAAGAAGGACGTGAAAGTTGCAAAGACGATCCAAGACCGGGCCAAAGCCATCGTGCAATCACCCGCAACACAAGTGCAAAAGTTGATGAGCTGATGAGACAAGAACGGAGGATAAATATCGATGAACTGGCAGAGCGTGGGAACATCAGTCGCGGTTCGGTTCACACCATAATTCATGAACATCTCGGTCATCGGCTCTTGCGTGCGCAATGGTTGCCCAAGATTTTGAACCAGCGCCAGAAGGTTCTGCGCTGCCTTGAGTCATCTGATCCGGTATCACAATGAGGATGACGACTTCTTGTCTGCAATTGTGATCGGGGACGAACCATGGTGCCACTACTACGAGCCTGAAACACGACGGCAAAGCTTACAGTGGAGACATTCGAATTCACCGCTCCCAAAGAAAGCAAAGGCCGTCATTTCCGCCGGAAAGGTGTTGTTTACTATTTTTTACTAGCTTTAGCTCGGGCCCAACTCCGACGCAGCCTATTCAAATAGATGTAAAACGCAGAAATGCTTTTCTGAGATAACTCCTGGGTCACTTTTAATGGAATTGTTGAATTTGAGAAAGTTAACTTCTAATATCTGTTGAAAGCGGAAGTTCGATATATATATCTAACTTCCGCTTCCCTCAGGCCCTATAGGCCCTCAGGCCCTATAGGGCCTGAATTTTGTTGAAAATATTTTGAAAAATTTGAAAGTGCGTAAAAAATAGAACCACGACGTTTACAAACTAAAAGCTCTTCATCAAAAACAGATATCGCGGTTCTTCAAACGGCATTCTATTATAAGAGTCAAAGCGGACAAATTCGGTATGTCAAGTTGTATCTTACGTGAATTAGTTACGTAGTGCACAAGGGTTCTGCAAAAGCCGTATTTCGATAATGCTAAATTGTTTGAGATTCATTTGTAGCATATCAAGTTTGTCCGCTGTAGATGTACTATTATATGCGATTCACAGAATTGTGATATTATTTTTCATTGTTGAGTTACAGAGTTTTAAACGTGATAGTATCTTTTTCTGAAAATTTGAGATCTGTGCCAATCTTTAATAAAGAATTGACAACCTAAATGAAAAATTCGAAACCAGAAGACAGTAGAATATAAGTTTTTCTTTTAAACGCAACAAACCTCATCAAATTTTGTGCAGTGGTTGCCGAGAAAAACTAATTCACCTTCTACATGTATTTAGATAGGAGCATCCGAGATAAAGCTTCCTCTTAAGGAGGAGGCCAAGCTACAACGTGAGGCGAAATTTCTGGCTACGCCACTGGTACGTACGTACGTACGTACGTACGTACGTACGTACGTATGTATGTATGTATGTATGTATGTATGTATGTATGTATGTATGTATGTATGTATGTATGTATGTATGTATGTATGTATGTATGTATGTATGTATGTATGTATGTATGTATGTATGTATGTATGTATGTATGTATGTATGTATGTATGTATGTATGTATGTATGTATGTATGTATGTATGTATGTATGTATGTATGTATGTATGTATGTATGTATGTATGTATGTATGTATGTATGTATGTATGTATGTATGTATGTATGTATGTATGTATGTATGTATGTATGTATGTATGTATGTATGTATGTATGTATGTATGTATGTATGTATGTATGTATGTATGTATGTATGTATGTATGTATGTATGTATGTATGTATGTATGTATGTATGTATGTATGTATGTATGTATGTATGTATGTATGTTTGTATGTATGTATGTATGCATGTTTGTATGTATGTATGTATGCATGTTTGTATGTTTGTATGTTTGTATGTTTGTATGTATGCATGTATGCATGTATGCATGTATGTATGTATGTATGTATGTACGTATGTACGTATGTACGTATGTACGTATGTATGTATGTATGTATGTATGTATGTATGTATGTATGTATGTATGTATGTATGTATGTATGTATGTATGTATTGTCTTCCTTAACCTTTCCAGTTGCATATGTTTATACTAGCTCCTTGAAGACAAGTGCATTCGAAGACAACCTCATTTTGTTTGGTATTTACAAAACGTTTATGTTCCGAGATATTCATGAAAGTTGACGCACAAGACGGTAATCTTGTATTCAGAAGTGGGAGTGTCGGGTGTCACGTCTACATGAACTGTTTGGGTGAAGGCAACTGGTCAATAAACCCACACGTGCTACCTGAAGGCATCAGAGCTGCCGGATTCGAGACCCTCGCTATGGAATGAGCGAAAAGAAAGGAAACTGAGGGACCCGATTTTTTTCGTTATGCAGTTGTTGATCGGAAAAGTTGTGTCCACCAGAGCGTATAAACCTCCTGTGCAAGCAGCAATTGCTTAGCTAGCTTAGAGTGTTTATTAAAGTAATCAATAATTTAATCTACTACTTTATAATCTACTATTTCGAAATAGTAGATTTTAATCTGATCCGGAAAAGCGACACCATGCAGTGTCACTTTATCTTAAAAACAATCTGCTGCCATCGGAAAAACGAACGTCGAAGAAAAAAAAAAACGCCCTTCCACTCTGTGAACAACGATGACCAGTAAAGCTGTGTACGTGGGCCCAATAGTGGCGAACTGCACCTCCACCTCGGGTCGGCCTGGCATTGTACTATCTTCGGAATTTTTTTCTACACGCGGACACAGTAGTGGGGAAAGTAGCCCTTAACAACTTCGTTGTAATAAACACACTCCGTTTAAGACGAAGGCATCAGCTAGTTCATTGGTAAACCAAAGAAAAAAAAGTACCTTAAAATTCTTGACGCTTATCTTCAGAAGTACAAGCTGCAGGTGCAGAAGCACTGGCACGCCGATCAAGCCGTCTCTCTTCCATCATATTGGCAACACTCGGAGTAGCAATACTATATAGCGTCTTCTTACCTCCTTCCAAGCTAGAAGCTTTTTAAACGTGCACAACCTACAAGTAAACCACACGTGCTCGCTCACCATCTGTGCTGCAACGATGCCGTCATCTCAGTAATTGTCAGGTGGCGTTGTCCTTCTATAGGTCTTTATCGATCGCTTCCGCTTTTACTTGTACACTCCAACAAACAACTTCGTAAGCGGCACCACGGAAAACCGGCCCACGCGTGCCCAATAAGTGTTATCATCAAATAGCCAGCATCGTGAGAACTCAATGCAACGTGCGGTCTTTCGACTCGCGCGGCTGCCGCATCTTATACCCGCAGACGCGCTTAATTAGGGACGCGGTGGACGCACAATACAAATTTTTTTCTCGCCTTAAACAATAAGTACTCCGATGAAACCACTCCTAAATAAATGACTTTCGTACAATCTTCCGAATGACTGTTGGGCTGCTGAGCACGAGGTCGCGGGATCGAATCCCGGCCACGGCGGCCGCATTTCGATGGGGGCGAAATGCGAAAACACCCGTGTGCTTAGATTTAGGCGCACGTTAAAGAACCCCAGGTGGTCAAAATTTCCGGAGTCCTCCACTACGGCGTGCCTCATAATCAGAAAGTGGTTTTGGCACGTAAAACCCCAAATATTATTAATCTTCCGAATGTCGTCAAGCGCGCTTGTTTACTTGGACCTCATCGCCAAACTATATGAGCCTGAACATGACGAATTTCGCTCATTTTCACCGTTAAGATCTCGTGCGCTTCGAAGTTACTCGACCATCGACTTCAATACTCTTTTACAGCGCAGCTCTCAAGCGCCCGTTCCTGCGATGAGCGTCGGTGTGCCTCGGCGTCGTCGACGTAACCGAGCGAACGAGCAGAACGAAGGATGAAAGAGTCAACGCGGATCGCAGCGGGCGATGAAAAGCGAAGAGAGCGCGACGGGGAAAGAGGAGGAGGCTACAGTGCAAACATGAGGGAAATGGGGAAGAGGAGGGTAGGGCGAAAGCGTGATAAGTAAAACCCCTTAAACTTCGTAAAGTAGTGACACTCTCCTCCTCCGCCTTCCCTCCTCCTCGTTTCTCCTCTCTTTCACGCTCCCTCCTCGACCGTGACGCCGCCTGCACTGCTCGAACGTAGCAAGGGCGCCAACAAGTGCTCCTCGCCACTCCGTAGACGCTTCTCGAGCAAAAATGGCGCTGATGCAGGGCGCGAGCGCCCACGTGATGTTATTCGGCCAATAGCGACGCGGCGTCGGCCTCGGCCAGAGCGCGCGAGGAGGCATTCTTCAAAGCGTGGCACTACTTTACGAAGTTTAAGGGGCTTTAGTGATAAGAAAAGCATAGCGCCGCTCTGCGGTGACGACCGCCACGAGATGACGCCAGAGTATATAGCGCGCGTCGTCTGTTCACTGATGGCATGCGGCGAACGCATCCAATGATACTATACAGGGTGTTTCACGTAACTTGTGCCAAGGATTAAAAAAAAAGTGGTTACCCGCAGCTGAATGAAACCAACGGCATATAATTTGCCGTCATGTGGTGCTCCTTAGAGTATATTTTATAGTCCGCTTAATTGGCTAAATATAAGATGAATTATGCAAAAGTTTTAATATTCACTTTATGGTCAAGTCCGTTTCGTTTTGTTGTAGAGGGGATTCAGAAACGACGGATCCAATTTTTTGTGGCAACGTACATGCCTCGTGGCGATTTTTTTTTCGGCGCTTAAAGGAAGCCCGCGAAATATGAAATAAAACCACGTGATTGCGCTCGTGCGCTATCGCATTCGCCGCTATCGTTGTGTAGCCTGTTTTTGAGGGCGCAGGAAGGGCACAGGTTCGCCCAATAAAACGCTAGTCTCGTCATTCACCGTTATTCTGCTTTCCTCACCGTCACTATTACGGGACAATATATATATATATATATATATATATATATATATATATATATATATATATATATATATATATATATATTTAAACTGAAATCTAGAAAGAATGAAGAAAGCGAGATGAATGTGGACGAAATGGTAATGCTGCCGGCGGGATCCGAACCTACAACCTCCGCATTACGCGAGCGTTGCACTACCTATTTCGCTGCATGCGGCCACGGCTATTAATTCAGATATATATAAAGTGAAGCACATGATCAAAGTATTGCGGCAGTAAAGGAGGCAAAAAGGACAGAAATCAGGTAGAGAAAAAATTGAAGTTTCGCTCGAAAGCGAAGCATTGATTGCGATAACAAATTACAAAACAGTCTAAGAATGTACGATGAGTCATATATAACCGACGCGTTTCATCCGTATAGACCAAAGTTTAGCCGACATGCAGGCGATCGTGCTCGGCGCTATCGTAGTGCTTTGACTGTTCCATTTTTTCTGCGCACAAGTTCTCCCAGTAAAGAGTTAGGCTCAAATACTGAAATTCTTACTTTCCTTAGGCCACTTCCTAATCTTCTGTGAGGCACCCTTCATGCTTCCTTACCGCAGAGGTTGCATGGAGGAAGCAAGTGTATTCTGGGAGCTCCCTTCACCTGTCCTCACGAAAGGTGCTCTTTTCGTCTGTTAGGAACAGTTAAGTTGGCGACTGTGCTTCGTTCATTTGGAAATTACATTGAAATCCTGCATTGGTTTCAGGCCTACTAATTTTGCAGCATTTCTTTAGCACCGACATTTTCACGACATATTCTTTAAATCTCTCAGGCATAGTTGAAACGTCTGTTGCACGAGTCGCATGGCAAGATGGCACCGCGTAACCTACAGGCCGTGTGTCAGATTCGCTTCTAATCGCACATATGCTTCTAGTGTGATATGGAGCTTATTTACAACGAGGGGAATAGCGATAAGCCGATAGATGTGCATCGATGGCAGCGAACAAAGAGATAACAAACACAACACTTCCATACAAAGCTAGCATCCACGCGATTAGAAAAGCCTTAACGGCGAAATGGCAACGCGAATGGGACCGTAGTGCCGACAACAAACTACATCTCACGAAACCCATAGTTGGCGAGTGGAAGTCATGCTATCATCAGGAGTGGTTCATCGAAGTAGTTTTATGCCGACTGCGCATTGGGCACACACACCTCACACACAATTACTTACGAAAGGAGACACACCAACATGCGAGAAATGTCAACAGCCACTAACAGTTATGCACATATTACTCACATGTACGCAGACTGAAACACACAGACGAACACTTCTGCACAAATTATATCAACTACACATACCTTTACACCCTGCTCTAATTTTAGGTGATGATCCGCTAGTCCCATTATGCGACGTCCGTAAATTTCTAGACGGCACTGGATTTTTACATAAAATATAGATTATTAACAAAGCCTTTTCCTTCATTAACTGGATTTTAAAACACCTCGTGTTTGGCGCAGCATAGCCTTAGCCGCTTTTGCACCATTAAACCCCATTTAACTAACTAACTAACTAACAAAATTCTTCCCCCCTGCAGGATTCCATGCAATGAACTGTCCAACTTTATAGTTTTTATTCCCGGACTTTAATATAGGTGACCAGTCTGCCTTAGAAAGATGGCGATAAAAATTGATGTAATCCGCAGCGGCGAAATTATACTTCAGAGAGTCGGGCTCTTTCGGTGCATTGTTTTTGAAGCCTAGTCTCAGTGTTGTCACAGTTGAAAGACAAGGGGTATGCTTGTCTTCTCGAACCAGTTTCTTGTCATCATGGGAGACACGCACGCTTAAAGGGAAGCTGAAAGGTTTTCCAGAAAAAATGAGTGAACATGTGTACATAATGGTTTTCAACCCTCCGAATTCGAATATCGTATCGAAATTGAGCAAAAGAAAGCGCACATATATTTTATTTCGACGAAAAGTGCAGCAGCGGACACGCCCAGCTCGCGCGTCTCGTTTCCGCCTGTGATTGGTCGGGCGCCTCGTGACTTCAACTCTAGTGACCGACCGCTGCCGCTACACATGAAGCGCGGTGCCAGGTAGTTTGCTGCTGTAATGGAAAATTAAGAGGTAATGGAAAATTTAGACAGACTGCGTTTTCTGAGGAGTTCGGCGTTACTCCCTACGTGTACAGGCGCCCAAATCTTTAGCTGGCGTGCGCGAGCGGCGACTTTTCCATGCGTCGGCGCCGTATGACGGGGCGAGGTTGGAAACAGCCTAGCAGACGATGGGCCCAGCTGGGCGCGCTTTGGCGCCGTGCGCTTAGCCTCAGACTGTTTCTAGCCTCGCCTCGTCATACGGCGCTGACGCACAGAAAAGTCGCCGCTCGCGCACGCCAGCTAAAGATTTGGGCGCCTGTACGAACCGATTGCGAAGAGCCGGCCTCTCGAAGAAGCAAACGATGCTGGTGCGAGCAGTGCTTTCGACGCGAACGAAAGCGAAGTCTTGGGATCTCCTCGTGTTGGAAATGCTCTTTGGTGAGTATGTTTTTTTCAAAGCGATCTAGTGATCTCGCCGATCTTTCGCCGATCTAGTGAGCTCGTTTCCGGTCAAACAACTGTAGTGTTGTGTTCCTGCATGCCTCCTCGTGGAAGGTAAACGGGGATGCGATCGTCGGCATTTGTGCGCTGTCCAAAGCTGTCGGCAATCTACAAAGACTCGTTTAAACGCGTGAAAAGCTCCCCGGTTCATGCAGTACGTGTAGTGACCTTCATCTGTGCGCCATCCGCACACTACTCGTAACCGAAGTCGTAAAGGCGGCGAATTCCTTCGGCTACGTGAGACCGCTCTACATACACGCAGACGCACCAACAAAGGAATGCAGGGTCGATCGAAGTAGATTACGATGGCACGCACGCAGAAACAAGCACGGTCAGGCACGGTCGCGCAGGCTGCGAAGGAACAAAACACTAGAGTTGACGTCACAACACCGCGGTTTCCGGTCTCCGCTCGCATCGTCAGCAGCAGCGCGCGGCATTCGACGGGGGCGGAGCTACAGCGCAATTTTAACCGACGATTACGTCACTCCTAATTGAAAAAAACCCCGAATTTTACCTACATGGTTTATAAGGTTCCCGCATTCGTATATGAGCGTCTTATTGAATTCGACAGACTCTTCAGCTTCCCTTTAATAATAATAATAATAATAATAATAATAATAATAATAATAATAAGTATATCAAACGTTTATTATATATATATATATATATATATATATATATATATATATATATATATCGCCCAGGAACAGCTATATGAAGTCTTCAAAATGCTCTTAGGAACAAATACACAAAAGAAAAGGCAACCGTGGTATACAAAACAATATAAAGTAGAGAAACAAAGGAGAAGTTTTTTTTTGGGGGGGGGGTTTACGTGCCAAAACCACTTTCTGATTATGAGGCACGCCGTAGTGGAGGACTCCGGAAATTTTGACCACCTGGGGTTCTTTAACGTGCACCTAAATCTAAGCACACGGGTGTTTTCGCATTTCGCCCCCATCGAAATGCGGCCGCCATGGCCGGGATTCGATCCCGCGACCTCGTGCTCAGCAGCCCAACACCATAGCCACTGAGCAACCACGGCGGGTGAGCAAAATTGAACGACGACGGGGCCTGAAAGCGAGTTAGTCATGCAACATGTTTATCTACACTTGTACTGAACACAGAAATTGAGCTCTGATGTCAGTTTGGGCAAAACACGTATTGCGTATTTTTTGAAGTCGAGCCATAGGACATGACTACTGCAACAAGGCCTCAGTGGCAAGCAACGTATTAAAGGGCGGAACCCAGATGGCGTTCCTGCGAGCGCAACTATATTAAGTAGAAGCTTGCGCTCATTCTAATATCTATACTAGGTGTCGCATTGACTGAAGAAAGTGGCCAGCCAGGTAGGGGTAATACAGTTTCTTTTTCGGCGCCAGAAAAGCGTCAGTGTTGACACTCTCGTCCTGACTGCGAAAAGCCCGAGGCGGTGCCAGAAGAAGCACTTCATTCGTTGAGCAGAAGTAGTGCTTTGTACCAATATCAATGGGGCCGAAGCTACATCGGCGAGACAGGTGTAAATAGCCGGTTACTAGAGCACAAACAACACGTTACGCCTTACAGAGACTGGCAGCTGTCAACGCACTGCCAGTGACTACGGTTGCTTGCCGCTTTTTTTCAAAGGGTCGCCTAATAAGCTCCGACAAAGGAAAATTGACACGAGAAGTTATAGCTGCAGAAGCGAAAATCAGCGAAGGTTCCAAGTATGTCCCAACACCATCAGTTTTCTTTTGTCAGAAAAATAAGTTTTCTTTTTAAATTCAGCAGGAAGATCGAAAGGGCGCGTCACATGGCTGTACGATTATGTATATTGAAGACACGGAATTTTCACTAAACATCAGCTACTACAAAGCGCTCCGGTACGTGCACATGCATTTGCGCGCCTCGCTTTGTCCTTCGATCCACGCGAGCCCCAGTATCGCATGAAACATCAACTCGCCCAAGAAGCTGGCCGGTGGATTTCTTGCGGTAAGCTAAGTTGAACACGATCAAGAAGTTTTGGGCAATGCATACTGCTATTAACAACCTTAAAGAGGAGACTTAGCATGTCTTGACTTTATAGGCATAATTTTCGGTACGTCTGAAAGGGCTGCATGCACTAAATGTCCACCAGAATGACAAAAGCAGTGCTCGAAAATATAAATTTACGATAGATAGGCGAGCAGGAAGGGCAAGGCGAGGGGGCAAGGATATGCTCTTGACACGTGTACTTGTTTCTCTTTATCGGGCGACACGTTTCACCGCCTAACAAATGTTATCGCACAGCGCAGGACGCGCCTGCATGTATCGGAAGTTTCTGGAATGTTATCGATGCTTCCATCCGCTGTCTGTGACTGAACCTTGTGTAATCTGATTGCATGTGTGCGCGACGCGAATAATGTAGAACTTTGTGGAAGGCACGCGGGTCCCAGCGATTACTCTGGAACATTCGACGACTGATGTATAAAAGCCGACGCGCTCGACCCACTGATCAGATTTTGACGATCGCCGACTGTGTTCGCCGTTGTCGCCGTTCTTTAAGTGTAGCCTGTTTTTTTCGGAGTCACAGGTTCGCCCAATAAAAGTTAGTTTCGTCTTTCACAGTATTGCTACTGTGTTCTTCATACGTCACTCCACGTGACACTATAGTCTATTCTAGTCAGTGGCTGGGCTGTAACTGGTTGGTCACAGGTAGGTAAAGCCACAGGTGGGGTAGAGTGTAGGCGAGGCTAGGCTGTGACTGGCTGGTTGGGTTGTTTGCGTTTAGGAGTCGATGCGGCCCTCCTCAATAAAAATTGTTGAAAGAAAAAAGAAAGAAGCCGTCGAAGATGATTGTCAAAATCAGCGAATAGCTTGCACGGACCCACATGCACACACCAGCACTAGCAATACTTCCGAGGTATATAGCGATGACGTCGATAACGGTGCTTGATGACGGCTGCACACATTATCGTGGACATGTTTTGGTTGACGGCATGACAGGGTGCACGACAACGATGGCAAAGCGACGGCGACGCAAAGTATGACGCGACGACGACGGCAACGTGACCAGGACGGCGTGACTACAACGCAATGACGACAGCATTACGACGATGACGATGGCTGCGCACCGGCGGTTTCTTCACTTTAGGTTTACTCTACGAGGGTCACACACTCCACTTTCAAACCACAGAGATGCTACGCACTGTGGGACTCGGGGTGAGCCGGCAAGAAGGAACTGCACCCCTCGACAAGAGACACGCAGCAGATGTCGGCGACGAACGCACACGAACGCACGAACGGTTCCACCGTAAGCCTATATATATTGTGGAGTTGTCACACCCTTGCTCTTGGGACAAAGGAACGACAACACAGTAGTGCAAACAATCACAAGGTCATTTATTGCACCTTTCATAGATCAATGCCTGCTAGCCGAGTTGCTATCCACAAAACATGCCGATGGGCGCGCGACAAGCCGCGGAAGTCCGACACACCGCGACCGGATAGCGAGCGAATATGTTCGCCCCATGCTGGATCCCAACGCCTGGTCGTTCGCGCGTACGGTCACGCGAACGGTGGCGCGTTCGCACGAGGCCTCACGAGACGGTCTCGCAAAAGCATGGATCGGCGCACGCGTGGTACGTCTGCGCTGCTTGCCGTCCGCGAACCAAAGAGGCAGCGCCTTCTCTTTCCCGCACCCAAGTAACCCCGCTGTGAGGCGGCGTTAGCAACGCGACACTCGCGCCATCTCTCGCACTGCGCTTCAACCACGCCGACCGCCGCGGACACCAGGCCACGCGGCGAAACCGCATTGCAAGAGACGGGAGCTATGCGGGAAAACAAGATATCAGGGGACCCGTTAGAATGGCGCATCCCCACAATATATAGGCAGCGGAGACACATGGAAAAAAGAATAGCGATTTGGGCCAGTTCGTTTGGGTCCATGGTTTAAAATTTCTGCAGCGCGCGCAACACTGGAGTGCGGCAAGAAAGGTGAAAAAAGGACGAAGGAAAAAGGATTGCAAGAGGACAGCACCTTCCGTTGTCCTCTTGCAATGCTTCTTTCTTCGTCCTTTATTTTTACCTTTCTTTGCGCACTTCGGTGTTTCGCGCTGCAGAAATTTTAAACCATGCAGACACAGGGCCACCACCCATGATCACAACATCAGGTCACCAACCACGAAAACAGGCGAAAGAGCCAAAGCAATATTTTTTTTATTGAAATATCCGGTGATCGGATTCAACCCCGGATTTCCTGCATAATAGCGCGATGCTCTAATCGTTAGGTCCCAGTCGTCTTTTTTTTATTCCTAATATTTATTGCAAATACAAAAACGTGCGTGCTTAAAGTTCACAAAGTGGCTAATTGAGTCATATTCGCGTCTACAAGCACAAAACGAAACGATTCACAGGACAATTAGGAAAGCAAACGGTTCTTCAAATGGGAAGCAAACAGATCCACTTCAACAGTGAATATCTCTTTGGTGGGAAGTTACCTTGAAAAAAAAAATCATTCACTTGTAAAGTGACATCCACACATTTCGCGTGCCAGCGGTAGTTGCATTTTTGAGGTGATTTGCGCATTGGTTAGAAATACAAGAGCGCACCAGTTTCTCCTGTTCTTCTCTCGTGACAGGTAGCGGTTTGTGATTCTGTGTTAGGCTGCAGCTCCTTTTGGAATGGCCCACATTCTCCAGTCGTTTCCTCGTAGCAGCTACAATTCATCGCCTGCCATATAGGCCCAGCTCGTAACGCAGCGTGTTATAACTTTTCTTGGGTGACGTACAAAAAATTCAGTTGTCATGCCATTACTGTTTTAATAACCTAGTCGCCGTCGTCTCGCTGCTATTGACACAAGTAACTCATCCTATATTTTCCTTGTTGTCGTTGTCTGTTGACTTTATGTAGTTGTGATATACAAAAAACCGGGACCCTCTGCTTCCAATCTTCTCGGTGTTTAGAGTACTATGTTTTCGTAAATTGTAAATGTGTTCTAATTGCGCACTGTTGTTTATGTAGTTTTCGTGGCGCTGGTCTTCTGGGATAATTTTTTCTCGAAATAAATTAACCTTGAATAAAAATCAATGCTTGTTCTCCGTAAACACCTAAATGTACGCCTAAACGGCAGGGCTCTAAAAAACAATGCATAGCGTCGGTTTTGAAAGTTAGCTTTGCCGCAGTACAGCAATGTTATGCGCTGAAACATACGCATTGTATTGCGTTGAAGCACACCAAAAATGGAACGGGACGACTGTGACGGGACATAATATACAGGGTGCTTCAGCCAACACTTTCAAAATGTTTTAAAGATTGCCTCTAGCAGATAGCTAAATTATAGTTTATGAGCCGGTCTACTCAAAGCGGTGGACACTACTTGCACAAAAAAATTGAAATGCAAAGTCGACTTATTAACAAGAACTCACCAATTAACTTTTTACTTAATTATCTTATGACCCACATTGCAAATTACAAATTCTAACAGTGGACTTCGTAAGGTGGTTCCACTTGAAGCGAATTCTCAGGACGACACCAGTTTCGAAATATAAATTCCGAACTTCGCGAAGAAATGCATTGGCGTTCCAGTTACTTATTTGCTTCAATGCATGGAACGATGTTTTGTTAACAAACTAACTGGAACGCCAATGCATTTCTCCGCGAAGTTCGGGAGTTTATATCTCGAAACTGGTGTCATTTTGAAAATTCGTTCCAAGTGGATCCGCCTTGCGAACTCCACGGCTATAATTTGTAAATTACAATATGGGCCATACTGTAGTTAGTTAAAAACATAATTAGTGAATTTTTATTAATCAATCAATTTTGGATATAAATGTTTTCGCAACTATTGTCCGCCGCTTCGAGTAGACCAGCTCATAAACAATAATTGTGATATCTGCCACAGGCAACTTTTAAAGATTTTTGGAAGTGTTCGCTGGAACACGTGCCCTGTATGTATTTCTTAATTATACACGCGGGCGCCCGCTTTCTCCTGGCACAGTACGAGCGCCAGAATGCCTAATAAGTGTGTTGTCAGGCGGTCAGAGCTGTTTCAGACGTGGCTGTGGTGATTTGAACTCTGGTTCTGCCCACCTTGCACGCCCCGTATATCAGACCGTAACGGGGTCTAGTACGCGTTCCTTAATTATACACGCGAACACGTGTCACATTCGGTCACAGTAAGAATACTGAGACGTATAATAACTGTACTGGAAGCCATTTCAAGCTGTTTGAGACGTTTCTGTGGCGATTAAAGCCGATTTCCTGTCTAACTGCTTTGTTCATGTATAGTAAGTCAAGGAATTAATTTTGGCGTCACCACTGCCATTCATTTCGCCGTCCCTGCGGCGACGCACGGTCGGCGACGCAATGATGACGATAACGTTACGACAATCAAAGGACGAACAATAATTCGGCAGGGTTCGAATTCCATGCTTCTTCGAGTGTGCTTCCTCTCTGTTCGCGCCATTTAAAGAGTGGCCCCTTCCCGCTTTTAATATGTTTCATCTCATTGTGTTCTGTATGCTTTACCGCATAAAACAAGTGTACTGCGCTAAAGCTAACTTTAGGAAACGGGTTTTATGCTATGTTTAAACCCTTGCCAGGCTAAACTTAATTTCCGAAAGAGCACACCGTGCTTGCTAGGGCAGGGAGGCGCAACTTGACGAGTGAGAAACTGGCAATGTACTGTACCTAAATATAAAATTGAAATTATTGCATTGCATGACGCCTCATATCTTTATTATTTAACATAATAGTTAACATAAGATTAACATTTACGCTTCTGAATATTTCTGGCCATCCGGCGCTCTTGCAGACATTTCAGGATATTAAAGGCCTTGGCGTCTCAGGTTACACATTGAGACATATCACACGTAACGTGAAGCTGTCGTAGGAAGATTGGTCTCCAGAAAGATTTAAAAAACGCCGCAACTTCGATAGGGTAACAAACACAAATATATTGAGCTCGAATGAAAATGGTGCAACGCGAATAATTCAGTGTGTACAGTGGGATGAAATACACGAATCTAGGCGGGAAATAAAGCGTGAAAATTCCGAGGTATGTTATGAATAACGTTGACGCTTAATAAAAACCCTAAAAGCATTGGGCCAGGGGAAATGACCCGATTTGAACAAATAAATAAAAAACATGAACAGGTCGTCGTTGGTGACAGTGCTGGTAGTAACGACTGAATTCACTGTGATAAGAGCTGGCCTCGGATTTCAGCAAAGACCACTATGCTTACTTTAACACCCTGAAATCAGGTGTCCTGCCATGAGATGCTATCCGCAAGTTCATTCAAGCGTCCGCGGACAGTTGCGCTACTGCCGATCGTGCTATATTTTCCCTTTTTCTGCTATGGCATCGCGTTCGTGACCTAGCGTTTTCTGCTTTGTTTCTTGTTGCGTGAAGGCATCATATTACGAATGGCAAGTCGCCCTTGTGGGCGTGCGCATTGCGTTGGGGCCACGACAACAACAGCAGGTCCAAACTCTTGTCTACGCGTCGGTGCCCTCGTGCCAGAGCAGCCAGTGTATTTTCTCCTGGATGGGATGGTGGCGCCTGCCAGCGGCACTTTTTGCAGTCACTGAGGGGCGCGCTTGCCCCTAGTTGGGCACTGCATGTCATCACGAGTGCGCTTGCCATTACCCTTTCCATCCATGATACCCTTGCATCTTGAAACTGTAAAAACGCACAAAGACGAGAACGAAGAGAGAAGACGGGACGAGACGCTTACTCACAAATGAAAAATTTTTATTTAAGGAAACAAATCTATGCACGCAATAAAACGGAGTAGGAGGGTTGCGCATGTGTGTGAAGGATCACGGGTTAAAGCTTTCAAAGGCAACGTTACAAATTAAAAGAGAAAGTCTAACTATCAAGAAAGTCAAATTCCTTATCATGTTACGAAGACTGCAGGGGTGGCTGACACAGTTATCTCCTCTTTTCTTTTTGTAGTAGGCCTCTGCCATTTCGCGGGTTAGCTGATTGTTACTCTTGAAGATAATCTGAGTATCTTTCAATACAGGATACATAACTACCACATTCCTTACAGTGGGCGGCTAGATAGGAACTCGGTTCCGGGAGAGCACGCACGCTCTTTTTTCGTATCGCAAATCCACCGGGCGACCACCAAGGCGAATACGAACAGGCAAACAAGGCAATTCGCTCTAAAGAAGGCTAGTAAGTAACCACAAAAGACAGAGAGTTGTTTTCCTAAGACGAGTTTTCACGTTCGAGGCTCAAGTTTTGTCAAAAGGACAGGGCTGAAGCTTAAGTTTCGTAATCACTTTTTCCCCCACGCAGCCTTGCGTGCCCGCGAATTCAAGCCTGTTGGCGTACAAAACCATTAAGCGCACGAAATACGACCACGTACTTCTTGTATAAACAAAGTACACGTCGCGCAGCAATCGTGTTAAAGCGTGCAGACAAATGGCAACATGCTCAGTGAACTGCGCAAAAAGTCCTCCCATCCAATTCGATGAAGTCATACTTTTCTTAACCAGCCGTGATTACTGGACGGTATCGAGAAGACATTCTTGCCTTTGCTGAAACTATTTTGGCATACGAAGGCGCAGCAGGTCATGGTGGGGGAAAATGCCGTGAAGCGACGTCGCACTTCCCACAAAACTTAGAGCAAGTATTTCGCAAACAAACAAACAAAAAAAAACACTGAAGAGCAACGGCGCCAAGATGCGCTCCTTGCTAGTCGTTAGACGCTTCTCAAGCGAAAATGGCGGAGGAGCGCGACTGTAAAGAAACGAATCCGGCGCGAGGGCCCACGTAATGCCATTAGACCAGTAGCAACTCGGCGTCGGCATCGACCAGGGTGGGGGAGGAGGAGGCGGCATTCTTCAAAGCGTGTAGCTGCTTTACAAAGTTGGAGGGGCTTTATGCTGCGGTGCGGCCATCTCGTGGTGCTGCAAGGAACCGAACGCTGATCTGTGGTTGGTAGAAAACTTTCGCTCACAGTCAATTCACCGTCAACTCACCAACGCCGACGACACCAGATTTTCTGTGCCACGGGGCCCTTACAGTTGTCGCTTTGAATTTGTGCGACTTAATGGTGTGGGAACTGCTTTCTTGAGGTGCTCTAGACGAAAGTCCGCAGCGACATCGCGGCTGAAGACGAAGGAAGACGAAGAACACTCTCCCCTCTATGTTCTTTTTGCAGTGCACCTGGAACTATCTAACATTATTTTCTCTCAAGCCGCCGCATTCTAAGACAAAGAAAAAATATTAGAATACTCATTTACCAAACTTGGCCTATCGCTAACCTCGACAAGCATTCTTTCTTTTGGGGTGACTTCGCTGGGATCCAGCCACAGGGATGCTTTTCTTGCAGTTTACAATTTTATTAGAGAGTCAAAAAGAGTACCTTGCTTATTTTCTACAATTATAAATAGTTTCTATTATTTCATTTCTTTACGTTAAATTACTTTATCAAAATTCTTAACAATATTTTCACTGCAAGTCTAAATTACAGTTCTATCGTCCCACGCTCCACTATTCAAATCTAGTTTCTCTAGACTACTAGCCTTACGGAAAACCGCCTGCTTCTTGGCCAATCCCCCATAGTGGGTACGCGCCACTTTCTGGGACACAAGACAGGACAAGACACTCTCGCGGGGATCAGTGACAATGCGAATTTTCTGACCACGACATATTTGAATGACCGTTTACAAGAATGTTTGGCCCGCTTCAAATTAAATTTAATAGTGTGAAGAGAAGGCTAGGCGTGGGTGTCTACTCACCATCCCTCGACTGGTCTTTTTCACTTCGCCTACCAGGTTACACATCAATTTTTCATGCCAAACTTCTGGCAATAGTTCTTGCCTTGCGGAAATTACCCCTTCATACTACAAAAGTTATTATCGTCACAGATTCTCTATCTGTGTGCAGCACACTTACTGCGTCTACAAAGTCGGCAGCATTGAACACGTTTTATACATTAGCTCCGCCTCCTCTAAGTTTAGTTCATACGGTATGGGTCCCAGGCCACCGAGACATTCATATTAATGAAATTGCCGATTCCTTAGCACGAGCCTCTTTAACAGGTGCTGTAATATCTGTGCTGCCGGCAACTGCGCGCGTCACTGCAGCCAGACAAAGGCAATTTTCGTTGAGCGAAGACAAAAAAGCCCTGTCATTAGCAAAATCTACAGATTTTTTGCGCCTAAGTTATTCTTGGAACCGGCAATGGTGTCCCAACCGGAAATTCGAAGTTTCATTTGCTAGGCTGCCGTTGCCGTATTCCAACACTTAATTTTTACTTGCACAGATGTAGTCTGGCGGTATCTCCTCTATGCTACCTATGCAACGAGCCGGAATTCACAGATCATTATTTATTATCGTGTCGATGGTTTCCTGCTAATCGAAAACGATGTCTAGAAATTTCACTTCAAAATTTACGATTGCCTTTAAGCAGTACTGTTATACTCTTCCTTGGAGCAACAGTATTGGGATACAGCCACAGGAACGTTTTCTTAGCCATTTATAATTTTCTATGCGGCACAAAAAGAATGCCTTGTTAATATTTCGTAGTTTTCACGATTGATTTACTTCTACTTCAATTTAGAAAATTCAGAAAGTAAAAGCACAAATTCACAGTTTAAATCTTCATAGTATTATTATTAAAAATTTAACTTGCTCATATGTTTAAGTATATCCTTTATTTTATGTATTTCAGTAATAATTTTCTTTAGTATTCCTATCAACGCAAGACGGATTACAGTATTGATCACTATTTTATCTCATGTATTCAGAGTTTATTTTTCATCTTGGGTTATACATTTATCTTCCTTTTTTGTGTTATTATTTGTTAACTAATTTATTTTCTTTTCAATCATATTAATCGCCACCCGATTCGTGGAATATCCCCCATAGTGGGTTTATGCCATTCATTGAGGCTTCATAATCATCATCATCACCTCGTGGCATCCCCACGCTCGAGCCAGCCGTTCGAAGCGGGGTGACCGACGTTGAGCTCCAGGTAGCTCAGTTCCATTTCGGACACCGACTGCGACCCGGAGAAGTTGCTGCGCCCAGACAACCCAGCCCTTCAGGGCGAGTGTTACACCGGCCCTGCCCTGCAGCCTGGATGAGGTACGGCGGAACCCCCAAACGACGCCGGGTGGTGGCCCCGGGCCGAATCCAGCCCCTCTGGGCCACGCGGCCCACCCGTGGGCGTTCGCTGTGGTCTCCGCGGTACCGCCCTCTGGAACCACTATACTGTGTGCCCATACAGGGAGGAGTACCATTGGAGGAGTCGGAAGCAAGCGGTGGGCCCAGCTGGCAAACAAGAACGAATAAATTAATGCAAATTGAGTGCAATTGGTTCGCCTTCGACCGGTACATACCTGCCGTGACCAAGAGAGCCGCCGCTGCCGCTGCTGTAGCTGCCAGCTGGCACATGGTTTCTCCCGGCGAGCCAGCCATTCCACCGCCACCGTTTGGCCGGCCAGGATTGTTCGAGTGCCATCAAAGGTCCTCGCACTCCCAGAGCCGCCGAGGAAAGCATCAGCAAGTTTTCGCTCCGAGGACCCCCGCGCCGCCATGGACGCCGGCCCAACTTCCGCAGGACAGACCGGGATCTGGGCCCGGAAGCAGAAAACAGCTCGCCATCGCCGCCGTGGGCGCCACCGGAGGTGGCTTACGACCATACCGGCCCTGGCACCACAACAACCCGAGGATTCCACGCAAGGAGAACAAGACGCCTGCGAGCCACATGCACTTGCTGCCTTTCCTGGCAGCGGCGAACACGGTGGCGTCGCCAACCAAGGCGATGCACGTGCCGGGCCGCCCACCCAGGCCCGCTGCGCTATGGAACAACTACGGGTCAGCTACTCCATTTTCACCCTCACTCAGGGCGGCCTTCGGAGCTGACGACAGCTGCGCGTCGCCAGCACTCTCGAAGAGAAACTAGTTGTCCGGTGCACCGGTCCCACGACGGTGGCGTTCCTGAGTCCGACGCGCTGGGGGCCAAGCCCAAGAAGCTCCCGTGCGGGAACAAACATCTGCAAAGACAACCTCGGAACGTTCAGGTGGCAACGCCCGGTACATAACACCGGCAACAAGGCGTTTGCCCGAGCGTCGGCTTTCGGGGACATCCCCGGACATAGAGTTCAACGGCCCTCAAGGTCTTCAACGCCACCGGCAAGCAGGACAACGCTCGCGGCACAGCGAGCGACGGCGCGCCTATCCTCTCGGTAAGGGGTCTCCCCGGGAGGAGGAACGTGTCAAGCGACGGGACCGCCGCGTGCGCTACAAGGCCGAAATAGTCGGCACGAACATCATCGTTACTATAGGGAAAAGCCAAGACCGAGAAAGAAGTCGGACACGGCACCTGTGGCTGTAGGGGCCACAGAACAGAAGCGACACCGTTGAAGACGTCTGCTAGCACCGGGCATTAATTAAATACGTTTATATTTTCTATGAGATGGCTCTTTTGTCTAATACGAGGTGTGTCGGGAGTGATAAGTGCGCTGCGAGGAGCACCTCTTGCGAACCACCTTTAGGCGTGCGCGTCACGTGACATGACGTCGGTACGTCGAGACCCGCCGGCCGACCAGTTTCGCCTAGCCTTCGCGCGCCCTAGATGGGATAGTGGATTTTATCTTCTAGGTTGTGGGATAAATGGGTACTGGTAGTTGTTTGACACGAAAAGCCGCACTGCACGTTCGGACAATCTTCATCTATATTCAGATACAACTTAAGTCTGCAGTGAAGCCCCGCGCACGCCCTCATAACCGCCAGCCACCGTTCCTCCGCTAGGTTGCAAATATCTTCACAGAACACCTGTGATATCTATAGTTCGTACTTCAAACTTTTCCTGTTCCTAAATAAGGCGGTAACCACAAAAATAAAGTTATAAGCGCGTAATTTTGTACGTTTTCATTCGTCTATTATAGCGGAATGGTGAAAGCCTAATTCTTATTGAACAGAAATAAAACTCTTGCTCCGCTGCAACTTACTGTCAAGTTTAACTTCAGTTGGCAGTGAAGTTTCACGAGTAAAACAGGCTCAGCAGTGAAATGAACTGTACCGTGGGCTTTTGAAAAGTGAAATTCTCAGACTCCATACACTTCGTCGATGTCTTTTGCACACCTCATCGCTTCCGCCGATGAAAACAAGAACAGCAGACGTTCTGGAGGTATCAAGTACGACGCCATTTTGAAAAGGTCGCATGACGGCGATTTTGTTTGCTTCTGTGATTGGCTGGCGGATTAACACAATCCCGCGTGGTCCGTATGCCTTGGTTGGCAACTGCTGTTTTTGTCAGTTGTATCCTACTATATTGCCGATTTTTCAGCAGGATGAGCGAGTAGAAACTGCTCCCCATTTCTTGTTTCTAAAATGGTTCCTACTCATTACGTGGCATCGTACAAGAATTAGGCATTTCTGACTTGATTCTACAGCGAAACTGTTTCACGCAGACCTTGTGCCATCGTTGTCGGAGTTTGCTAAAACTATCGTCATCATCAGTGGCGCGAGTGTCGTCGTATTCTTCCACAGCTGGCTTCGTTGCCGCTCCTCATTCCAGCACAGAATTTCACTTCTGTCGTCGTAATGGGGAGGCCGCGTTTACGGTGGTATGAGCCATTGCTTAACATGGTATGAGCCATTCATTATCTTACGTGACGGACGGATTTAATTTTGACTCACGCAATTTAATTATGAAGAATCGCAAGCGACAATGCCGGGTGGGTGCTGCTAACCACTCCACCGAGCATACTCGAGACATCGAACGCAAGCGACACCGACAGACTGCGGGCGTACCGTCACTGACGTCGTTCTCTCCGTCGCAGCCGAACGCGTGTGTAACCACATTAAGAAACACAAAGACATCAATCGTCAAACCAATCCAAGCAGTCATAAAAACGATTGCCGCGCCCGCATCCCCAGTGGTGCGCCGAATATCCGGAGCTTTCGAGTAGTGATTCCGCACATTCCATCCCAGCTACGACTATGGGAAGCCCACGAGTAGTGCCTACTGCTGAGAAAGAAGCTGCCTACGGCAACAGCGAAAATGAGGTGAAAGAATGATGAAACAAAAGATTTACTGTATAGAATGCTTAGGAACTTTGACTTGCATGGTGTAACACTCGGTGGAACTAACACAGCTTCGCTATTCGACCACCTTCACGGACTGAAAGGGGCGCTGATTTTTTTAACGGGTCATTGAAAATGTGGAAGCTACCTACATTTGGATTGTATAAACGCGTTTGTGTACAAAAAAATAAGCAAGTAAAATAACATATTTATTTCAATCAACTATTAGAATGTATACGATGAACACAGCATACACCATTCCGATTTCATAATACATGACCTATACCCAGCAAGACTCACGCAATATGAAATGAACGCAGTTAGATGCACGCGTCAAACTTGCAAAACAGAAATATCCTAAAGCTTTTTTGTGTGTGTGGCCACAATAAACAACAGAACTTATATCTTTTCCGTTCTGAAAGTAACGTTCTTTTTTATTTTTTGTACAAGTACTGTCATCTTCCTTTTCTTTTATTTACTTACTTTATTTACTTTTACTTAACCGTTCCTTCAGAAACGTCGTGCTGATAATATTGTGCTCGTCAAGAGTGTTTTCTAACTTAACAAGTGCGCGCATGACACACAAGAAGCGGAAAGAGCTTTGGCGTTTACCAGATAACACGCATATGTTTTTTTTTAATATGCAGTCAGGAATTCATATAATAGATGCATCTTTGGCTTTTCAAACACTGTCGCCTACTTTTCTGATCTGTTCTTCGCAATACCATGAGGCATTGACTGTAAGGTGATCGACAATTGTGACAGAAGCTTTCAGCCGAGGTTACTCGGAGGCGCACATTCACTTCCCCAGGGGTTAAGAAACATGGCTCTTTTTGCGGCGCTTCGTACGTTGCCACACGTCATTTTTTAAAGGCCTAAGCAAGTTGTGAAGATTTTCGCAGGCTTCCGTTAACAGTTTTGTGTCGGCTGTGCTCTGGCTTCGAAAGGTATGACGCGCACCTATGGAACAATATTGGTACAGAGTCACGCCGCAAGCGGGGCACCGGCAATTCAACCTCCAGAACTTTCCGTGTCCGCGGACGATGTCTTCCGCTCCTAACACGAAGCGGGAAAATGTAAGACGCTCACCTGTTGATCAGCACAACACGTATGAGCAGCGAGTTACCGCTGTCACTATTTTACTAGTTCTGCAACGCGAGGCTCCCTTTTTCAAGCACTGTAATATTTCAATCAATCAATCAATCAATCAATCAATCAATCAATCAATCAATCAATCAATCAATCAATCAATCAATCAATGAATCAATCAATCAATCAATCAATCAATCAATCAATCAATCAATCAATCAATCAATCAATCAATCAATCAAATGTGTTTATTAAAGTGCCCAGGAACAACCTCGAGGGTCTTGGTGCTGGCGCACTCGGCAAAACAATGAAGAGGAAGAACAATGCAAGCTCACACACACAAACACACATACACACGCGCGCACACATAAAGAAAAGGAATAATAATTTCGCGAATACAGGTTTTAACAGAGCATAAAATGTGTACACGAAGAGACTACAAAGCAAAACTGGAGAAACAGAAGAAAGGATTACAGAATGACGGAACACACAACAGATATGAGAGTTTTTGTTCACTTATTGAAATATCTCTGCAACTCCTTTAAGGAAAATAGCAAAGTTAGGCATGAAGATATCCAGACACTCTGAATGGGCGTTATATGTCGCCTGCACTCTATATAGAGGGTCACAAAAAATCTGAAGGCTGATAGGGGCGCTTTTTCCTTGCGCCTTCCTGCGGAATTCCTTGCGCCTTCCTGCACATCAGAAAGCAAGTGCGAGCAGCAGATTTTTTCCATGTATTAATTTGTGAAGAAAAAGAACATCCGATTTGTTGCATCTAGAGGTGAGGGTAGGTAACGTGAGTGTCTGTGTTAGCTCTATGAAGGTGGAAGGCTTTTGACAGAATCGATGTTTAAATATAAATGTGAACTCTTTTGCACATTTTCGAGGAGTTCACAATTGGACCTACACGTGCCGCCCCAAACCACGGAGGCGTACTCAAGAACTAAAAAGCATACGCTCTCATATAAAGTTACAAATGGTTGTTTGAAGGCTCTCGTCACCCGACATTTACTGTACCGAGCGTTCGAAGTGCACGCTGCCTCGTCTGTTGAGCGTGGGGCGAGAAACTGAGAGAGCTATCGAAGTACGCTCCAAGGACCTTCGTTCCCTGAGCTCTTGGCAGGAGAACGCCTTTAACGCTATATGGAAACAAAGTCCTGTTAGTCTTCCGCGTAGAGCTCACAACTTTCGGTTTTGATGCATTTATGACCAGCTTGTTTTCAGCGCACCATGACGCAAAATTTGCCATGTCCTTCTGAAGAGCGGCGCAATCATTAATAGTTTTTACCGCTTTGAAAAGTTTTGTGTCATCAGCATTTAACAAAATTGAAGAGTTTTGAATGACTGTCGAAACGTCGTTAATAAACAGCGAGGAAAGAAGCGGGCCCAGGCCAGACCCTTGAGGAACTCCACATGTAACCGCATAAAGTTCTGACGACTGACCATTTACGCTAACGTAGCAATACCGGCCGTGCAGGTAGCTTCTTATCAGCGCTGTGACAGAGTGGTGTAGATCAAGTTGGTGTCATCTTATGAAGGAGTATTTTGTGGCATACGACATCAACGCCTTGCTGAGGCCAAAATAAATGCCACCCAGTTGTCCTTTCTTATACACTGCTTGAGAGGCATGCATCATGAAGCTAACGAGGTTGGTAACTGTGGAGCGTCCCGATATGAATCCACGCTGCTGAGGAATGATAGTATTTTTAATAGAGGATGAAATTATTGAGTGCAAAGTTGACTCGAATAAATTAGATGCTGAGCATAGGAGAGAAATATGCCTGTAGTTACTCGCAGCCGTTTCTACCCCTGACTTAAAGACGGGAACAACCCGGGCTGTTTTCCAAACGTTTGGGAACGTGTTCGTCTTTAAAGCATGCTCAGTGGCTATGGTGTTAGGCTGCTGAGCACGAGGTCGCGGGATCGAATCCCGGCCACGGCGGCCGCATTTCGATGGGGGCGAAATGCGAAAACACCCGTGTACTTAGATTTAGGTGCACGTTAAAGAACCCCAGGTGGTCGAAATTTCCGGAGTCCTCCACTACGGCGTGCCTCATAATCAGAAAGTGGTTTTGGCACGTAAAACCCCATAATTTATTATTTTTCTTTAAAGCAGAATTAAAAATACAAGTAAGCGCTGGAATAAGCACGGACCCGTACGTCTTAATCAAAGCAGGTGGAATGTCATCAGGACCACACGAAAAAGACGGTTTTCAGTGTTTGACGCTCTTACAGACAAGTTTCTCTGAGACCGATAGACTTGAATCCAGGGAAGGGTGATTGGAAAGCTCACTAACTCCGTCACTGCATAACTTTACCGTACACAGACCCAAAGTGTAGGGCGAAGGCGCCCGAAACATCTAAGACAGGTTGGCTGTCGTCATTAAGTAGAGATATATCTTGTTTCGGATTAGTGTTCACGAATGTGTCTCCAAAAAGACTGAATTTTTAGAAGTACTAGCTTCCACATGTGCAGCATAGATGGAATGATCACGCTTGTAAAGGTGTTTAGAGAGTGCCCTGTACATTTTAAAATCTATATGCCAGTGTTAATAATAATAATAATAATAATAATAATAATAATAATAATAATAATAATAATAATAATAATAATAATAATAATAATAATAATAATAATAATTCTTTTTATTATTTCTAGAAAACACAGTACATTCAACAGGGCTTCCAAAGCCATGTTGGGCTTGACTGCAGAGCTTGACAGGCAGCGTAGAAACTGTTACAGGAGAATAGTAATAGAGAAAAAAAGAAAACCTAACACAAAAAAAGCAGATAAATCCTCCGTGTTTATATATATATATATATATATATATATATATATTGATACGCAAATTGTGCACATCATTATAATGCGCGCGTGTACAGGTGTAACCACCTATTTGTCTTGAAGAGGATATTTGGTGCGTACAATTTTCACTACCACATAGTTTGGATGATACAATGAAATAGGCAGGCAGGAGAGCCACCAGGAGCGTGCTGGCGACGACGGTGAGTGTCTGCATGGTAAAGATGAATGGATCAGTAGACTGTGCTTTCACACAGCTACCGAGCCCACAGAGCGGCGCAGATGGGTGGCACTCTCTTATAGCGGCTGAGGTTGACGTTTGTTTCGTTGCGATCGGCCAGGCTGGATCGAAGATTGCGACATCTGGTGGCGGGACAGTTACGTGCAGAGTGGTCAGTGGATGGCGCCAGTTGTGACGGCCATCTTCGAAGTAGTTGGGGGCGAGATTCGGTGCAGGTACGGCGTAGGCAGGCAGGAGAGCCACCAGGAGCGTGCTGGCGACGACGGTGAGTGTCTGCATGGTAAAGATGAATGGATTAGTAGACTGTGCTTTCACACAGCTACCGAGCCCACCTTCTGCAGCCGAAAAGGCCATTCCGCAATCTTCTGGCATTGTTCGGAAAAAGCTTAATCCTTGGTGGACACATGAATGCACCGTGGCAAAAAAGCAGCAAAATAAGGCCTGGGGAATCTTACGCAGCTACCCAACATATAACAACCTTCTAAATTTCAAACAAGCCAAAGCGCAAGCTCGATATATCCGTAGACAGGCGGAAGAATTTTCCTGGCAAAAATATGTATCTACAATTAATAGCACCGTCACATTCAAAAGGATGTGGGAACAGGTCAGGAAGTTTAAGGGGGACTACTCATCATACACGATACCCATACTTATACCTTCAGGTACTCAAACAACACTACAAGAACAAGCGAATATACTTGGGGAGCATTTCTACAACGTCTCCAGCTCGGCTAACTATTCAAACACGTTCCTAAAATACAAACTGTCGGCAGAAAAGGAGAAACTACCAACTGCTAGCATGTCAAGCGACGAATACAACACTCCATTCACGGTACAATAACTTAACAGGGTTCTCTGTGCTGGCAAGAAAACTGCAGTTGGTCCTGACCGGATCCATTATTCCATGCTCGCACACCGATCCCAAGCATCCGTAGAGGCTCTCCTTAAATTATTTAAGAAAGTATTTGAATCCGGAAACATGCCAAAAAGCTTGAAAAATGCAATAGTTGTGCCTTTTTTAAAAACAGGTAAATCTCCCACATCCCCAAGCAGCTTTCGACCCATTGCCCTGACAAGCTGTTTGAGAAATCATGTGAAAGTATCGTTAATGCCAGGTTAACTTTCACGCTTCATATACGGAACTCCATTGATTCTCATCAGTGCGGCTATAAAAAAGGGTTTTCAACGACAGACCACCTCTTCCGACTTGAACACGAAATACGTGAGGCATTCGTACGCAAACAGCACTGCTTGGCAGTGTACTTCGATTTAGAAAAAGCGTATGACACCACGTGGAGATTCGGGATCTTACGTGACCTCGCTGCGGTAGGAATCCGCGGCAAAATGCTAAACTGTCTCGCTGATTTTATGTCCAACAGAACATTCCAAATACGTCTAGGTAATGTGCTCTCGCGCACATTTATAGAGGAAAACGGCGTGCCACAAGGTTGCGTACTAAGCACAACACTCTTTATAGTAAAAATGAACTGTGTTAACAAAGTCATATCCCCCCTCAATTATTCACTCCATATACGTCGATGATCTGCAAATAGCGTGCCGCGCCTCAAACTTACGAACATGTGAAAGGCAGCTTCAGATAACAATTAATAAACTAATTGAGCGGGCTGAGAAAAATTGCTTTCGCTTCTCTACTAAAAAAAAAAACTGTTACAGTGCTATTCTCGCAAAAACGAGGGTTGTACTTAGACCCGGATTTAAATTTGAATGATGTCGCGCTGCCGGTAAAACAAGAATATAAATTCTTCGGAGTAACCTCTGACAAAAAACTAAACTTCCTATCCCACATTAAAACACTAAAGATTAAGGTAAATAAAGCATTGAATATCCTCAAAGTTCTATCTCATAAGCACTGGGGTTCCGACCGACCCTGTCTTTTACGTATTTACCGGTCTCTTGTGCGTAGCGTTTTAGACTATGGCTCCGTGGTTTACGGCTCAGCCAGACAGTCCTATATCCAACGACTTGATCCAGTACATAACCTTGGATTGCGACTGGCAAGTGGTGCCTACAGAACGTCACCTATTCAAAGTTTATATGTTGAATGTAATGAACCCTCATTACAGCAGCGCAGAGCATTACTCACATTCTCTTACGTACTCAGAATTCAGTCATCACCGCAACACATATGCTACAACATCGTCACACAGTGCAACTCACGCTTACACTACACAAATAAACCAAACACGATTAGGCCACTTGTACTGCGATATGAGCAATACTGTCGGGATTATGAAATTCCCCACGAAGTCCACCAGGTTGCCAATAAACCAGAACGGTTGGTCCCGTGGTACGATTTAACGCAGTTGTGCGACTGGACATTAACACATTTAAGGAAAAGAGACACTCCACACGAACACATTATACAAGAATTCCGTGCTCTTCAGGATCAATATCAAAATCACATGCAATTCTACACTGATGGGTCCAAAAAAAAAAAAAAAGAACACGGGGGTGTAGGGGCCGTAACAGAAAATTGGGAAAGAAGTATTCGTCTACCAAAACATGCCTCTGTTTTCACTGCTGAAGTTTACGCTGTATGGGCTGTAGTTAAAAAGATTATCACTGGCAAGCACAAAAACACAGTCATATACACAGATTCCTTAAGTACACTGAAGGCTCTAAATCTGAAATCTGAGTGTGAACCCCTGTTAGGGGATTAACTAAACATGGTCGTGCTTAATAAATACGGGAGATCAATCCACTTCTGCTGGGTACCAAGTGATGTTGGGATACCGGGTAACGAAGCAGCCGATAGATGTGCATCGATGGCAGCGAACAAAGAGCTAACAAACACAACACTTCCATACAAAGATAGCATCCGCGCGATTAGAAAAGCCTTAACGGCGAAATGGCAACGCGAATGGGACCATTGTGCTGACAACAAACTACATCTCACGAAACCCATAGTTGGCGAGTGGAAATCATGCTATCATCAAGAGCGGTTCATCGAAGTAGTTTTATGCCGACTACGCATTGGGCACACACACCTCACACACAATTACTTACTTACGAAAGAAGACACACCAACATGCGAGAAATGTCAACAGCCACTAACAGTTATGCACATATTACTCACATGTACGTAGACTGAAACACACAGAAGAACACTTTTGCACAAATAATATCAACTAGACATACCTTTACACCCTGCTCTAATTTTAGGTGATGATCCGCTAGTCCCATTATGTGACGCCCGTAAATTTCTAGACGACACTGGATTTTTACATAAAATATAGAGTATTGACAAACCCTTTTCCTTCATTAACTGGATTTTAAAACACCTCGTGTTTGGCGCAGCATAGCCTTAGCCGCTTTTGCGCCATTAAACACCATTTAACTAACTAACTAACTAAGAAAATTCTTCTCCCCTGCAGGATTCCATGCAATGAACTGTCCAACTTGATAGTTTTTATTCCCCGACTTTAATATAGGGGACCAGTCTGCCTTAGAAAGATGGCGATAAAGATTGACATAATCCGCAGCGGCGAAATTATACTTCGGAGAGTCGGGCTCTTTTGGTGCATTGTTTCTGAAGGTTAGTCTCAGTGTTGTCACAGTTGAAAGACAAGGGGCATACTTGTCTACTCGAACCAGTTCCTTGTCATCATGGGAGACACGCACGCTTAATAATGATAATAATAATAATAATTCTATCAAACGTTTATATATATATATATATATATATATATATATATATATATATATATATATATATATATATATATATATATATATATATATATCGCCCAGGAACAGCTATATGAAGTCTTCAAAGTGCTCTTAGGAACAAATACACGAAAGAAAAGGCAACCATGGTCAACAATTTATTTATTTATTTATTTATTTAGTTATACAATACTGCAGGCCAACTTGTGACCCAGGCAGGAGGGAATACGTTCATACAGTAATGTAATTAAATACGTTCAAAGAAAAGAAGTGCATATGAAGTATGAAATACATTGAATATATGAGGTACATTGAAGGATGATATAAATACATAAAAAACACATTCTGCAAGCATACAATGCAAGGGATTGAATTGAAAGGAGAGAAATATTTACAGTACCAGTTTACACAGGTTGTATTTTTTTTTCATGCTAACACGCATGAAAGTACTCATGTGGTAGTTTTGCAGTTTTTCGGCATGTAATATGTTATTGGACAGGAATACATCGGTCGGCAGAGAGTTCCAATCATTTATTGTTCTAGGAAAGAAGGAATATTTAATGCAATTTGTACGCGTGAAAATAGGGGTTATTTTGTAGGGGTGATAATTTCTGGTATAGCTCTAGCTGGTAGCGGCTGGAGATAGGGTGAATGACCAAGTTGTAGTTCCCTTTTCCAAAGGCGGAAGAGCAATGTTAGGCAATATAAAGGGGAGAAACAAATAGGAGAAAAATTGAACGATGACGGGGCCTGAAAGCGAGTTAGTCATGCAACATGTTTATCTACACCTGTACTAAACACAGCAATTGAGCTCTGATGTCAGTTTGGTCAGAATACGTATTGCGTATTTTTTGAAGTCGAGCCATAGGACATGACTACTGCAACAAGGCCTCAGTGGCAAGCAACGTATTAAAGGGCGGAACCCAGATGGCGTTCCTGCGAGCGCAACTATATTAAGTAGAAGCTTGCGCTCATTCTAATATCTATACTAGGTGTCGCATTGACTGAAGAAAGTGGCCAGCCAGGTAGGGGTAATAGAGTTTCTTTTTCGGCGCCAGAAAAGCGTCAGTGTGGACACTCTCGTCCTGACTACGAAAAGCCGGAGGCGGTGCCAGAAGAAGCACTTCATTCGTTCAGCAGAAGTAGTGGCTTGCACCACTGTCAACGGGGCCGAAGCTACATCGGCGAGACAGGTGTAAATAGCCGGTTACTAGAGCACAAACAAAACGTTGCGCCTTACAGAGACTGGCAGCTGTCAATGCACTGCCAGTGACTACGGTTGCTTGCCGCTTTTTTTCAAAGGGCCGCCTAATAAGCTCCGACAAAGGAAAATTGACACGAGAAGTTATAGCTGCAGAAGCGACAATCAGCGAAGGTTCCAAGTATGTCCCAACACCATAAGTTTTTTTGTCAGAAAAATAAGTTTTCTTCTTAAATTCAGCAGGAAGATCGAAAGGGCGCGTCACATGGCTGTACGATTATGTATATTGAAGACAGGGAATTTTCACTAAACACCAGCTGCTACAAAGCGCTCCGGTACGTGCACATGCATTTGCGCGCCTCGCTTTGTCCTTCGATCCACGCGAACCCCAGTATCGCATGAAACAACATCAACTCGCCCAAGAAGCTGACCGGTGGATTTCTTGCGGCAAGCTAAGTTGAACACGATCAAGAAGTTTTGGGCAATGCATACTGCTATTAACAACCTTAAAGAGGAGACTTAGCATGTCTGGATTTTGGAGGCATAATTTTCGGTACATCTGAAAGGGCTGCATGCACTATATGTCCACCAGAATGACAAAAGCGGTGCTCGAAAATATAAATTTACGATAGATAGGCGAGCAGGAAGGGCAAGGCGAGGGGGCAAGGATATGCTCTTGACACGTGTACTTGTTTCTCTTTATCGAGCGACACGTTTCACCGCCTAACAAGTGTTATCGCACAGCGCAGGACGCGCCTGCATGTATCGGAAGTTTCTGGAATGTTATCGATGCTTCCATCCGCTGTCTGTGACTGAACCTTGTGTAATCTGATTGCATGTGTGCGCGACGCGAATAATGTAGAACTTTGTGGAAGGCACGCGGGTCCCAGCGATTACTCTGGAACATTCGACGACTGATGTATAAAAGCCGACGCGCTCGACCCACTGATCAGATTTTGACGATCGCCGACTGTGTTCGCCGTTGTCGCCGTTCTTTAAGTGTAGCCTGTTTTTTCGTGGTCACAGGTTCGCCCAATAAAAGTTAGTTTCGTCTTTCACAGTATTGCTACTGTGTTCTTCATACGTCACTCCACGTGACACTATAGTCTATTCTAGTCAGTGGCTGGGCTGTAGCTGGTTGGTCACAGGTAGGTAAAGCCACAGGTGGGGTAGAGTGTAGGCGAGGCTAGGCTGTGGCTGGCTGGTTGGGTTGTTTGCGTTTAGGAGTCGATGCGGCCCTCCTCAATGAAAATTGTTGAAAGAAAAAAGAAAGAAGCCGTCGAAGATGATTGTCAAAATCAGCGAATAGCTTGCACGGACCCACATGTACACACCAGCACTAGCAATACTTCCGAGGTATATAGCGATGACGTCGATAACGATGCTTGATGACGGCTGCACACATTATCGTGGACATGTTTTGTTTGACGGCATGACAGGGTGAACGACAACGATGGTAAAGCAACGGCGACGCAAATTATGACGCGACGACGACGGCAACGTGACCAGGACGACGTGACGACAACGCAATGACGACGGCATTACGACGATGGCGACGGCTGCGCACCGGCGGTTTCTTCACTTACTCTACGGAGGTCACACACTCCACTTTCAAACCACAGAGATGCTACGCACTGTGGGACTCGGGGTGAGCCGGCAAGAAGGAACTGCGCCCCTCGACAAGAGACACGCAGCAGATATCGGCGACGAACGCACACGAACGCACACGAAGACTATATATATTATGGGGTTCTCACACCCGTGCTCTTGGGACAAAGGAACGACAACACAGTAGTGCAAACAATCACAAGGGCATTTATTACACCTTTCATAGATCAATGCCTGCTAGCCGAGTTGTTATCCACAAAACATTCCGATGGGCGCGCGACAAGCCGCGGAACTCCGACTCACCGCGACCGGGTAGCGAGCGAACATGCTCGCCCCATGCTGGATCCCAATGCCTGGTGGTTCGCGCGTACGGTCACGCGAAAGGTGGCGCGTTCGCACGAGGCCTGACGAGACGGTCTCGCAGAAGCATGGATCGGCGCACGCGTGGTACATCTGCGCTGCTTGCCGTGCGCGAACCAAAGAGGCAGAGCCTTCTCTTACCCGCACCCAAGTAACCCCGCTGTGAGGCGGCGTTAGCAGCGCAACACTCGGGCCATCTCTCGCACTGCGCTTCAACCACGCCGACCGCCGTGGGCCCCAGGCCACGCGGCAAAGCCGCATTGCAGGAGACGGGAGCTATGCGGGAAAACAAGATATCAGGGGACGCGTTAGAATAGCGCATCTCCACAATATATAGACAGCGGAGACACATGGAAAAAGAATAGCGATGTGGGCCAGTTCGTTTGGGTCCATGGTTTAAAATTTCTGCACCGCGCGCAACACTGGAGTGCGGAAAGAAAGGTCAAAAAAGGACGAAGGAAGAAGGATTGCAAGAGGACAGCACCTTCCGTTGTCCTCTTGCAATGCTTCTTACTTCGTCCTTTATTTTTACCTTTCTTTGCGCACTTCGGTGTTTCGCGCTGCAGAAATTTTAAACCATGGAGACACAGAGCCACCACCCATGATCACAACATCAGGTCACCAACCACGAAAACAGGCGAAAGAGCCAAAGCAATATTTTTTTTATTGAAATATCCGGTGATCGGATTCAACCCCGGATTCCCTGCATAATAGCCCGATGCTCTAATCGCTAGGTCCCAGTCCTCTTTTTTTTATTCCTAATATTTATTGCAAATACAAAAACGTGCGTGCTTAATGTTCACAAAGTGGCCAATTGAGTCTTATCCGCGTCTACAAGCACAAAACGAAACGATTCACAGGACAATTAGGAAAGCAAACGGTTCTTCAAATGGGAAGCAAACAGATCCATTTCAACAGTAAATATCCCTTTGGTGCGAAGTTACCTTGAAAAAAATATCATTCACTTGTAAAGTGACATCCACACATTTCGCGTGCCAGCGGTAGTTACATTTTTGAGGTGATTTGCGCATTGGTTATAAACACAAGAGCGCACCAGTTTCTCCTGTTCTTCTCTCGTGACAGGTAGCGGTTTGTGATTCTGTGTTAGGCTGCAGCTCCTTTTGGAATGGCCCACATTCTCCAGTCGTTTCCTCGTAGCAGCTACAATTCATCGCCTGCCATATAGGCCCAGCTCGTAACGCAGCGTGTTATAACTTTTCTTGGGTGACGTACAAAAAATTCAGTTGTCATGCCATTACTGTTTTAATAACCTAGTCGCCGTCGTCTCGCTGCTATTGACACAAGTAACTCATCCTATATTTTCCTTGTTGTCGTTGTCTGTTGACTTTATATGGTTGTGACATACAAAAAACCGGGACCCTCTGCTTCCATTCTTCTCGGGGTTTAGAATACTATGTTTTCGTAAATTGTAAATGTGTTCTAATTGCGCGCTGTTGTTTATGTAGTTTTCGTGGCGCTGGTCTTCTGGGATAATTTTTTCTGGAAATAAATTAACCTTGAATAAAAATCAATGCTTGTTCTCCGTAAACACCTAAACGTACGCCTAAACGGCAGGGCTCTAAAAAACATTGCATAGCGTTGGTTTTGAAAGTCAGCTTTGCCGCAGCACAGCAATGTTACGCGTTGAAACATACGCATTGTATTGCGGTGAAGCACACCAAAAATGGAGCGGGACGACTGTGACGGGACATAATATACAGGGTGTTTCAGCCAACACTTTCAAAATGTTTTAAAGGTTGCCTCTGGCAGATAGCTAAATTATAGTCTATGAGCCGGTCTACTCAAAGCGGTGGACACTACTTGCACAAAAAAATTGAAATGCAAAGTCGACTAATTAACAAGAATTCACTAATTAATTCTTTTTACTTAATCATCTTATGTCCCACATTGCAAATTACAAATTCTAACAGTGGACTTCGTAAGGTGGATCCACTTGAAGCGAATTCTCAGGACGACACCAGTTTCGAAATATAAATTCCGAACTTCGCGAAGAAATGCATTGGCGTTCCAGTTACTTGCTTGCTTCAGTGCATGGAACGATGTTTTGTTAACAAACCAACTGAAACGCCAATGCATTTCTCCGCGAAGTTCGGGAATTTATATCTCGAAACTGGTGTCATTTTGAAAATTCGTTCCAAGTGGATCCGCCTTGCGAACTCCACGGCTAGAATTTGTAAATTCCAATATGGGCCATACTGTAGCTAGTTAAAAACATAATTAGTGAATTTTTACTAATCAATCAATTTTGGATATCAATTTTTTGTGCACTACTGTCCGCCGCTTCGAGTAGACCAGCTCATCAACTATAATTGTGATATCTTGCACAGGCAACTTTTAAAGATTTTTGGAAGTGTTCGCTGGAACACGTGCCCTGTATGTATTCCTTAATTATACACGAGGGCACCCGCTTTCTCCTGCCACAGTACGAGCGCCAGAATGCCTAATAAGGGTGTTGTCAGGCGGTCAGAGCTGTTTCAGACGTGGCTGTGGCGATTTGAACTCTGGTTTTACCCACCTTGCACGCCCCGTATATCAGACCGTAACGGGGTCTAGTACGCGTTCCTTAATTATACACGCGAACACGTCTCACATTCGGTCACAGTAAGAATACTGAGACGTATAATAACTGCACTGGAAGCCATTTCAAGCTGTTCGAGACGTTTCTGTGGTGATTTAAGCCCATTTCCTGTCTAACTGCTTTGTTCATATATAGTAAGTCAAGGAATTAATTTTGGCGTCACCACTGCCATTCATTTCGCCGTCCCTGGGGCGACGCACGGTCGGCGACGCAATGATGACGATAACGTTACGACAATTAAAGCACGAACAAGAATTCGGCAGGGTTCGAATTCCATGCTTCTTCGAGTGTGCTTCCTCTCTGTTCGCGCCATTTAAAGAGTGGCCCCTTCCCGCTTTTAATATGTTTCATCTCATTGTGTTTTGTATGCTTTACCGCATAAAACATGTGTACTGCGCTAAAGCTAACTTTAGGAAACCGATTTTATGCAATGTTTAGACCCTTGCCAGGCTAAACTTAATTTCCGAAAGAGCACACCATGCTTGCTAGGGCAGGGAGGCGCAACTTGACGAGTGAGAAACTGGCAATGTACTGTACCTTGTAGCGGCAGCAGCATCGGCGTCGCACGAGGGATGATGTAGACGCTCGCGTCTACACGAGGCTCGAGCGGCTGGCGCTCCGGCACGGGCTAGCGTTCCGAAGGAGATCATTAAAAAGAATGCTACGCTAAGAGACGGACTAACGGTTCTTCCTCTCCTGCGAGAACCCCAGACTTTAACGGTCTACGTGGTCGCTCGTCACCACAGTTTGGTGACTCCGGACGTGATACTGCCATACGCTCCTGTGGTAGAGACGACCATGGACCAGACCGACGCTACGAGAGCTCAAGGCCAGAACCCATCCGAGGAACGCGGTGAGCCCTCCTGTTCCGCCATCGCTGTCCGCCTCCCACAGTACTGGGACCAGCATCCTTCGGCGTGGTTTCTTCAGGCCGAAGCGCAATTTCAAGTCGCTGGTATCCGCTCTCAAGCCTCGAAGTTCCATTACGCCGTCGCAGCGCTATCGCCCGCCGCCATTGACGAGGTGGCAGATTTGCTGAACTCCCCATTGTCTGCCGCCGCCTATGACGATCTCAAGGCAGCACTGCTACAGCGGCTGGCGCTCCGGCACGGGCTAGCGTTCCGAAGGAGATCATTAAAAAGAATGCTACGCTAAGAGACGGACTGTCGGTTCTTCCTCTCCTGCGAGAACCCGAGACTTTAACGGTCTACGTGGTCGCTCGTCGCCACAACCTAAATATAAAATTGAAATTATTGTATTGCATGACGCCTCATATCTTTATTATTTAACATAATAGTTAACATAAGATTAACATTTACGCTTCTGAATATTTCTGCCCATCCGGCGCTCTTGAAAACATTTCAGGATATTAAAGGCCTTGGCGTCTCAGGTTACACATTGAGACATATCACACGTAACGTGAAGCTGTCGTAGGAAGATTGGTCTCCAGAAAGATTTAAAAAACGCCGCAACTTCCATAGGGTAACAAACACAAATATATTGAGCTCGAATGAAAATGGTGCAACGCGAATAATTCAGTGTGTACAGTGAGATGAAATACACGAATCTAGGCGGGAAATAAAGCGTGAAAATTCTGAGGTATGTTATGAATAACGTTGACGCTTAATAAAAACCCTAAAAGCATTGGGCCTGGGGAAATGACCCAATTTGAACAAATAAATAAAAAATATGAACAGGTGGTCGTTGGTGACAGTGCTGGTAGTAATGACTGAATTCACTGTGATAAGAGCTGGCCTCGGATTTCAGCAAAAATAAGACCACTATGCTTACTTTAACACCCTGAAATCAGGTGTCCTGTCATGAGATGCTATCCGCAAGTTCATTCAAGCGCCCGCGGACAGTTGCGCTACTGCCGATCGTGGCATATTTTCCCTTTTTCTGCTATGGCATCGCGTTCGTGACCTAGCGTTTTCTGCTTTGTTTCTTGTTGCGTGAATGCATCATATTACAAATGGCAAGTCGCCCTTGTGGGCGTGCGCATTGCGTTGGGGCCACTACAACAACAGCTGGTCCAAACTCTTGTCTACGCGTCGGTGCCCTCGTGCCAGAGCAGCCAGTGTGTTTTATCCTCAACCCGCCGTGGTTGCTCAGTGGCTATGGTGTTGGACTGCTGAGCACGAGGTCGCGGGATCGAATCCCGGCCACGGCGGCCGCATTTCGATGGGGGCGAAATGCGAAAACACCCGTGTGCTTAGATTTAGGTGCACGTTAAAGAACCCCAGGTGGTCAAAATTTCCGGAGTCCTCCACTACGGCGTGCCTCATAATCAGAAAGTGGTTTTGGCACGTAAAACCCCAAATATTATTATTATTATTATGTTTTATCCTGGATGGGATGGTGGCGCCTGCCAGCGGCACTTTTTGCAGTCACTGAGGGGCGCGCTTGCCCCTAGTTGGGCACTGCATGTCATCACGAGTGCGCTTGCCATTACCCTTTCCATCCATGATACCCTTGCGTCTTGAAACTGTAAAAACGCACAAAGACGAGAACGAAGAGAGAAGACGGAACGAGACGCTTACTCACAAATGAAAAATTTTATTGAAAGGAAACAAATCTATGCACGCAATAAAACGGAGTAGGAGGGTTGCGCATGTGTGTGAAGGATCACGGGTTAAAGCTTTCAAAGGCAACGTTACAAATTAAAAGAGAAAGTCTAACTATCAAGAAAGTCAAATTCCTTATCATGTACGAAGACTGCAGGGGTGGCTGACACAGTTATCTCCTCTTTTCTTTTTGTAGTAGGCCTCTGCCATTTCGCGGGTTAGCTGATTGTTACTCTTGAAGATAATCTGAGTATCTTTCAATACAGGATACATAACGACCACATTCCTTACAGTGGGCGGCTAGATAGGAACTCGGTTCCGGGAGAGCACGCACGCTCTTTTTTTCGTATCGCAAATCCACCGGGCGACCACCAAGGCGAATACGAAGAGGCAAACAAGGCAATTCGCTCTAAAGAAGGCTAGTAGGTAACCACAAAAGACAGAGAGTTGTTTTCCTAAGACGAGTTTTCACGTTCGAGCCTCAAGTTTTGTCAAAAGGACAGGGCTGAAGCTTAAGTTTCGTAATCACTTTTTCCCCCACGCAGCCTCGCGTGCCCGCGAATTCAAGCCTGTTGGCGTACAAAACCATTAAGCGCACGAAATACGACCACGCACTTCTTATATAAACAAAGTACACGTCGCGCAGCAATCGTGTTAAAGCGTGCAGACAAATGGCAACATGCTCAGTGAACTGCGCAAAAAGTTCTCCCATCCAGTTCGATGAATTCATACCTTTCTTAACCAGCCGCGATTACTAGTTGGTATCGAGAAGACATTCTTGCCTTTGCTGAAACTATTTTGGCATACGAAGGCGCAGCAGGTCATGGTGGGGAAAATGCCGTGAAGCGACGTCGCACTTCCCACAAAACTTAGATCAAGTCTTTCGCAAAAAAAAAAAAAACACTGAAGAGCAACGGCGCCAAGATGCGCTCCTTGCTATCGTTAGACGCTTCTCAAGCGAAAATGGCGGTGGAGCGCGACTGTAAAGAAACGAATCCGGCGCGAGGGCCCACGTAATGCCATTAGACCAGTAGCAACTCGGCGTCGGCATCGACCAGGGTGGGGGAGGAGGAGGCGGCATTCTTCAAAGCGTGTCGCTGCTTTACAAAGTTTGAGGGGCTTTATGCTGCGGTGCGGCCATCTCGTGGTGCTGCAAGGAACCGAACGCTGATCTGTGATTGGTAGAGACACGTCGCAGAACGCTGTGATTGGTAGAAAACTTTCGCTCACAGTCAATTCACCGTCAACTCACCAACGCCGACGACACCAGATTTTCTGTGCCACGGGGCCCTTACAGTTGTCGCTTTGAATTTGTGCGACTTAATGGTGTGGGAACTGCTTTCTTGAGGTGCTCTAGACGAAAGTCCGCAGCGACATCGCGGCTGAAGACGAAGCAAGACGAAGAACACTCTCCCCTCTATGTTCTTTTTGCAGTGCACCTGAAACTATCGAACATTATTTTCTCTCATGCCGCCGCATTCTAAGACAAAGAAAAAATATTAGAATACTCATTTACCAAACTTGGCCTATCGCTAACCTCGACGAGCATTCTTTCTTTTGGGGTGACTTCACTGTTTTACAATTTTATTAGAGAGTCAAAAAAGAGTACCTTGCTTATTTTCTACAATTATAAATAGTTTCTATTATTTCATTTCTTTACGTTAAAAATTTTTATCAAAATTCTTAACAATATTTTCACTGCAAGTCTAAATTACAGTTCTATCGTCCCACGCTCCACTATTCAAATCTAGTTTTTCTAGACTACTAGCCTTACGGAAAACCGCCTGCTTCTTGGCCAATCCCCCATAGTGGGTACGCGCCACTGTCTGGGACACAAGACAGGACAAGACACTCTCGCGGGGATCAGTAACAATGCGAATTTTCTGACCACGACATATTTGAATGACCGTTTACAAGAATATTTGGCCCGCTTCAAATTAAATTTAATAGTGTGAAGAGAAGGCTAGGCGGGGGTATCTACTCACCATCCCTCGACTGGTCTTTTTCACTTCGCCTATACCAGATTACACATCAATTTTTCATACCTAACTTCTGGCAATAGTTCTTGCCTTGCGGAAATTACCCCTTCATGCTACAAAAGTTATTATCGTCACAGATTCTCTATCTGTGTGCAGCACACTTACTGCGTCTACAAAGTCGGCAGCATTGAACACGTTTTATACATTAGCTCCGCCTCACCTAAGTTTAGTTCATACGGTATGGGTCCCAGGCCACCGAGACATTCATATTAATGAAATTGCCGATTCCTTAGGCCGAACCTCTTTAACAGGTGCTGTAATATCTGTGCTGCCGGCAACTGTGCACGTCACTGCAGCCAGATATAGGCAATTTTCTTTGAGCGAAGGCAAAAAAGCGCCTGTCATTAGCGAAATCTACAGATTTCGCTAATTATTCTTGCCTAAATTCGCGCCTAAATTATTCTTGGAACCGGCAATGGTGTCCCAACCGGAAATTCGAAGTTTCATTTGCTAGGCTGCCGTTGCCGTATTCCAACACTTAATTTTTACTTGCACAGATGTAGTCTGGCAGTATCTCCTCTATGCTACCTATGCAACGAGCCGGAATTCACAGATCATTATTTATTATCGTGTCGATGGTTTCCTGCTAATCGAAAACGATGTCTAGAAATTTCACTTCAAAATTTACGATTGCCTTTAAGCAGTACTGTTATACTCTTCCTTGGAGCAACAGTATTGGGATACAGCCACAGGAACGTTTTCTTAGCCATTTATAATTTTCTATGCGGCACAAAAAGAATGCCTTGTTAATATTTCGTAGTTTTCACGATTGATTTACTTCTACTTCAATTTAGAAAATTCAGAAAGTAAAAGCACAAATTCACAGTTTAAATCTTACTAGTATTATTATTCAAAATTTAACTTGCTCATATGTTTAAGTATATCCTTTATTTTATGTATTTCAGTAATAATTTTCTTCTTTAGTATTCCTATCAACGCAAGACTGATTACAGTATTGATCACTACTTTATCTCATGTATTCACATTTTATTTTTCATCTTGGGTTATACATCTATCTTCCTTTTTTGTGTTATTTATTTGTTAACTAATTTATTTTTTTTTCAATCATATTAATCGCCACCCGATTCGTGGAATATCCCCCATAGTGGATTTATGCCATTAATTGAGGCTTCATCATCATCACCTCGTGGCATCCCCACGCTCGAGCCAGCCGTTCGAAACGGGGTGGCCGAGGCTGAGCTCCAGGTAGCTCAGTTCCATTTCGGACACCGACTGCGACCCGGAGAAGTTGCTGCGCCCAGACAACCCAGCCCTTCAGGCCGAGTGTTACACCGCCCCTGCCCTGCAGCCTGGATGAGGTACAGCGGAACCCCCAAACGACGCCGGGTGGTGGCCCCGGGCCGAATCCAGCCCCTCTGGGCCACGCGGCCCACCCGTGGGCGTTCGCTGTGGTCTCTGCGGTACCGCCCTCTGGGTCCACTGTACTTTGTGCCCATACAGGGAGGAGTACCATTGGAGGAGTCGAAAGCAAGCGGTAGGCCCAGCTGGCAAACAAGAACGAATAAATTAATGCAAATTGAGTGCAATTGGTTCGCCTTTGACCGGTACATACCTGCCGTGACCAAGAGAGCCGCCGCTGCCGCTGCTGTAGCTGCCAGCTGGCACATGGTTTCTCCCGGCGAGTCAGCCATTCCACCGCCACCGTTTGGCCGGCCAGGATTGTTCGAGTGCCATCAAAGGTCCTCGCACTCCCAGAGCCGCCGAGGAAAGCATCAGCAAGTTTTCGCTCCGAGGACCCCCGCGCCGCCATGGACGCCGGCCCAACTTCCGCAGGACAGACCGGGATCTGGGCCCGGAAGCAGAAAACAGCTCGCCATCGCCGCCGTGGGCGCCACCGGAGGTGGCTTACGACCATACCGGCCCAGGCACGAGAACAACCCGAGGATTCCACGCAAGGAGAACAAGACGCCTGCGAGCCACATGCACTTGCTGCCTTTCCTGGCAGCGGCGAACACGGTGGCGTCGCCAACCAAGGCGATGCACGTGCCGGGCCTCCCACCCAGGGCCGCTGCGCTATGGAACAACTACGTGTCAGCTACTCCATTTTCACCCTCACTCAGGGCGGCCTTCGGAGCTGACGACAGCTGCGCGTCGCCAGCACTTCCGAAGAGAAACTAGTTGCCCGGTGCACCGGTCCCACGACGGTGGCGTTCCTGAGTCCGACGCGCTGGGGGCCAAGCCCAAGAAGCTCCCGTGCGGGAACAAACATCTGCAAAGACTCCCTCGGAACGTTCAGGTGGCAACGCCCGGTACATAACACCGGCAACAAGGCGTTTGCCCGAGCGTCGGCTTTCGGGGACATCCCCGGACATAGAGTTCAACGGCCCTCAAGGTCTTCAACGCCACCGGCAAGCAGGACAACGCTCGCGGCACAGCGAGCGACGGCGCGCCTGTCCTCTCGGTAAGGGGTCTCCCCGGGAGGAGGAACGTGTCAAGCGACGGGACCGCCGCGTGCGCTACAAGGCCGAAATAGTCGGCACGAACATCATCGTTACTATAGGGAAAAGCCAAGACCGAGAAAGAACGTCGGACACGGCACCTGTGGCTGTAGGGGCCACTGAACAGAAGCGACACCGTTGAAGACGTCTGCTAGCACCGGGCATTAATTAAATACGTTTATATTTTCTATGAGATGGCTCTTTTGTCTAATACGAGGTGTGTCGGGAGTGATAAGTGCGCTGCGAGGGACACCTCTTGCGAACCACCTTTAGGCGTGCGCGTCACGTGACATGACGTCGGTACGTCGAGACCCGCCGGCCGACCAGTTTCGCCTAGCCTTCGCGCGCCCTAGATGCGATAGTGGATTTTATCTTCTAGGTTGTGGGATAAATGGGTACTGGTAGTTGTTTGACACGAAAAGCCGCACTGCACGTTCGGACAATCTTCATCTATAGTCAGATACAACTGAAGTCTGCAGTGAAGCCCCGCGCACGCCCTAGCTCATAACCGCCAGCCACCGTTCCTCCGCGAGGCTGCAAATACTTCGTACTTCAAACTTTCCCTCTTCCTAAATAAGGCGGTAACCACAAAAATAAAGTTATAAGCGCGTAATTTTGTACGTTTTCATTCGTCTATTATAGCGGAATGGTGAAAGCCTAATTCTTATTGAACAGAAATAAAACGCTTGCTCCGCTGCAACTTATTGTCAAGTTTAACTTTAGTTGGCAGTGAAGTTTCACGAGTAAATCAGGCTCAGCAGTGAAATGAACTGTCCCGTGGGCTTTTGAAAAGTGAAATTCTCAGACTCCATACACTTCGTCGATGTCTTTTGCACACCTCATCGCTTCCGCCGATGAAAACAAGAACAGCAGACGTTCTGGAGGTATCAAGTACGACGCCATTTTGAAAAGGTCGCATGACGGCGATTTTGTTTGCTTCTGTGGTTGGCTGGCGGGTTAACATAATCCGGCGCGGTCCGTATGCCTTGGTTGCCAACTGCTGTTTTTGTCAGTTGTATCCTACTATAGTGCCGATTTTTCAGCAGGATGAGCGAGTAGAAACTGCTCTCCATTTCTTGTCTCTAAAATGGTTCCGACCCATTACGTGGCATCGTACAAGAATGAGGCATTTCTGACTTGATTCTACAGCGAAACTGTTCACGCAGACCTTGTGCCATCGTTGTCGGAGTTTGCTAAAACTATCGTCATCCTCAGTGGCGCGAGTGTCGTCATATTCTTCCACAGCTGGCTTCGTTGCCGCTCGTCATTCCAGCACGGAATTTCACTTCTGTCGTCGTAATGGGGAGGCCGCGTTTACGGTGGTATGAGCCATTGCTTAACAGGGTATGAGCCAATCATTATCTTACGTGACGGACGGATTTAATTTTGACTCACGCAATTTAATTATGAAGAATCGCAAGCGACAACGCCGGGTGGGTGCTGCTAACCACTCCACCGAGCATACTCGAGACATCGAACGCGAGCGACAGCGGCAGACTGCGGGCGTACCGTCACTGACGTCGTTCTCTACGTCGCAGCCGAACGCGTGTGTAACCACATTAAGAAACACAAAGACATCAATCGTCAAACCAATCCAAGCAGTCATAAAAACGATTACCGCGCCCGCATCCCCAGTGGTGCGCCCAATATCCGGAGCTTTCGAGTAGTGATTCCGCACATTCCATCGAAGCTACAACTATGGGAAGCCCACGAGTAGTGCCTACTGCTGGGAAAGAAGCTGCCTACGGCAACAGCGAAAATGAGGTGAAAGAATGATGAAACAAAAGATTTACTGTATAGAATGCTTACGAACTTTGACTTGCATGGTGTAACACTCGGTGGAACTAACACAGCTTCGCTGTTCGACCACCTTCACGGACTGAAAGGGGCGCTGATTTTTTTTAACGGTTCATTGAAAATGTGGAAGCTACCTACATTTGGACTGTATAAACGCGTTTGTGTATAAAAAAATAAGGAAGTAAAATAACATATTTATTTCAATCAACTATTAGAATGTATACGATGAACACAGCATACACCATTCCGATTTCATAATACATGACCTATACCCAGCAAGACTAACGCAATATGAAATGAACGCAGTAAGATGCAAGCGTCAAACTTGCAAAACAGAAATATCCTAAAGTTTTTTTGTGTGTGTGGCCACAATAAACAACAGAACTTATATCTTTTCCGTTCTGAAAGTAACGTTCTTTTTTTATTTTTTGTGCAAGTATTGTCATCTTCCTTTTCATTTATTTACTTACTTTATTTACTTTTACTTAACCGATCCTTCAGAAACGTTGTGCTGATAATATTGTGCTCGTCAAGAGTGTTTTCTAACTTAACAAGTGCGCACATGACATACAAGAAGCGGAAAGAGCTTTGGCGTTTACCAGATAACACGCATATGTTTTTTTTTAATATGCAGTGAGGTATTCATATAATAGATGCATCTTTGGCTTTTCAAACACTGTCGCCTACTTTTCTGATCTGTTCTTCGCAATACCATGAGGCATTGACTGTAAGGTGATCGACAATTGTGACAGAAGCTTTCAGCCGAGGTTACTCGGAGGCGCACATTCACTTCCCCAGGGGTTAAGAAACATGGCTCTTTTTGCGGCGCTTCGTACGTTGCCACACGTCATTTTTTAAAGGCCTAAGCAAGTTGTGAAGATTTTCGCAGGCTTCCGTTAACAGTTTTGTGTCGGCTGTGCTCTGGCTTCGAAAGGTATGACGCGCACCTATGGAACAATATTGGTATACAGAGTCACGCCGCAAGCGGGGCACCGGCAATTCAACCTCCAGAACTTTCCGTGTCCGCGGACGATGTCTTCCGCTCCTAACACGAAGCGGGAAAATGTATGACGCTCACCTGTTGATCAGCACAACACGTATGAGCAGCGAGTTACCGCTGTCACTATTTTACTAGTTCTGCAACGCGAGGCTCCCTCTTTCAAGCACTGTAATATTTCAATCAATCAATCAATCAATCAATCAATCAATCAATCAATCAATCAATCAATCAATCAATCAATCAATCAATCAATCAATCAATCAATCAATCAATCAATCAATCAATTAATCAATCAAATGTGTTTATTAAAGTGCCCAGGAACAACCTCGAGGGTCTTGGTGCTGGCGCACTCGGCAAAACAATGAAGAGGAAGAACAATGCAAGCTCACACACACAAACACACATACACACGCGCGCACACATAAAGAAAAGGAATAATAATTTCGCGAATACAGGTTTTAACAGAGCATAAAATGTGTACACGAAGAGACTACAAAGCAAAACTGGAGAAACAGAAGAAAGGATTACAGAATGACGGAACACACAACAGATATGAGAGTTTTTGTTCACTTATTGAAATATCTCTGCAACTCCTTTCGGGAAAATAGCAAAGATAGGCATGAAGATATCCAGACACTTTCAATGGGCGTTATATGTCGCCTGCACTCTATATAGAGGGTCACAAAAAATCTGAAGGCTGATAGGCGCGCTTTTTCCTTGCGCCTTCCTGCGGAATTCCTTGCGCCTTCCTGCACATTAGAAAGCAAGTGCGAGCAGCAGATTTTTTTTCCATGTATTAATTTGTGAAGAAAAAGAACATCCGATTTGTTGCATCTAGAGGTGAGGGTAGGTATAACGTGAGTGTCTGTGTTAGCTCTATGAAGGTGGAAGGCTTTTGACAGAATCGATGTTTAAATGTAGATGTGAACTCTTTTGCACATTTTTGAGGAGTTCACAATTGGACCTACACCTGCCGCCCCAAACCACGGAGGCGTACTCAAGAACTAAAAGGCATACGTTCTCATATAAAGTTACAAATGGCCGAGGTTGTTTGAAGTCTCTCGTCACCCGACATATACTGTGCCGAGGGTTCGAAGTGCACGCTGCCTCGTCTGTTGAGCGTGGGGTGAGAAACTCAGAGAGCTATCGAAGTACGCTCCAAGGTCCTTCGTTCCCTGAGCTCTTGGCAGAAGAACGTCTTTAACGCTATATGGAAACAAAGTCCTATTAGTCTTCCGCGTAGAGCTCGCAACTTTCGTTTTTGATGCATTTATGACCAGTTTGTTTTCAGCGCACCATGACGCAAAATTTGCAATGTCCTTTTGAAGAGCGGCCGGCGCAATCATTAACATTTTTTACCGTTTTGAAAAGTTTATATATATATAATAGGTTTATATATATATATATATATTGATACGCAAATTATGCAGATCATTATAATGCGCGCGTGTACAGGTATAACCACCTATTTGTCTTGCAGAGGATATTTGGTGCGTACAATTTTCACTACCACATAGTTTGGATGGTACAATCAAATCGAATACATGATTATAAACAACGACCTAAGCTTAAGAACTGAAAAATCCTCCATTGCCAACCTTTGCAGAAACAAACAGAAACAAGCGCAGTTCGGCGGTGGTGCACCTGGATTACGAGGCTAACCTGTCTGCTCTTGCAGTTCCTGAAACGTGTGACAGATCGACCAGCTCTGCTGCGCATAGAAGAGAAGCGTGTATGTATGTATGTATGTATGTATGTATGTATGTATGTATGTATGTATGTATGTATGTATGTATGTATGTATGTATGTATGTATGTATGTATGTATGTATGTATGTATGTATGTATGTATGTATGTATGTATGTATGTATGTATGTATGTATGTATGTATGTATGTATGTATGTATGTATGTATGTATGTATGTATGTATGTATGTATGTATGTATGTATGTATGTATGTATGTATGTATGTATGTATGTATGTATGTATGTATGTATGTATGTATGTATGTATGTATGTATGTATGTATGTATGTATGTATGTATGTATGTATGTATGTATGTATGTATGTATGTATGTATGTATGTATGTATGTATGTATGTATGTATGTATGTATGTATGTATGTATGTATGTATGCATCAGGGGCGTAGCCAGGGGGGGGTTATGGGGCTTCAGCCTCCCCCCCCCCCCGAAATTTTTTCGTGCTGTCCATGCGCCACTGGCCAAAACAACCCCCGGCGCCGGAAATCATGCTCTATTTTGTCTAGAATGTCCTTTTCACGCTCGAAAACACATTTTAGCGCGAACATTGCCAAATCGGGCTGGATGCACCGGGAGTCGCATATCGTAACGCAAGGAGCTCCATCCGACCACAAAGTTCCAAAGGCGTGGCGGCGGGCTTGTCGCGGCATCTCGCTGAGGCCGCGGAATCGGGAGCGCTTGGATTTCAATGCTGACACTTTATGGGTATAAAGTTCTTATAAACTTTTGAAGCGAAACGTGCATTGATATTTCCAAAGACGTGCTTTAGATTTGCAATTCCGGAACTTTGTGGGCTTAATGTTGTTATAAACATTTGACGCCAAAGGTGCGTTGACATTTCTAAAGTCTTAGATCGGTAGATACAACGAGACAAGCCAAATCAACACACTATCAGATAAATTGACAAAACACGCTGCGAGATACGATGAGGCGAAGCGTTGTGGTGGTTCATTTGTGCCGTCCTGTCGCATAAACAAATATCAACATTTTTTTTCACCTAGGCCAAAGCATCCATGTCAAGACACTAAAGCCAGCCAGGGTAACTACGTTATTATTTAGTTTTTCTACTTTGACTTTTATTCGTGAGGACACATAAAGCCTCTTAAATTTTTTTATTCTCGCTACCCTACCCGCGGGCTGCTAGAGCCAGCCAGAGCGCCATGCGTTTTTCTTGTGTTGCCCCGAAACCACCACGCGGCGTACTTCGGTGCGCGTGTGGTTTTCTCTGGCCGAGTGAATTTTCGCGTGGCAGAGTTTTGGACGCCTTCTGGCTAGCAGAGGAGAAAAAGAAGCAATGGTCGCTCACCGCCATCACTGTGAAGACTTGACGGATTACACCGTGTTCGCTTGCGCGTAACTTCTATTAAGTCTTGTCTCGCCGGTGTAAAATACCGAGCACTATGCGTATGGTTCTCGGTGGACCAAGCGTCTCACGTTTTCTTCCGATATTCATTCGGTAGCCACATTAGGTGCCCAAAGTAGGCATTGGATTGTGGCAAACATACTGTCCTTTGCCTTTCTTCCTTTTTTTTCATTTTGGTGACCCGTACCACAAAAGAAAAAAGAAGAAGATACATTGTTGCGGCACAGCGAATTGTCGCATGGTGACAGTTTGTTACTTCTTTTGCGGAAAGTTATCGGCCACGGCACGCTTCGGTTGCCGGATACTATTATATTATATTATTGTGATAGCAATTACATGAAGACTCCAGGCGCATTCCTGGCGTCGCCGTCGCCCTCATGTTTCGTATGAAGTCTCAGTGCAATAACATCGTGACCGCGCGCCGCATGCTGTATGTGCGAGTGAAAGAGTAGGAGGGGTGGGGTGGAATGGGTGAGCCGACGATGGTGGCTCAGTCTTGCGTGTGCAAAGGAGAAAAGCGGGGAGCAATTAAGCGCGCCGCCTTCCGTCGCACGCGATACATCGGATGGAGTGGATGGAATGAGGGCGGGATCTAGGATTCTGTGAATCTGTGATTGCGCTACATGTTTATTTGCCTTGTTTGACGCATTCTATACAGTCACTTTTTCTTAGATAGGTAGATTTATTGGAGACTTATACGTATATTTAAATATCTTGTTGCGAGGTTTTGTGTATACGTGCAGTGAACTTTCTTTCCAGTGACACTTTTTTGCCCTTTATGAAGCATTTCTATATTCCATTGTATCTTCACATTTCTGATGAACGAGGGCGAGTTAAATGAAAGTGAGCCTATACCCACCCCGCGAAATAATGGTTCGGTTCATTATCCACGCGGCATGCGCGTAGCACACAGGCACATTCGCATTTACGAAAGTAACACGCAGGTGTGAGGGTTAGTCTTCTTTAATGCTCTCATACAGATTAACCGATTAACCCCCGATTAACCGAGGGTTAACCGAGGGTTAACCGAGGTGGGAACCGAACCCACATGTGGGTTAGGTTCCCACCTGGGGCCAGTTGTTTTTTCATCCACTTTAATTTCCACTAATTTATCGTTTATTTCATTTATTAAGCACGAGTAATTTCCCCTATGTTGTCCTTGGTGTCAGTGTTTGTTGGCTTCTCATGATATGGCTAATAAAAAAAAAATCGGGCCCCTCGGTTAACCCCCTTTCTTCTCGTTTATTACATAACGAGGGTCTCGAATCCGGCAACATTGATGCCTTCAGGTAGCATATGTGGGTTTATTGACCAGTTGTCTTCACCCATAAAAAGATCACGTTCTCGTGACGCCTGCGGCAAAAACGACGTTCCACGTCCGCCGCCAAGGTCTGTGAGTGGTGGCGCTGGCTAACACTCCCAGGGTTCTACTATTACACATAAATACCCAAGTAAGTGGATGGGGAAACGCCGCCGCGGTAGCTCAATTGGTAGAGCATCGCACGCGAAATGCGAAGGTTGTGGGTTCGGCTCCCACCTGCGGCAAGTTGTTTTTTCATCCACTTTAATTTCCACTAATTTATCGTTTATTTCATTTATTAAGCACAAGTAATTTCCCCTATGTTGTCCTTGGTGTCAGTGTTTGTTGGCTTCTCATGATATGGCTAATAAAAAAAAAAAAAAAAATGGGGCCCCTCGGTTAACCCCCTTTCTTCTCGTTTGTTCATATATAGTAAGTCAAGGAATTAATTTTGGCGTCACCACTGCCATTCATTTCGCCGTCCCTGCGGCGACGCACGGTCGGCGACGCAATGATGACGATAACGTTACGACAATTAAAGGACGAACAAGAATTCGGCAGGGTTCGAATCCCATGCTTCTTCGAGTGTGCTTCCTCTCTGTTCACGCCATTTAAAGAGTGGCCCCTTCCCGCTTTTAATATGCTTAATCTCATTGTGTTCTGTATGCTCTACCGCATAAGACAAGTGTACTGCGCTAAAGCTAACTTTAGGAAACCGGTTTTATGCAATGTTTAGACCCTTGCCAGGCTAAACTTAATTTCCGAAAGAGCACACCATGCTTAAGTAAATATATTTATATTTAATAATATTTAATAATAATAATAATAATATTTAGGGCAGGGAGATGCAACTTGACGAGTGAGAAACTGGCAATGTACTGTACCTAAATATAAAATTGAAATTATTGCGTTGCATGACGCCTCATATCTTTATTATTCAACATTATAGTCAACATTAGATTAACATTTACGCTTCTGCATATTTCTGGCCATCCGGCGCTCTTGCAAACATTTCAGGATATTAAAGGCCTTGGCGTCTCAGGTTACACATTGAGACATATCACACGTAACGTGAAGCTGTCGTAGGAAGATTGGTCTCCAGAAAGATTTAAAAAACGGCGCAACTTCCATAGGGTAACAAACAAAAATATATTGAGCTCGAATCAAAATGGTGCAACACGAACAATTCAGTGCGTACAGTGGGATGAAATACACGAATCTAGGCGGGAACTAAAGCGTGAAAATTCCGAGGTATGTTATGAATAACGTTGACGCTTAATAAAAACCCTAAAAGCATTAGGCCAGGGGAAATGACCCCGATTTGAACAAATAAATAAAAAATATGAACAGGTGGTGGTTGGTGACAGTGCTGGTAGTAATGACTTAATTCACTGTGATAAGAGCTGGCCTCGGATTTCAGCAAAGACCACTATGCTTACTTTAACACCCTGAAATCAGGTGTCCTGTCATGAAATGCTATCCGCAAGTTCATTCAAGCGTCCGCGGTCAGTTGCGCTACTGCCGATTGTGGTATATTTTCCCTTTTTCTGCTATGGCATCGCGTTCGTGACCTAGCGTTTTCTGCTTTGTTTCTTGTTGCGTGAAGGCATCATATTACGAATGGCAAGTCGCCCTTGTGGGCGTGCGCATTGGGTTGGGGGCACTACAACAACAGCTGGTCCAAACTCTTGTCTACGCGTCGGTGCCCTCGTGCCAGAGCAGCCAGTGTATTTTCTCCTGGATGGGATGGTGGCGCCTGCCAGCGGCACTTTTTGCAGTCACTGAGGGGCGCGCTTGTCCCTAGTTGGGCACTGCATGTCATCACGAGTGCGCTTGCCATTACCCTTTCCATCCATGATACTGAAACTGTAAAAACGCACAAAGACGAGAACGAAGAGAGAAGACGGGTCGAGACGCTTACTCACAAATGAAAAATTTTATTCAAAGGAAACAAATCTATGCACGCAATGAAACGGAGTAGGAGGGTTGCGCATGTGTGTGAAGGATCACGGGTTAAAGCTGTCAAAGGCAACGTTACAAATTAAAAAAAGAAAGTCTAACTATCAAGAAAGTCAAATTCCTTATCATGTACGAAGACTGCAGGGGTGGCTGACACAGTTATCTCCTCTTTTCTTTTTGTAGTAGGCCTCTGCCATTTCGCGGGTTAGCTGATTGTTACTCTTGAAGATAATCTGAGTATCTTTCAATACAGGATATATAACGACCACATTCCTTACAGTTGGCGGCTAGATAGGAACTCGGTTCCGGGAGAGCACGCACGCTCTTTTTTCGTATCGCAAATCCACCGGGCGACCACCAAGGCGAATACGAAGAGGCAAACAAGGCAATTCGCTCTAAAGAAGGCTAGCAGGTAACCACAAAAGACAGAGAGTTGTTTACCTAAGACGAGTTTTCACGTTCGAGCCTCAAGTTTTGTCAAAAGGACAGGGCTGAAGCTTAAGTTTCGTAATCACTTTTTCCCCCACGCAGCCTCGCGTGCCCGCGAATTCAAGCCTGTTGGCGTACAAAACCATTAAGCGCACGAAATACGACCACGTACTTCTTATATAAACAAAGTACACGTCGCGCAGCAATCGTGTTAAAGCGTGCAGACAAATGGCAACATGCTCAGTGAACTGCGCAAAAAGTTCTCCCATCCAATTCGATGAATTCGTACCTTTCTTAACCAGCCGCGATTACAGTGGTTGGTATCGAGAAGACATTCTTGCCTTTGGTGAAACTATTTTGGCATACGAAGGCGCAGCAGGTCATGGTGGGGGAAAATGCCGTGAAGCGACGTCGCACTTCCCACAAAACTTAGATCAAGTTTTTCGCAAACAAACAAACAAAAAAAAACACTGAAGAGCAACGGCGCCAAGATGCGCTCCTTGCTAGTCGTTAGACGCTTCTCAAGCGAAAATGGCGGTGCAGCGCGACTGTAAAGAAACGAATCCGGCGCGAGGGCCCACGTAATGCCATTAGACCAGTAGCAACTCGGCGTCGGCATCGACCAGGGTGGGGGAGGAGGAGGCGGCACTCTTCAAAGCGTGTCGCTGCTTTACAAAGTTTGAGGGGCTTTATGCTGCGGTGCGGCCATCTGGTGGTGCTGCAAGGAACCGAACGCTGATCTGTGATTGGTAGAGACACGGCGCAGAACGCTGTGATTGGCAGAAAACTTTCGCTCACAGTCAATTCACCGTCAGCTCACCAACGCCGACGACACCAGATTTTCTGTGCCACGGGGCCCTTACAGTTGTCGCTTTGAATTTGTGTGACTCAATGGTGTGCGAACTGCTTTCTTGAGGTGCTCTAGACGAAAGTCCGCAGCGACATCTCGGCTGAAGACGAAGGAAGACGAAGAACACTCTCCCCTCTGTGTTCTTTTTGCAGTGCACCTGAAACTATCGAACATTATTTTCTCTCATGCCGCCGCATTCTAAGACAAAGAAAAAAATATTAGAATACTCATTTACCAAACTTGGCCTATCGCTAACCTCGACAAGCGATAGGCCAAGTTTGGGGTGACTTCACTGGGATCCAGCCACAGGGCTGCTTTTCTTGCAGTTTACAATTTTATTAGAGAGTCAAAAAAGAGTACCTTGCTTATTTTCTACAATTATAAATAGTTTCTATTATTTCATTTCTTTACGTTAAATTATTTTATCAAAATTCTTAACAATATTTTCACTGTAAGTCTAAATTACAGTTCTATCGTCCCACGCTCCACTATTCACATCTAGTTTCTCTAGACTACTAGCCTTACGGAAAACCGCCTGCTTCTTGGCCAATCCCCCATAGTGGGTACGCGCCACTGTCTGGGACTCAAGACAGGACAAGACACTCTCGCGGGGATCAGTAACAATGCGAATTTTCTGACCACGACATATTTGAATGACCGTTTACAAGAATATTTGGCCCGCTTCAAATTAAATTTAATAGTGTGAAGAGAAAGCAGACCATCCCTCGACTGGTCTTTTTCACTTCGCCTACCAGATTACACATCAATTTTTCATGCCAAACTTCTGCCAATAGTTCTTGCCTTGCGGAAATTACCCCTTCATACTACAAAAGTTATTATCGTCACAGATTCTCAATCTGTATGCAGCACACTTACTGCGTCTACAATGTCGGCAGCATTGAACACGTTTTATACATTAGCTCCGCCTCACCTAAGTTTAGTTCATACAGTATGGGTCCCAGGCCACCGAGACATTCATATTAATGAAATTGCCGATTCCTTGGCACGAGCCTCGTTAACAGGTGCTGTAATATGTGTGCTGCCGGCAACTGCGCACCTCACTGCAGCCAGATATAGGCAATTTTCTTTGAGCGAAGACAAAAAAGCCCTGTCATTAGCAAAATCTACAGATTTTTTGCGCCTAAGTTATTCTTGGAACCGGCAATGGTGTCCCAACCGGAAATTCGAAGTTTCATTTGCTAGGCTGCCGTTGCCGTATTCCAACATTTAATTTTTACTTCCACAGATGTAGTCAGGCGGCTCCTCTATGCTACCTATGCAATGAGCCGGAATTCATAGATCATTATTTATTATCGTGTCGATGGTTTCCTACTAATCGAAAACGATGTCTAGAAATTTCACTTCAAAATTTAGGATTGCCTTTAAGCAGTACTGTTATACTCTTCCTTGGAGCAACAGTATTGGGATACAGCCACAGGAACGTTTTCTTAGCCATTTATAATTTTCTATGCGGCACAAAAAGAATGCCTTGTTAATATTTCGTAGTTTTCACGATTGATTTACTTCTACTTCAATTTAGAAGATTCAGAAAGTAAAAGCACAAATTCACAGTTTAAATCTTAATAGTATTATTATTCAAAATTTAACTTGCTCATATGTTTAAGTATATCCTTTATTTTATGTATTTCAGTAATAATTTTCTTTAGTATTCCTATCAACGCAAGACGGATTACAGTATTGATCACTATTTTATCTCATGTATTCAGAGTTTATTTTTCATCTTGGGTTATACATTTATCTTCCTTTTTTGTGTTATTATTTGTTAACTAATTTATTTTTTTTTCAATCATATTAATCGCCACCCGATTCGTGGAATATCCCCCATAGTGGGTTTATGCCATTCATTGAGGCTTCATAATCATCATCATCACCTCGTGGCATCCCCACGCTCGAGCCAGCCGTTCGAACCGGGGTGACCGACGTTGAGCTCCAGGTAGCTCAGTTCCATTTCGGACACCGACTTTGACCCGGAGAAGTTGCTGCGCCCAGACAACCCAGCCCTTCAGGGCGAGTGTTACACCGGCACTGCCCTGCAGCCTGGATGAGGTACAGCGGAACCCCCAAACGACGCCGGGTGGTGGCCCCGGGCCGAATCCAGCCCCTCTGGGCCACGCGGCCCACCCGTGGGCGTTCGCTGTGGTCTCCGCGGTACCGCCCTCTGGAACCACTATACTTTGTGCCCATACAGGGAGGAGTACCATTGGAGGAGTCGGAAGCAAGTTGTGGGCCCAGCTGGCAAGCAAGAACGAATAAATTAATGCAAATTGAGTGCAATTGGTTCGCCTTCGACCGGTACATACCTGCCGTGAGCAAGAGAGCCACCGCTGCCGCTGCTGTAGCTGCCAGCTGGCACATGGTTTCTCCCGGCGAGCCAGCCATTCCACCGCCACCGTTTGGCCGGCCAGGATTGTTCGAATGCCATCAAAGGTCCTCGCACTCCCAGAGCCGCCTAGGAAAGCATCAGCAAGTTTTCGCTCCGAGGACCCCCGCGCCGCCATGGACGCCGGCCCAACTTCCGCAGGACAGACCGGGATCCGGGCCCGGAAGCAGAAAACAGCTCGCCATCGCCGCCGTGGGCGCCACCGGAGGTGGCTTACGACCATACCGGCCCAGGCACCACAACAACCCGAGGATTCCACGCAAGGAGAACAAGACGCCTGCGAGCCACATGCACTTGCTGCCTTTCCTGGCAGCGGCGAACACGGTGGCGTCGCCAACCAAGGCGATGCACGTGCCGGGCCGCCCACCCAGGCCCGCTGCGCTATGGAACAACTACGGGTCAGCTACTCCATTTTCACCCTCACTCAGGGCGGCCTTCGGAGCTGACGACAGCTGCGCGTCGCCAGCGCTCTCGAAGAGAAACTAGTTGCCCGGTGCACCGGTCCCACGACGGTGGCGTTCCTGAGTCCGACGCGCTGGGGGCCAAGCCCAAGAAGCTCCCGTGCGGGAACAAACATCTGCAAAGACTCCCTCGGAACGTTCAGGTGGCAACGCCCGGTACATAACAGCGGCAACAACGCGTTTGCCCGAGCGTCGGCTTTCGGGGACATCCCTGGACATAGAGTTCAACGACCCTCAAGGTCTTCAACGCCACCGGCAAGCAGGACAACGCTCGCGGCACAGCGAGCGACGGCACGCCTCTCCTCTCGGTAAGGGGTCTCCCCGGGAGGAGGAACGTGTCAAGCGACGGGACCGCCGCGTGCGCTACAAGGCCGAAATTGTCGGCACGAACATCATCGTTACTATAGGGAAAAGCCTAGACCGAGAAAGAAGTCGGACACGGCACCTGTGGCTGTAGGGGCCACTGAACAGAAGCGACACCGTTGAAGACGTCTGCTAGCACCGGACATTATTAAATACATTTATATTTTCTATGAGATGGCTCTTTTGTCTAATACGAGGTGTGTCAGGAGTGATAAGTGCGCTGCGAGGGACACCTCTTGCGAACCACCATTAGGCGTGCGCGTCACGTGACATGACGTCGGTACGTCGAGACCCGCCGGCCGACCAGTTTCGCCTAGCCTTCGCGCGCCCTAGATGGGATAGTGGATTTTATCTTCTAGGTTGGGGGATAAATGGGTACTGGTAGTTGTTTGACACGAAAAGCCGCACTGCACGTTCGGACAATCTTCATCTATAGTCAGATACAACTTAAGTCTGCAGTGAAGCCCCGCGCACGCCCTAGCTCATAACCGCCAGCCACCGTTCCTCCGCGAGGCTGCAAATACTTCGTACTTCAAACTTTCCCTGTTCCTAAATAAGGCGGTAACCACAAAAATAAAGTTATAAGCGCGTAATTTTGTACGTTTTCATTCGTCTATTATAGCGGCATGGTGAAAGCCTAATTCTTATTGAACAGAAATAAAACGCTTGCTCCGCTGCAACTTATTGTCAAGTTTAACTTTAGTTTGCAGTGAAGTTTCACGAGTAAAACAGGCTCAGCATTGAAATGAACTGTACCGTGGGCTTTTGAAAAGTGAAATTCTCAGACTCCATACACTTCGTCCATGTCTTTTGCACACCTCATCGCTTCCGCCGATGAAAACAAGAACAGCAGACGTTCCGGAGGTATCAAGTACGACGCCATTTTGAAAAGGTCGCATGACGGCGATGTTGTTTGCTTCTGTGATTGGCTGGCCGGTTAACATAATCCGGCGCGGTCCTTATGCCTTGGTTGCCAACTGCCGTTTTTGTCAGTTGTATCCTACTATAGTGCCGATTTTTCAGCAGGATGAGCGAGTAGAAACTGCTCCCCATTTCTTGTCTCTAAAATGGTTCCGACCCATTACGTGGCATCGTACAAGAATGAGGCATTTCTGACTTGATTCTACAGCGAAACTGTTCACGCAGACCCTGTGCCATCGTTGTCGGAGTTTGCTAAAACTATCGTCATCCTCAGTGGCGCGAGTGTCGTCATATTCTTGCACAGCTGGCTTCGTTGCCGCTCGTCATTCCAGCACAGAATTTCACTTCTGCCGTCGTAATGGGGAGGCCGCGTTTACGGTGGTATGAGCCATTGCTTAACAGGGTATGAGCCATTCATTATCTTACGTGACGGACGGATTTAATTTTGACTCACGCAATTTAATTATGAAGAATCGCAAGCGACAATGCCGGGTGGGTGCTGCTAACCACTCCACCGAGCATACTCGAGACATCGAACGCAAGCGACAGCGACAGACTGCGGGCGTACCGTCACTGACGTCGTTCTCTCCGTCGCAGCCGAACGCGTGTGTAACCACATTAAGAAACACAAAGACATCAATCGTCAAACCAATCCAAGCAGTCATAAAAACGATTGCCGCGCCCGCATCCCCAGTGGTGCGCCCAATATCCGGAGCTTTCGAGTAGTGATTCCGCACATTCCATCCAAGCTACAACTATGGGAAGCCAACGAGTAGTGCCTACTGCTGAGAAAGAAGCTGCCTACGGCAACAGCGAAAATGAGGTGAAAGAATTATGAAACAAAAGATTTACTGTATAGAATGCTTACGAACTTTGACTTGCATGGTGTAACACTCGGTGGAACTAACACAGCTTCGCTATTCGACGACCTTCACGGACTGAAAGGGGCGCTGATTTTTTTTAACGGTTCATTGAAAATGTGGAAGCTACCTACATTTGGACTGTATAAACGCGTTTGTGTATAAAAAAATAAGGAAGTAAAATAACATATTTATTTCAACTATTAGAATGTATACGATGAACACAGCATACACCATTCCGATTTCATAATACATGACCTATACCCAGCAAGACTAACGCAATATGAAATGAACGCAGTAAGACGCACGCGTCAAACTTGCAAAACAGAAATATCCTAAAGTCTTTTTGTGTGTGTGTGGCCACAATAAACAACAGAACTTATATCTTTTCCGTTCTGAAAGTAACGTTCTTTTTTTATTTTTTGTGCAAGTATTGTCATCTTCATTTTCTTTTATTTACTTACTTTATTTACTTTTACTTAACCGTTCCTTCAGAAACGTTGTGCTGATAATATTGTGCTCGTCAAGAGTGTTTTCTAACTTAACAAGTGCGCACATGACATACAAGAAGCGGAAAGAGCTTTGGCGTTTACCAGATAACACGCATATGTGTTTTTTTTTTATATGCAGTGAGGAATTCATATAATAGATGCATTTTTGGCTTTTGTGGTGATCGACAATTGTGACAGAAGCTTTCAGCCGAGGTTACTCGGAGGCGCACATTCACTTCCCCAGGGGTTAAGAAACATGGCTCTTTTTGCGGCGCTTCGTACGTTTCCACACGTCATTTTTTAAAGGCCCAAGCAAGATGTTTAGATTTTCGCAGGCTTGCGTTCACAGTTTCGTGTCGGCTGTGCTCTGGCTTCGAAAGGTATGACGCGCACCTATGGAACAATATTGGTACAGAGTCACGCCGCAAGCGGGGCACCGGCAATTCAACCTCCAGAACTTTCCGTGTCCGCGGACGATGTCTTCCGCTCCTAACACGAAGCGGGAAAATGTATGACGCTTACCTGTTGATCAGCACAACACGTATGAGCAGCGAGTTACCGCTGTCACTATTTTACTAGTTCTGCAACGCGAGGCTCCCTCTTTCAAGCACTGTAATATTTCAATCAATCAATCAATCAATCGACCAATCAATCAATCAATCAATCAATCAATCAATCAATCAATCAATCAATCAATCAATCAATCAATCAATCAATCAATCAATCAATCAATCAATCAATCAATCAAATGTGTTTATTAAAGTGCCCAGGAACAACCTCGAGGTTCTTGGTGCTGGCGCACTCGGCAAAACAATGAAGAGGAAGAACAATGCAAGCTCACACACACAAACACACATACACACGCGCGCACAGATAAAGAAAAGGAATAATAATTTCGCGAATACAGGTTTTAACAGAGCATAAAATGTGTACACGAAGAGAATACATAGCAAAACTGGAGAAACAGAAGAAAGGATTACAGAATGACGGAACACACAACAGATATGAGAGTTTTTGTTCACTTATTGAAATATCTCTGCAACTCCTTTCAGGAAAATAGCAAAGTTAGGCATGAAGATATCCAGACACTTTGAATGGGCGTTATATGTCGCCTGCACTCTATATAGAGGGTCACAAAAAATCTGAAGGCTGATAGGCGCGCTTTTTCCTTGCGCCTTCCTGCGGAATTCCTTGCGCCTTCCTGCACATTAGAAAGCAAGTGCGAGCAGCAGATTTTTTTTTCCATGTATTAATTTGTGAAGAAAAAGAACATCCGATTTGTTGCATCTAGAGGTGAGGGTAGGTATAACGTGAGTGTCTGTGTTAGCTCTATGAAGGTGGAAGGCTTTTGACAGAATCGATGTTTAAATGTAGATGTGAACTCTTTTGCACATTTTTGAGGAGTTCACAATTGGACCTACACCTGCCACCCCAAACCACGGAGGCGTACTCAAGAACTGGAAGGCATACGCTCTCATATAAAGTTACAAATGGCCGAGGTTGTTTGAAGTCTCTCGTCACCCGACATATACTGTGCCGAGGGTTCGAAGTGCACGCTGCCTCGTCTGTTGAGCGTGGGGTGAGAAACTCAGAGAGCTATCGAAGTACGCTCCAAGGTCCTTCGTTCCCTGAGCTCTTGGCAGAAGAACGTCTTTAACGCTATGTGGAAACAAAGTCCTGTTAGTCTTCCGCGTAGAGCTCACAACTTTCGTTTTTGATGCATTTATGACCAGCTTGTTTTCAGCGCACCATGACACAAAATTTGCAATGTCCTTTTGAAGAGCGGCCGGCGCAATCATTAACATTTTTACCGCTTTGAAAAGTTTATATATATATACATATATATATTGATACGCAAATTATGCAGATCATTATAATGCGCGCGTGTACAGGTATAACCACCTATTTGTCTTGCAGAGGATATTTGGTGCGTACAATTTTCACTACCACATAGTTTGGATGGTACAATCAAATCGAATACATGATTATAAACAACGACCTAAGCTTAAGAACTGAAAAATCCTCCATTGCCAACCTTTGCAGAAACAAACAGAAACAAGCGCAGTTCGGCGGTGGTGCACCTGGATTCCGAGGCTAACCTGTCTGCTCTTACAGTTCCTGAAACGTGTGACAGATCGACCAGCTCTGCTGCGCATAGAAGAGAAGCGTGTATGTATGTATGTATGTATGTATGTATGTATGTATGTATGTATGTATGTATGTATGTATGTATGTATGTATGTATGTATGTATGTATGTATGTATGTATGTATGTATGTATGTATGTATGTATGTATGTATGTATGTATGTATGTATGTATGTATGTATGTATGTATCAGGGGCGTAGCCAGGGGGGGGGTATGGGCTTCAGCCCCCCCCCCCCGAAATTTTTTCGTGCTGTCCATGCGCCACTGGCCAAAACAACCCCCGGCGCCGGAAATCATGCTCTATTTTGTCTAGAATGTCCTTTTCACGCTCGAAAACACATTTTAGCGCGAACATTGCCAAATCGGGCTGGATGCACCGGGAGTCGCATATCGTAACGCAAGGAGCTCCATCCGACCACAAAGTTCCAAAGGCGTGGCGGCGGGCTTGTCGCGGCATCTCGCTGAGGCCGCGGAATCGGGAGCGCTTGGATTTCAATGCTGACACTTTATGGGTATAAAGTTCTTATAAACTTTTGAAGCGAAACGTGCATTGATATTTCCAAAGACGTGCTTTAGATTTGCAATTCCGGAACTTTGTGGGCTTAATGTTGTTATAAACATTTGACGCCAAAGGTGCGTTGACATTTCTAAAGTCTTAGATCGGTACATACAACGAGACAAGCCAAATCAACACACTATCAGATAAATTGACAAAACACGCAGCGAGATACGATGAGGCGAAGCGTTGTGGTGGTTCATTTGTGCCGTCCTGTCGTATAAACAAATATCAACATTTTTTTTCACCTAGGCCAAAGCATCCATGTCAAGACACTAAAGCCAGCCAGGGTAACTACGTTATTATTTATTTTTTCTACTTTGACTTTTATTCGTGAGGACACATAAAGCCTCTTAAATTTTTTTATTCTCGCTACCCTACCCGCGGGCTGCCAGAGCCAGCCAGAGCGCCATGCGTTTTTCTTGTGTTGCCCCGAAACCACCACGCGGCGTACTTCGGTGCGCGTGTGGTTTTCTCTGGCCGAGTGAATTTTCGCGTGGCAGAGTTTTGGACGCCTTCTGGCTAGGAGAGGAGAAAAAGAAGCAATGGTCGCTCACCGCCATCACTGTGAAGACTTGACGGATTACACCGTGTTCGCTTGAGCGCAACTGCTCCGTTATTAAGTCTTGTCACGCCGGTGTAAAATACCGAGCACTATGCGTATGGTTCTCGGTGGACCAAGCGTCTCACGTTTTCTTCCGATATTCATTCGGTAGCCACATTAGGTGCCCAAAGTAGGCATTGGATTGTGGCAAACATACTGTCCTTTGCCTTTCTTCCTTTTTTTTTCATTTTGGTGACCCGTACCACAAAAGAAAAAAGAAGAAGATACATTGTTGCGGCACAGTGAATTGTCGCATGGTGACAGTTTGTTACTTCTTTTGCGGAAAGTTATCGGCCACGGCACGCTTCGGTTGCCGGATACTATTATATTATATTATTGTGATAGCAATTACATGAAGACTCCAGGCGCATTCCTGGCGTCGCCGTCGCCCTCATGTTTCGTATGAAGTCTCAGTGCAATAACATCGTGACCGCGCGCCGCATGCTGTATGTGCGAGTGAAAGAGTAGGAGGGGTGGGGTGGAATGGGTGAGCCGACGATGGTGGCTCAGTCTTGCGTGTGCAAAGGAGAAAAGCGGGGAGCAATTAAGCGCGCCGCCTTCCGTCGCACGCGATACATCGGATGGAGTGGATGGAATGAGGGCGGGATCTAGGATTCTGTGAATCTGTGATTGCGCTACATGTTTATTTGCCTTGTTTGACGCATTCTATACAGTCACTTTTTCTTAGATAGGTAGATTTATTGGAGACTTATACGTATATTTAAATATCTTGTTGCGAGGTTTTGTGTATACGTGCAGTGAACTTTCTTTCCAGTGACACTTTTTTCCCTTTATGAAGCATTTCTATATTCCATTGTATCTTCACATTTCTGATGAACGAGGGCGAGTAAAATGAAAGTGAGCCTATACCCACCCCGCGCAATAATGGTTCGGTTCATTATACACGCGGCATGCGCGTAGCAAGCACACAGGCACATTCGCATTTACGAAAGTAACACGCAGGTGTGAGGGTTAGTGTTCTTTAATGCTCTCATACAGATTAACCGATTAACCCCCGATTAACCGAGGGTTAACCGAGGGTTAACCGAGGTGGGAACCGAACCCACATGTGAACCGAACCCACATGTGGGTTAGGTTCCCACCTGCGGCCAGTTGTTTTTTCATCCACTTTAATTTCCACTAATTTATCGTTTATTTCATTTATTAAGCACGAGTAATTTCCCCGATGTTGTCCTTGGTGTCAGTGTTTGTTGGCTTCTCAATAAATAAAATCTGTTGGCTAATAAAAAAAAAAAATCGGGCCCCTCGGTTAACCCCCTTTCTTCTCGTTTATTACATAACGAGGGTCTCGAATCCGGCAACATTGATGCCTTCAGGTAGCACATGTGGGTTCATTGACCAGTTGTCTTCACCCATAAAAAGATCACGTTCTCGTGACGCCTGCGGCAAAAACGACGTTCCACGTCCGCCGCCAAGGTCTGTGAGTGGTGGCGCTGGCTAACACTCCCAGGGTTCTACTATTACACATAAATACCCAAGTAAGTGGATGGGGAAACGCCGCCGCGGTAGCTCAATTGGTAGAGCATCGCACGCGAAATGCGAAGGTTGTGGGTTCGGCTCCCACCTGCGGCAAGTTGTTTTTTCATCCACTTTAATTTCCACTAATTTGTCGTTTATTTCATTTATTAAGCACAAGTAATTTCCCCTATGTTGTCCTTGGTGTCAGTGTTTGTTGGCTTCTCATGATATGGCTAATAAAAAAAAAAATCGGGCCCCTCGGTTAACCCCCTTTCTTCTCGTTTGTTCATATATAGTAAGTCAAGGAATTAATTTTGGCGTCACCACTGCCATTCATTTCGCCGTCCCTGCGGCGACGCACGGTCGGCGACGCAATGATGACGATAACGTTACGACAATTAAAGGACGAACAAGAATTCGGCAGGGTTCGAATTCCATGCTTCTTCGAGTGTGCTTCCTCTCTGTTCGCGCCATTTAAAGAGTGGCCCCTTCCCGCTTTTAATATGCTTAATCTCATTGTGTTCTGTATGCTCTACCGCATAAGAAAAGTGTACTGCGCGAAAGCTAACTTTAGGAAACCGGTTTTATGCAATGTTTAGACCCTTGCCAGGCTAAACTTAATTTCCGAAAGAGCACACCATGCTTAAGTAAATATATTTATATTTAATAATATTTAATAATAATAATAATAATATTTAGGGCAGGGAGATGCAACTTGACGAGTGAGAAACTGGCAATGTACTGTACCTAAATATAAAATTGAAATTATTGCGTTGCATGACGCCTCATATCTTTATTATTCAACATTATAGTCAACATAAGATTAACATTTACGCTTCTGCATATTTCTGGCCATCCGGCGCTCTTGCAAACATTTCAGGATATTAATGGCCTTGGCGTCTCAGGTTACACATTGAGACATATCACACGTAACGTGAAGCTGTCGTAGGAAGATTGGTCTCCAGAAAGATTTAAAAAACGGCGCAACTTCCATAGGGTAACAAACACAAATATATTGAGCTCGAATCAAAATGGTGCAACACGAACAATTCAGTGCGTACAGTGGGATGAAATACACGAATCTAGGCGGGAACTAAAGCGTGAAAATTCCGAGGTATGTTATGAATAACGTTGACGCTTAATAAAAACCCTAAAAGCATTAGGCCAGGGGAAATGACCCGATTTGAACAAATAAATAAAAAATATGAACAGGTGGTGGTTGGTGTTGGTAGTAATGACTGAATTCACTGTGATAAGAGCTGGCCTCGGATTTCAGCAAAGACCACTATGCTTACTTTAACACCCTGAAATCAGGTGTCCTGCCATGAGATGCTATCCGCAAGTTCATTCAAGCGTCCGCGGACAGTTGCGCTACTGCCGATTGTGGTATATTTTCCCTTTTTCTGCTATGGCATCGCGTTCGTGACCTAGCGTTTTCTGCTTTGTTTCTTGTTGCGTGAAGGCATCATATTACGAATGGCAAGTCGCCCTTGTGGGCGTGCGCATTGGGTTGGGGCCACTACAACAACAGCTGGTCCAAACTCTTGTCTACGCGTCGGTGCCCTCGTGCCAGAGCAGCCAGTGTATTTTCTCCTGGATGGGATGGTGGCGCCTGCCAGCGGCACTTTTTGCAGTCACTGAGGGGCGCGCTTGCCCCTAGTTTGGCACTGCATGTCATCACGAGTGCGCATGCCATTACCCTTTCCATCCATGATACTGAAACTGTAAAAACGCACAAAGACGAGAACGAAGAGAGAAGACGGGTCGAGACGCTTACTCACAAATGAAAAATTTTATTGAAAGGAAACAAATCTATGCACGCAATAAAACGGAGTAGGAGGGTTGCGCATGTGTGTGAAGGATCATGGGTTAAAGCTTTCAAAGGCAACGTTACAAATTAAAAAAAGAATGTCTAACTATCAAGAAAGTCAAATTCCTTATCATGTTACGAAGACTGCAGGGGTGGCTGACACAGTTATCTCCTCTTTTCTTTTTGTAGATAGGCCTCTGCCATTTCGCGGGTTAGCTGATTGTTACTCTTGAAGATAATCTGAGTATCTTTCAATACAGGATATATAACGACCACATTCCTTACAGTGGGCGGCTAGATAGGAACTCGGTTCCGGGAGATAGGAACTCGGTTCCGGGAGAGCACGCACGCTCTTTTTTCGTATCGCAAATCCACCGGGCGAACACCAAGGCGAATACGAAGAGGCAAACAAGGCAATTCGCTCTAAAGAAGGCTAGCAGGTAACCACAAAAGACAGAGAGTTGTTTTCCTAAGACGAGTTTTCACGTTCGAGCCTCAAGTTTTGTCAAAAGGACAGGGCTGAAGCTTAAGTTTCGTAATCACTTTTTCCCCCACGCAGCCTCGCGTGCCCGCGAATTCAAGCCTGTTGGCGTACAAAACCATTAAGCGCACGTAATACGACCACGTACTTCTTATATAAACAAAGTACACGTCGCGCAGCAATCGTGTTAAAGCGTGCAGACAAATGGCAACATGCTCAGTGAACTGCGCAAAAAGTTCTCCCATCCAGTGCGATGAATTCACACCTTTCTTAACGAGCCGCGATTACTGGTTGGTATCGAGAAGACATTCTTGCCTTTGCTGAAACTATTTTGGCATACGAAGGCGCAGCAGGTCATGGTGGGGGAAAATGCCGTGAAGCGACGTCGCACTTCCCACAAAACTTAGATCAAGTCTTTCGCAAACAAACAAACAAAAAAAAAAAACACTGAAGAGCAACGGCGCCAAGATGCGCTCCTTGCTATCGTTAGACGCTTCTCAAGCGAAAATGGCTGTGGAGCGCGACTGTAAAGAAACGAATCCGGCGCGAGGGCCCACGTAATGCCATTAGACCAGTAGCAACTCGGCGTCGGCATCGACCAGGGTGGGGGAGGAGGAGGCGGCACTCTTCAAAGCGTGTAGCTGCTTTACAAAGTTTGAGGGGCTTTATGCTGCGGTGCGGCCATCTGGTGGTGCTGCAAGGAACCGAACGCTGATCTGTGATTGGTAGAGACACGTCGCAGAACGCTGTGATTGGTAGAAAACTTTCGCTCACAGTCAATTCACCGTCAACTCACCAACGCCGACGACACCAGATTTTCTGTGCCACGGGGCCCTTACAGTTGTCGCTTTGAATTTGTGCGACTTAATGGTGTGGGAACTGCTTTCTTGAGGTGCTCTAGACGAAAGTCCGCAGCGACATCGCGGCTGAAGACGAAGGAAGACGAAGAACACTCTCCCCTCTATGTTCTTTTTGCAGTGCACCTGAAACTATCGAACATTATTTTCTCTCATGCCGCCGCATTGTAAGACAAAGAAAAAATATTAGAATACTCATTTACCAAACTTGGCCTATCGCTAACCTCGACAAGCATTCTTTCTTTTGGGGTGACTTCACTGGGATCCAGCCACAGGGATGCTTTTCTTGCAGCTTACAATTTTATTAGAGAGTCAAAAAGAGTACCTTGCTTATTTTATACAATTATAAATAGTTTCTATTATTTCATTTCTTTACGTTAAATTATTTTATCAAAATTCTTAACAATATTTTCACTGCAAGTCTAAATTACAGTTCTATCGTCCCACGCTCCACTATTCAAATCTAGTTTCTCTAGACTACTAGCCTTACGGAAAACCGCCTGCTTCTTGGCCAATCCCCCATAGTGGGTACGCGCCACTGTCTGGGACACAAGACAGGACAAGGCACTCTCGCGGGGATCAGTAACAATGCGAATTTTCTGACCACGACATATTTGAATGACCGTTTACAAGAATGTTTGGCCCGCTTCAAATTAAATTTAATAGTGTGAAGAGAAGGCAGGCGTGGGTATCTACTCACCATCCCTCGACTGGTCTTTTTCACTTCGCCTACCAGATTACACATCAATTTTTCATGCCAAACTTCTGGCAATAGTTCTTGCCTTGCGGAAATTACCCCTTCATACTACAAAAGTTATTATCGTCACAGATTCTCTATCTGTGTGCAGCACACTTACTGCGTCTACAAAGTCGGCAGCATTGAACACGTTTTATACATTAGCTCCGCCTCACCTAAGTTTAGTTCATACGGTATGGGTCCCAGGCCACCGAGACATTCATATTAATGAAATTGCCGATTCCTTGGAACGAGCCTCTTTAACAGGTGCTGTAATATCTGTGCTGCCGGCAACTGCGCACGTAAGTGCAGCCAGACAAAGGCAATTTTCTTTGAGCGAAGACAAAAAAGCCCTGTCATTAGCAAAATCTACAGGTTTTTCGCGCTTAAATTATTCTTGGAACCGGCAATGGTGTCCCAACCGGAAATTCGAAGTTTCATTTGCTAGGCTGCCGTTGCCGTATTCCAACACTTAATTTTTACTTGCACAGATGTAGTCTGGCGGTATCTCCTCTATGCTACCTATGCAATGAGCCGGAATTCATAGATCATTATTTATTATCGTGCCGATGGTTTCCTACTAATCGAAAACGATGTCTAGAAATTTCACTTCAAAATTTAGGATTGCCTTTAAGCAACACTGTTATACTCTTCCTTGGAGCAACAGTATTGGGATACAGCCACAGGAACGTTTTCTTAGCCATTTATAATTTTCTATGCGGCACAAAAAGAATGCCTTGTTAATATTTCGTAGTTTTCACGATTGATTTACTTCTACTTCAATTTAGAAAATTCAGAAAGTAAAAGCACAAATTCACAGTTTAAATCTTAATAGTATTATTATTAAAAATTTAACTTGCTGATATGTTTAAGTATATCCTTTATTTTATGTATTTCAGTAATAATTTTCTTCTTTAGTATTCCTATCAACGCAAGACGGATTACAGTATTGATCACTATTTTATCTCATGTATTCAGAGTTTATTTTTCATCTTGGGTTATACATTTATCTTCCTTTTTTGTGTTATTATTTGTTAACTAATTTATTTTCTTTTCAATCATATTAATCGCCACCCGATTCGTGGAATATCCACCATAGTGGGTTTATGCCATTCATTGAGGCTTCATAATCATCATCATCACCTCGTGGCATCCCCACGCTCGAGCCAGCCGTTCGAAGCGGGGTGACCGACGTTGAGCTCCAGGTAGCTCAGTTCCATTTCGGACACCGACTGCGACCCGGAGAAGTTGCTGCGCCCAGACAACCCAGCCCTTCAGGGCGAGTGTTACACCGGCACTGCCCTGCAGCCTGGATGAGGTACAGCGGAACCCCCAAACGACGCCGGGTGGTGGCCCCGGGACGAATCCAGCCCCTCTGGGCCACGCGGCCCACCCGTGGGCGTTCGCTGTGGTCTCCGCGGTACCGCCCTCTGGAACCACTGTACTTTGTGCCCATACAGGGAAGAGCACCATTGGAGGAGTCGGAAGCAAGCGGTGGGCCCAGCTGGCAAACAAGAACGAATAAATTAATGCAAATTGAGTGCAATTGGTTCGCCTTCGACTGGTACATACCTGCCGTGACCAAGAGAGCCGCCGCTGGCGCTGCTGTAGCTGCCAGCTGGCACATGGTTTCTCCCGGCGAGCCAGCCATTCCACCGCCACCGTTTGGCCGGCCAGGACTGTTCGAGTGCCATCAAAGGTCCTCGCACTCCCAGAGCCGCCGAGGAAAGCATCAGCAAGTTTTCGCTCCGAGGACCCCCGCGCCGCCATGGACGCCGGCCCAACTTCCGCAGGACAGACCGGGATCCGGGCCCGGAAGCAGAAAACAGCTCGCCATCGCCGCCGTGGGCGCCACCGGAGGTGGCTTACGACCATACCGGCCCAGGCACCACAACAACCCGAGGATTCCACGCAAGGAGAACAAGACGCCTGCGAGCCACATGCACTTGCTGCCTTTCCTGGCAGCGGCGAACACGGTGGCGTCGCCAACCAAGGCGATGCACGTGCCGGGCCTCCCACCCAGGGCCGCTGCGCTATGGAACAACTACGTGTCAGCTACTCCATTTTCACCCTCACTCAGGGCGGCCTTCGGAGCTGACGACAGCTGCGCGTCGCCAGCACTTCCGAAGAGAAACTAGTTGCCCGGTGCGCCGGTCCCACGACGGTGGCGTTCCTGAGTCCGACGCGCTGGGGGCCAAGCCCAAGAAGCTCCCGTGCGGGAACAAACGTCTGCAATGACTCCCTCGGAACGTTGAGGTGGCAACGCCCGGTACATAACAGCGGCAACAAGGCGTTTGCCCGAGCGTCGGCTTTCGGGGACATCCCCGGACATAGAGTTCAACGGCCCTCAAGGTCTTCAACGCCACCGGCAAGCAGGACAACGCTCGCGGCACAGCGAGCGATGGCACGCCTCTCCTCTCGGCAAGGGGTCTCCCCGGGAGGAGGAACGTGTCAAGCGACGGGACCGCCGCGTGCGGTACAAGGTCGAAATAGTCGGCACGAACATCATCGTTACTATAGGGAAAAGCCTAGACCGAGAAAGAAGTCGGACACGGCACCTGTGGCTGTAGGGGCCACTGAACAGAAGCGACACCGTTGAAGACGTCTGCTAGCACCGGACATTATTAAATACATTTATATTTTCTATGAGATGGCTCTTTTGTCTAATACGAGGTGTGTCGGTAGTGATAAGTGCGCTCCGAGGAGCACCTCTTGCGAACCACCTTTAGGCGTGCGCGTCACGTGACATGACGTCGGTACGTCGAGACCCGCCGGCCGACCAGTTTCGCCTAGCCTTCGCGCGCCCTAGATGCGATAGTGGATTTTATGTTCTAGGTTGTGGGATAAATGGGTACTGGTAGTTGTTTGACACGAAAAGCCGCACTGCACGTTCGTACAATCTTCATCTATATTCAGATACAACTTAAGTCTGCAGTGAAGCCCCGCGCACGCCCTCATAACCACCAGCCACCGTTCCTCCGCTTTTCCTTCTCCTAAATAAGGCGGTAACCACAAAAATAAAGTTATAAGCGCGTAATTTTGTACGTTTTCATTCGTCTATTATAGCGGAATGGTGAAAGCCTAATTCTTATTGAACAGAAATAAAACGCTTGCTCCGCTGCAACTTATTGTCAAGTTTAACTTTAGTTTGCAGTGAAGTTTCACGAGTAAAACAGGCTCAGCAGTGAAATGAACTGTGCTGTGGACTTTTGAAAAGTGAAATTCTCAGACTCCATACACTTTGTCCATGTCTTTTGCACACCTCATCGCTTCCGCCGATGAAAACAAGAACAGCATACGTTCCGGAGGTATCAAGTACGACGCCATTTTGAAAAGGTCGCATGACGGCGACTTTGTTTGCTTCTGTGATTGGCTGGCGGATTAACACAATCCCGCGTGGTCCGTATGCCTTGGTTGCCAACTGCTGTTTTTGTCAGTTGTATCCTACTATATTGCCGCTTTTTCAGCAGGATGAGCGAGTAGAAACTGCTCCCCATTTCTTGTTTCTAAAATGGTTCCTACACATTACGTGGCATCGTACAGGAATTAGGCATTTCTGACTTGACTCTACAGCGAAACTGTTTCACGCAGACCTTGTGCCATCGTTGTCGGAGTTTGCTAAAACTATCGTCATCATCAGTGGCGCGAGTGTCGTCGTATTCTTCCACAGCTAGCTTCGTTGCCGCTCCTCATTCCAGCATAGAATTTCACTTCTGTCGTCGTAATGGGGAGGCCGCGTTTACGGTGGTATGAGCCATTGCTTAACATGGTATGAGCCATTCATTATCTTACGTGACGGACGGATTTAATTTTGACTCACGCAATTTAATTATGAAGAATCGCAAGCGACAATGCCGGGTGGGTGCTGCTAACCACGCCACCGAGCATACTCGAGACATCGAACGCAAGCGACAGCGGCAGACTGCGTGCGTACCGTCACTGACGTCGTTCTCTCCGTCGCAGCCGAACGCGTGTGTAACCACATTAAGAAACACAAAGACATCAATCGTCAACCCAATCCAAGCAGTCATAAAAACGATTGCCGCGCCCGCATCCCCAGTGGTGCGCCCAATATCCGGAGCTTTCGAGTAGTGATTCCGCACATGCCATCCCAGCTACAACTATGGGAAGCCCACGAGTAGTGCCTACTGCTGAGAAAGAAGCTGCCTACGGCAACAGCGAAAATGAGGTGAAAGAATGATGAAACAAAAGATTTACTGTATAGAATGCTTAGGAACTTTGACTTGCATGGTGTAACACTCGGTGGAACGAACACAGCTTCGCTATTCGACCACCTTCACGGACTGAAAGGGGCGCTGATTTTTTTAACGGGTCATTGAAAATGTGGAAGCTACCTACATTTGGACTGTATAAACGCGTTTGTGTACAAAAAAATAAGGAAGTAAAATAACATATTTATTTCAATCAACTAGTAGAATGTATACGATGAACACAGCATACACCATTCCGATTTCGTAATACATGACCTATACCCAGCAAGACTCACGCAATATGAAATGAACGCAGTAAGATGCACGCGTCAAACTTGCAAAACAGAAATATCCTAAAGCTTTTTTTTGTGTGTGTGGCCACAATAAACAACAGAACTTATATCTTTTCCGTTCTGAAAGTAACGTTCTTTTTTATTTTTTGTACAAGTACTGTCATCTTCCTTTTCTTTTATTTACTTACTTTATTTACTTTTACTTAACCGTTCCTTCAGAAACGTTGTGCTGATAATATTGTGCTCGTCAAGAGTGTTTTCTAACTTAACAAGTGCGCGCATGACATACAAGAAGCGGAAAGAGCTTTGGCGTTTACCAGATAACACGCATATGTTTTTTTTTAATATGCAGTGAGGTATTCATATAATAGATGCATCTTTGGCTTTTCAAACACTGTCGCCTACTTTTCTGATCTGTTCTTCGCAATACCATTAGGCATTGACTGTAAGGTGATCGACAATTGTGACAGAAGCTTTCAGCCGAGGTTACTCGGAGGCGCACATTCACTTCCCCAGGGGTTAAGAAACATGGCTCTTTTTGCGGCGCTTCGTACGTTGCCACACGTCATTTTTTAAAGGCCTAAGCAAGTTGTGAAGATTTTCGCAGGCTTCCGTTAACAGTTTTGTGTCGGCTGTGCTCTGGCTTCGAAAGGTATGACGCGCACCTATGGAACAATATTGGTATACAGAGTCACGCCGCAAGCGGGGCACCGGCAATTCAACCTCCAGAACTTTCCGTGTCCGCGGACGATGTCTTCCGCTCCTAACACGAAGCGGGAAAATGTATGACGCTCACCTGTTGATCAGCACAACACGTATGAGCAGCGAGTTACCGCTGTCACTATTTTACTAGTTCTGCAACGCGAGGCTCCCTCTTTCAAGCACTGTAATATTTCAATCAATCAATCAATCAATCAATCAATCAATCAATCAATCAATCAATCAATCAATCAATCAATCAATCAATCAATCAATCAATCGACCAATCAATCAATCAACCAATCAATCAATCAATCAATCAATCAAATGTGTTTATTAAAGTGCCCAGGAACAACCTCGAGGGTCTTGGTGCTGGCGCACTCGGCAAAACAATGAAGAGGAAGAACAATGCAAGCTCACACACACAAACACACATACACACGCGGGCACACATAAAGAAAAGGAATAATAATTTCGCGAATACAGGTTTTAACAGAGCATAAAATGTGTACACGAAGAGACTACAAAGCAAAACTGGAGAAACAGAAGAAAGGATTACAGAATGACGGAACACAAAACAGATATGAGAGTTTTTGTTCACTTATTCAAATATCTCTGCAACTCCTTTAAGGAAAATAGCAAAGTTAGGCATGAAGATATCCAGACACTCTGAATGGGCGTTATATGTCGCCTGCACTCTATATAGAGGGTCACAAAAAATCTGAAGGCTGATAGGGGCGCTTTTTCCTTGCGCCTTCCTGCGGAATTCCTTGCGCCTTCCTGCACATCAAATCCTGGCCGTCCAGCGCGCCCGCGATCGGGCCGGCAGACTAGATCTGTCAGTCCCGTCGTGGGATTAGCCGGGTGCGCGTTTTATCGCGCTTTGCTGGACCGAATAAAAGTTTATTCATTCACTCACTCACTCACTGCACATCAGAAAGCAAGTGCGAGCAGCAGATTTTTTCCATGTATTAATTTGTGAAGAAAAAGAACATCCGATTTCTTGCATCTAGAGGTGAGGGTAGGTAACGTGAGTGTCTGTGTTAGCTCTATGAAGGTGGAAGGCTTTTGACAGAATCGATGTTTAAATATAAATGTGAACTCTTTTGCACATTTTCGAGGAGTTCACAATTGGACCTACACGTGCCGCCCCACACCACGGAGGCGTACTCAAGAACTAAAAGGCATACGCTCTCATATAAAGTTACAAATGGTTGTTTGAAGGCTCTCGTCACCCGACATACTACATGTGCCGAGGGTTCGAAGTGCACGCTGCCTCGTCTGTTGAGCGTGGGGTGAGAAACTCAGAGAGCTATCGAAGTACGCTCCAAGGACCTTCGTTCCCTGAGCTCTTGGCAGGAGAACGCCTTTAACGCTATATGGAAACAAAGTCCTGTTAGTCTTCCGCGTAGAGCTCACAACTTTCGTTTGTGATGCATTTATGACCAGCTTGTTTTCAGCGCACCATGACGCAAAATTTGCCATGTCCTTCTGAAGAGCGGCCGGCGCAATCATTAACATTTTTTACCGCTTTGAAAAGTTTTGCGTCATCAGCATTTAACAAAATTGATGAGTTTTTAATGACTGTCGAAACGTCGTTAATGAACAGCGAGGAAAGAAGCGGGCCCAGGACAGACCCTTGAGGAACTCCACATGTAACCGCATAAAGTTCTGACGACTGACCATTTACGCTAACGTAGCAATACCGGCCGTGCAGGTAGCTTCTTATCAGCGCTGTGACAGAGTGGTGTAGATCAAGTTGGTGTCAACTTATGAAGGAGTATTTTGTGGCATACGACATCAACGCCTTGCTGAGGCCAAAATAAATGCCACCCAGTTGTCCTTTCTTATACACTGCTTGAGAGGCATGCATCATGAAGATAACGAGGTTGGTAACTGTGGAGCGTCCCGATATGAATCCACGCTGCTGAGGAATGATAGTATTTTTAATAGAGGATGAAATTATTGAGTGCAAAGTTGACTCGAATAAATTAGATGCTGAGCATAGGAGAGAAATATGCCTGTAGTTACTCGCAGCCGTTTCTACCCCTGACTTAAAGACGGGAACAACCCGGGCTGTTTTCCAAACGTTTGGGAACGTGTTCGTCTTTAAAGCATGCTCAGTGGCTATGGTGTTAGGCTGCTGAGCACGAGGTCGCGGGATCGAATCCCGGCCACGGCGGCCGCATTTCGATGGGGGCGAAATGCGAAAACACCCGTGTACTTAGATTTAGGTGCACGTTAAAGAACCCCAGGTGGTCGAAATTTCCGGAGTCCTCCACTACGGCGTGCCTCATAATCAGAAAGTGGTTTTGGCACGTAAAACCCCATAATTTATTATTTTTCTTTAAAGCAGAATTAAAAATACAAGTAAGCGCTGGAATAAGCACGGACCCGTACGTCTTAATCAAAGCAGGTGGAATGTCATCAGGACCACACGAAAAAGACGGTTTTCAGTGTTTGACGCTCTTACAGACAAGTTTCTCTGAGACCGATAGACTTGAATCCAGGGAAGGGTGATTGGAAAGCTCACTAACTCCGTCACTGCATATCTTTACCGTACACAGACCCAAAGTGTAGGGCGAAGGCGCCCGAAACATCTAAGACAGGTTGGCTGTCGTCACTAAGTAGAGATATATCTTGTTTCGGATTAATGTTCACGAACGTGTCTCCAAAAAGACTGAATTTTTAGAAGTACTAGCTTCCACATGTGCAGCATAGATGGAATGATCACGCTTGTAAAGGTGTTTAGAGAGTGCCCTGTACATTTTAAAATCTATATGCCAGTGTTAATAATAATAATAATAATAATAATAATAATAATAATAATAATAATAATAATAATAATAATAATAATAATAATAATAATAATAATAATAATAATCATTCTTTTTATAATTTCTAGAAAACACAGTACATTCAACAGGGCTTCCAAAGCCATGTTGGGCTTGACTGCAGAGCTTGACAGGCAGCGTAGAAACTGTTACAGGAGAATAGCAATAGAGAAAAAAAGAAAACCTAACACAAAAAAAGCAGATAAATCCTCCGTGTTTATATATATATATATATATATATATATATTGATACGCAAATTGTGCACATCATTATAATGCGCGCGTGTACAGGTGTAACCACCTATTTGTCTTGAAGAGGATATTTGGTGCGTACAATTTTCACTACCACATAGTTTGGATGATACAATGAAATAGGCAGGCAGGAGAGCCACCAGGAGCGTGCTGGCGACGACGGTGAGTGTCTGCATGGTAAAGATCAATGGATTAGTAGACTGTGCTTTCACACAGCTACCGAGCCCACAGAGTGGCGCAGATGGGTGGCACTCTCTTATAGCGGCTGAGGTTGACGTTTGTTTCGTTGCGATTGGCCAGGCTGGATCAAAGATTGCGACATCTGATGGCGGGACAGTTACGTGCAGAGTGGTCAGTGGATGGCGCCAGTAGTGACGGCCATCTTCGAAGTAGTTGGGGGCGAGATTCGGTGCAGGTACGGCGTAGGCAGGCAGGAGAGCCACCAGGAGCGTGCTGGCGACGACGGTGAGTGTCTGCATGGTAAAGATGAATGGATTAGTAGACTGTGCTTTCACACAGCTACCGAGCCCACCTTCTGCAGCCGAAAAGGCCATTCCGCAATCTTCTGGCATTGTTCGGAAAAAGCTTAATCTTTGGTGGACACATGAATGCACCGTGGCAAAAAAGCAGCAAAATAAGGCCTGGGGAATATTACGCAGCTACCCAACATATAACAACCTTCTAAATTTCAAACAAGCCAAAGCGCAAGCTCGATATATCCGTAGACAGGCGGAACAATTTTCCTGGCAAAAATATGTATCTACAATTAATAGCACCGTCACATTCAAAAGGATGTGGGAACAGGTCAGGAAGTTTAAGGGGGACTACTCATCATACACGATACCCATACTTATACCTTCAGGTACTCAAACAACACTACAAGAACAAGCGAATATACTTGGGGAGCATTTCTACAACGTCTCCAGCTCGGCTAACTATTCAAACACGTTCCTAAAATACAAACTGTCGGCAGAAAAGGAGAAACTACCAACTGCCAGCATGTCAAGCGACGAATACAACACTCCATTCACGGTACAATAACTTAACAAGGTTCTCTGTGCTGGCAAGAAAACTGCAGTAGGTACTGACCGGATCCGTTATTCCATGCTCGCACACCTATCCCAAGCATCCGTAGAGGCTCTCCTTAAATTATTTAACAGAGTATTTGAATCCGCAAACATGCCAAAAAGCTGGAAAAATGCAATAGTTGTGCCTTTTTTCAAAACAGGTAAATCTCCCACATCCCCAAGCAGCTTTCTACCCATTGCTCTGACATGCTGTTTGGCGAAATCATTTGAAAGTATCGTTAATGCCAGGTTAACTTTCACGCTTCATATACGGAACTCCATTGATTCACATCAGTGCGGCTATAAAAAAGGGTTTTCAACGACAGACCACCTCTTCCGACTTGAACACGAAATACGTGAGGCATTCGTACGCAAACAGCACTGCTTGGCAGTGTTCTTCGATTTAGAAAAAGCGTAAGACACCACGTGGAGATTCGGGATCTTAAGTGACCTCGCTGCGGTAGGAATCCGCGGCAAAATGCTAAACTGTCTCGCTGATTTTATGTCCAACAGAACATTCCAAATACGTCTAGGCAAAGTGCTCTCGCGCACATTTATACAGGAAAACGGCGTGCCACAAGGTTGCGTACTAAGCACAACACTCTTTGTAGTAAAAATGAACTCAGTTAACAAAGTCATTCCCCCTCAATTATGCACTCCATATACGTCGATGATCTGCAAATAGCGTGCCGCGCCTCAAACTTACGAACATGTGAAAGGCAGCTTCAGATAACAATTAATAAACTAATTGAGCGGGCTGAGAAAAATTGCTTTCGCTTCTCTACTAAAAAAAAAAAACTGTTACAGTGCTATTCTCGCAAAAACGAGGGTTGTACTTAGACCCGGATTTAAATTTGAATGATGTCGCGCTGCCGGTAAAACAAGAATATAAATTCTTCGGAGTAACCTCTGACAAAAAACTAAACTTCCTATCCCACATTAAAACACTAAAGATTAAGGCAAATAAAGCATTGAATATCCTCAAAGTTCTATCTCATAAGCACTGGGCTTCCGACCGACCCTGTCTTTTACGTATTTACCGGTATCTTGTGCGTAGCGTTTTAGACTATGGCTCTGTGGTTTACGGCTCAGCCAGACAGTCCTATATCCAACGACTTGATCCAGTACATAATCTTGGATTGCGACTGGCAAGTGGTGCCTACAGAACGTCACCTATTCAAAGTTTATATGTTGAATGTAATGAACCCTCATTACAGCAGCGCAGAGCATTACTCACATTCTCTTACGTACTCAGAATTCAGTCATCACCGCAACACATATGCTACAACATCGTCACACAGTGCAACTCACGCTTACACTACACAAATAAACCAAAAACGATTAGGCCACTTGTACTGCGATATGAGCAATACTGTCGGGATTATGAAATTCCCCACGAAGTCCTCCAGGTTGCCAAGAAACCAGAACGGTTGGTACCGTGGTACGATTTAACGCAGTTGTGCGACTGGACATTAACACATTTAAGGAAAAGAGACACTCCACACGAACACATTATACAAGAATTCCGTGCTCTTCAGGACCAATATCAAAATCACATGCAATTCTACACTGATGGGTCCAAAAAAAAAAAAAAAAGAACACGGGGGTGTAGGGGCCGTAACAGAAAATTGGGAAAGAAGTATTCGTCTACCAAAACATGCCTCTGTTTTCACTGCTGAAGTTTACGCTGTATGGGCTGTAGTTAAAAAGATTATCACTGGCAAGCACAAAAACACTGTCATATACACTGATTCCTTAAGTACACTGAAGGCTCTAAATCTGAAATCTGAGTGTGAACCCCTGTTAGGGGATATACTAAACATGGTCGTGCTTAATAAATACGGGAGATCAATCCGCTTCTGCTGGGTACCAAGTGATGTTGGGATACCAGGTAACGAAGCAGCCGATAGATGTGCATCGATGGCAGCGAACAAAGAGATAACAAACACAACACTTCCATACAAAGATAGCATCCGCGCGATTAGAAAAGCCTTAATGGCGAAATGGCAACGCGAATGGGACCGTTGTGCTGACAACAAACTACATCTCACGAAACCCATAGTTGGCGAATGGAAGTCATGCTATCATCAAGAGCGGTTCATCGAAGTAGTTTTAGGCCGACTACGCATTGGGCACACACACCTCACACACAATTACTTACTTACGAAAGAAGACACCAACATGCGAGAAATGTCAACAGCCACTAACAGTTATGCACATATTACTCACATGTACGTAGACTGAAACACACAGAAGAACACTTTTGCACAAATAATATCAACTACACATACCTTTACACCCTGCTCTAATTTTAGGTGATGATCCGCTAGTCCCATTATGTGACGCCCGTAAATTTCTAGACGACACTGGATTTTTACATAAAATATAGAGTATTGACAAACCCTTTTGCTTCATTAACTGGATTTTAAAACACCTCGTGTTTGGCGCAGCATAGCCTTAGCCGCTTTTGCGCCATTAAACACCATTTAACTAACTAACTAACTAACTAACTAACTAACTAACTAACTAACTAACTAACTAACTAACTAACTAACTAACTAACAAAATTCTTCTCCCCTGCAGGATTCCATGCAATGAACTGTCCAACTTGATAGTTTTTATTCCCCGACTTTAATATAGGGGACCAGTCTGCCTTAGAAAGATGGCGATAAAGATTGACGTAATCCGCAGCGGCGAAATTATACTTCCGAGAGTCGGGCTCTTTTGGTGCATTGTTTCTGAAGCCTAGTCTCAGTGTTGTCACAGTTGAAAGACAAGGGGTATACTTGTCTACCTGAACCAGTTCCTTGTCATCATGGGAGACACGCACGCTTAATAATGATAATAATAATAATAATTCTATCAAACGTTTATATATATATATATATATATATATATATATATATATATATATATATATATATATATATATATATATATATATCGCCCAGGAACAGCAATATGAAGTCTTCAAAGTGCTCTTAAGAACAAATACACAGAAGAAAAGGCAACCGTGGTAAACAACACGATATAAAGTACAGATACAAATAGGAGAAAAATCGAACGACGACGGGCCTGAACGCGAGTAAGTCATGCAACATGTTTATCTACACTTGTACTGAACACAGCAATTTAGCTCTGATGTCAGTTTGGGCAGTATACGTATTGCGTATTTTTTGAAGTCGAGCCATAGGACATGACTACAGCATCAAGGCCTCAGTGGCAAGCAACGTATTAAAGGGCGGAACCCAGATGGCGTTCCTGCGAGCGCAACTATATTAAGTAGAAGCTTGCGCTCATTCTAATATCTATACTAGGTGTCGCATTGAGTGAAGAAAGTGGCCAGCCAGGTAAGGGTAATATAGTTTCTTTTTCGGCGTCAGAAAAGCGTCAGTGTTGACACTCTCGTCCTGACTACGAAAAGCCCGAGGCGGTGCCAGAAGAAGCACTTCATTCGTTGAGCAGAAGTAGGGGTTTGTACCACTGTCAATGGGGCCGAAGCTACATCGGCGAGACAGGTGTAAATGACCGGTTACTAGAGCACAAACAAAGCGTTACGCCTTACAGAGACTGGCAGCTGTCAACGCACTGCCAGTGACTACGGTTGCTTCCCGCTTTTTTTCAAAGGGCCGCCTCATAAGCTCCGACAAAGGAAAATTGACACGAGAAGTTATAGCTGCAGAAGCAAAAATCAGCGAAGGTTCCAAGTATGTCCCAACACCTTCAGTTTCTTTGTCAGAAAAATAAGTTTTCTTCTTAAATTCAGCAGGAAGATCGAAAGGGCGCGTCACATGGCTGTACGATTATGTATATTGAAGACACGGAATTTTCACTAAACATCAGCTGCTACAAAGCGCTCCGATACATGCACATGCATTTGCGCGCCTCGCTTTGTCCTTCGATCCACGCGAACCCCAGTATCGCATGAAACAACATCAACTCGCCCAAGAAGCTGGCCGGTGGATTTCTTGCGGTAAGCTAAGTTGAACACGATCAAGAAGTTTTGGGCAATGCATACTGCTATTAACAACCTTAAAGAGGAGACTTGGCATGTCTTGACTTCGCAGGCATAATTTTCGATACATCTGAAAGGGCTGCACTACGTCCACCAGAATGACAAAAGCGGTGCTCGAAAATATAAATTTACGATAGATAGGCGAGCAGGAAGGGCAAGGCGAGGGGGCAAGGATATGCTATTGACACGTGCACTTGTTTGTCTTGATCGGGCGACGCGTTTCACCGCCTAACAAATGTTATCGCACAGCGCAGGACGCGCCTGCATGTATCGGAAGTTTCTGGAATGTTATCGATGCTTCCATCCGCTGTCTGTGACCGAACCTTGTGTAATCTGATTGCATGTGTGCGCGATGCGAATAATGTAGAACTTTGTGGAAGGCACGCGGGTCCCAGCGATTACTCTGGAACATTCGACGACTGATGTATAAAAGCCGACGCGCTCGACCCGCTGATCAGATTTTGACGATCGCCGACTGTGTTCGCCGTTGTCGCCGTTCTTTAAGTGTAGCCTGTTTTTTCGTGGTCACAGGTTCGCCCAATAAAAGTTAGTTTCGTCTTTCACAGTATTGCTACTGTGTTCTTCATACGTCACTCCACGTGACACTATAGTCTATTCTAGTCAGTGGCTGGGCCGTAACTGGTTGGTCACAGGTAGGTAAAGCCACAGGTGGGGTAGAGTGTAAGCGAGGCTAGGCTGTAACTGGCTGGTTGGGTTGTTTGCGCTTAGGAGTCAATGCGGCCCTCCTCAATGAAAATTGTTGAAAGGAAAAAGAAAGAAGCCGTCGAAGATAATTGTCAAAATCCGCGAATAGCTTGCACGGACCCACATGCACACACCAGCACTATATCAATACTTCCGAGGTATATAGCGATGACGTCGATAACGATGCTTGATGACGGCTGCACACATTATCGTGGACATGTTTTGGTTGACGGCATGACAGGGTGCACGACAACGATGGCAAAGCGACGGCGACGCAAATTATGACACGACGACGACGGAAACGTGACCAGGACGGCGTGACTACAACGCAATGACGACGGCATTACGACGATGGCGATGGCTGCGCACCGGCGGTTTCGTCACTTTAGGTTTACTCTACGGAGGTCACACACTCCACTTTCAAACCACAGAGATGCTACGCACTGTGGGACTCGGGGTGAGCCGGCAAGAAGGAACTGCACGCCTCGACAAGAGACACGCAGCAGATGTCGACGACGAACGCACACGAACGCACGAACGGTTCCACCGTAAGCCTATATATATTGTGGGGTTCTCACACTCTTGCTCTTGGGACAAAGGAACGACAACACAGTAGTGCAAACAATCACAAGGTCATTTATTGCACCTTTCATTGATCAATGCCTGCTAGCCGAGTTGCTATCCACAAAACATGCCGATGGACGCGCGACAAGCCGCGGAAGTCCGACTCAACGCGACCGGATAGCGAGCGAATATGTTCGCCGCATGCTGGATCCCAACGGCTGGTCGTTCGCGCGTACGGTCACGCGAACGGTGGCTCGTTCGCACGAGGCCTCACGAAACGGTCTCGCAGAAGCATGTATCGGCGCACGCGCGGTACGTCCGCGCTGCTTGCCGTCCGCGAACCAAAGAGGCAGCGTCTTCTCTTTCCCGCACCCAAGTGCAGCGCAACACTCGCGCCATCTCTCGTACTGCGCTTCAACCACGCCGTCCGCCGCGGCCCCAGGCCAAGCGGCAAAGCCGCATTGCAGGAGAGGGGAGCTATGCGGGAAAACAAGATATCAGGGGACGCGTTAGAATAGCGCATCTCCACAATATATAAGCAGCGGAGACACACGGAAAAAAGAATAGCGATGTGGGCCAGTTCGTTTGGGTCCATGGTTTAAAATTTCTGCGGCGCGCGCAACACTGGAGTGCGGAAAGAAAGGTCAAAAAAGGACGAAGGAAGAAGGATTGCAAGAGGACAGCACCTTCCGTTGTCCTCTTGCAATGCTTCTTTCTTCGTCCTTTATTTTTACCTTTCTTTGCGCACTTTGGTGTTTCGTGCGGCAGAAATTTTAAACCATGGAGACACAGGGCCACCACCCATGATCACAACATCAGGTCACCAACCACGAAAACAGGCGAAAGAGCCAAAGCAATATTTTTTTTATTGAAATATCCGGTGATCGGATTCAACCCCGGATTTCCTGCATAATAGCGCGATGCTCTAATCGTTAGGTCCCAGTCGTCTTTTTTTTATTCCTAATATTTATTGCAAATACAAAAACGTGCGTGCTTAAAGTTCACAGAGTGGCCAATTGAGTCATATTCGCGTCTACAAGCACAAAACGAAACGATTCACAGGACAATTAGGAAAGCAAGCGGTTCTTCAAATGGGAAGCAAACAGATCCACTTCAACAGTAAATATCCCTTTGATGGGAAGTTACCTTGAAAAAAAAATCATTCACTTGTAAAGTGACATCCACACATTTCGCGTGCCAGCGGTAATTACATTTTTGAGGTGATTTAGGCATTGGTTATAAATACAAGAGCGCACCAGTTTCTCCTGTTCTTCTCTCGTGACAGGTAGCGGTTTGTGATTCTGTGTTAGGCTGCAGCTCCTTTTGGAATGGCCCACATTCTCCAGTCGTTTCCTCGTAGCAGCTACAATTCATCGCCTTCCATATAGGCCCAGCTCGTAACGCAGCGTGTTATAACTTTTCTTGGGTGACGTACAAAAAATTCAGTTGTCATGCCATTACTGTTTTAATAACCTAGTCGCCGTCGTCTCGCTGCTATTGACACAAGTACCTCATCCTATATTTTCCTTGTTGTCGTTGTCTGTTGACTTTATGTAGTTGTGATATACAAAAAACCGGGACCCTCTGCTTCCATTCTTCTCGGTGTTTAGAGTACTATGTTTTCGTAAATTGTAAATGTGTTCTAATTGCGCGCTGTTGTTTATGTAGTTTTCGTGGCGCTGGTCTTCTGGGATAATTTTTTTCTCGAAATAAATTAACCTTGAATAAAAATCAATGCTTGTTCTCCGTAAACACCTAAGCGTACGCCTAAACGGCAGGGCTCTAAAAAACATTGCCTAGCGTTGGTTTTGAAAGTCAGCTTTGCCGCAGTACAGCAGTGTTACGCGTTGAAACATACGCATTGTATTGCGGTGAAGCATGAATACTTTGTTAAGCGCAAAAAGACAGACACAAGAAAGACGACAGGACAAGGCGCTACTCTCAACTGACATCATTTTATTGCGTCACTCCTTTATGGACCGCTCAAACCAGAGGAACATGCGCAGTGAGCACCATGCGGTGGAGCCACCAACATCCGATCCCAAGAGCACACTCATGCGACAGAATCCAAAAAACCAAATTCAGCGCTATACAAGGTTAAGGAAGGCACACTAATGCACAGTGACCCCAATGACTGAATGAAAAATGCTTCTGATAACTCTCGGGCGGAAATAAAATGATGTCAGTTGAGAGTAGCGCCTTGTCCTGTCGTCTTTCTTGTGTCTGTCTTTTTGCGCTTAACAAAGTATTCATGGATTCGCACCAACTAGCCCGCCAACGCATTGTGCGGTGAAGCACGCCAAAAATGGAGCGGGACGACTGTGACGGGACATAATATACAGGGTGTTTCAGCCAACACTTTCAAAATGTTTTAAAGGTTGCCTCTGGCAGATAGCTAAATTATAGTTTATGAGCCGGTCTACTCAAAGCGGTGGACACTACTTGCACAAAAAAATTGAAATGCAAAGTCGACTAATTAACAAGAATTCACTAATTAATTCTTTTTACTTAATTATCTTATGTCCCACATTGCAAATTACAAATTCTAACAGTGGACTTCGTAAGGTGGATCCACTTGACGCGAATTCTCAGGACGACACCAGTTTCGAAATATAAATTCCGAACTTCGCGAAGAAATGCATTGGCGTTCCAGTTAATTGTTTGCTTCAGTGTATGGAATGATGTTTTGTTAACAAACTAACTGGAACGCCAATGCATTTCTCCGCGAAGTTCGGGAATTTATATGTCGAAACTGGTGTCATTTTGAAAATTCGTTCCAAGTGGATCCGCCTTGCGAACTCCACGGCTAGAATTTGTAAATTACAATATGGGCCATACTGTAGTTAGTTAAAAACATAATTAGTGAATTTTTATTAATCAATCAATTTTGGATATCAATTTTTTGTGCAACTATTGTCCTCCGCTTCGAGTAGACCAGCTCATAAACAATAATTGTGATATCTGCCACAGGCAACTTTTAAAGATTTTTGGAAGTGTTCGCTGAAACACGTGCCCTGTATGTATTCCTTAATTATACACGCGGGCACCCGCTTTCTCCTGCCACAGTACGAGCGCCAGAATGCCTAATAAGTGTGTTGTCAGGCGGTCAGAGCTGTTTCAGACGTGGCTGTGGCGATGTGAACTCTGGTTTTGCCCACCTTGCACGCCCCGTATATCAGACCGTAACGGGGTCTAGTACGCGTTCCTTAATTATACACGCGAACACGTCTCACATTCGGTCACAGTAAGAATACTGAGACGTATAATAACTGTACTGGAAGCCATTTCAAGCTGTTCGAGACGTTTCTGTGGTGATTTAAGCCCATTTCCTGTCTAACTGCTTTGTTCATATATAGTAAGTCAAGGAATTAATTTTGGCGTCACCACTGCCATTCATTTCGCCGTCCCTGCGGCGACGCACGGTCGGCGACGCAACGATGACGATAACGTTACGACAATTAAAGCACGAACAAGAATTCGGCAGGGTTCGAATTCCATGCTTCTTCGAGTGTGCTTCCTCTCTGTTCGCGCCATTTAAAGAGTGGCCCCTTCCCGCTTTTAATATGTTTCATCTCATTGTGTTTTGTATGCTTTACCGCATAAAACAAGTGTACTGCGCTAAAGCTAACTTTAGGAAACCGGTTTTATGCAATGTTTAGACCCTTGTCAGGCTAAACTTAATTTCCGAAAGAGCACACCATGCTTGCTAGGGCAGGGAGGCGCAACTTGACGAGTGAGAAACTGGCAATGTACTGTACCTAAATATAAAATTGAAATTATTGCATTGCATGACGCCTCATATCTTTATTATTTAACATAATAGTTAACATAAGATTAACATTTACGCTTCTGAATATTTCTGGCCATCCGGCGCTCTTGAAAACATTTCAGGATATTGAAGGCCTTGGCGTCTCAGGTTACACATTGAGACATATCACACGTAACGTGAAGCTGTCGTAGGAAGATTGGTCTCAAGAAAGATTTAAAAAACGCCGCAACTTCCATAGGGTAACAAACACAAATATATTGAGCTCGAATGAAAATGGTGCAACGCGAATAATTCAGTGTGTACAGTGGGATGAAATACACGAATCTAGGCGGGAAATAAAGCGTGAAAATTCCGAGGTATGTCATGAATAACGTTGACGCTTAATAAAAACCCTAAAAGCATTGGGCCAGGAGAAATGACCCGATTTGAACAAATAAATAAAAAATATGAACAGGTGGTCGTTGGTGACAGTGCTGGTAGTAATGACTGAATTCACTGTGATAAGAGCTGGCCTCGGATTTCAGCAAAGACCACTATGCTTACTTTAACACCCTGAAATCAGGTGTGCTGTCATGAGATGCTATCCGCAAGTTCATTCAAGCGTCCGCGGACAGTTGCGCTACTGCCGATCGTGGTATATTTTCCCTTTTTCTGCTATGGCATCGCGTTCGTGACCTAGCGTTTTCTGCTTTGTTTCTTGTTGTGTGAAGGCATCATATTACGAATGGCAAGTCGCCCTTGTCGGCGTGCGCATTGCGTTGGGGCCACGACAACAACAGCTGGTCCAAACTCTGTCTACGCGTCGGTGCCCTCGTGCCAGAGCAGCCAGTGTGTTTTCCCCTGGATGGGATGGTGGCGCCTGCCAGCGGCACTTTTTGCAGTCACTGAGGGGCGCGCTTGCCCCTAGTTGGGCACTGCATGTCATCACGAGTGCGCTTGCCATTACCCTTTCCATCCATGATACCCTTGCATCTTGAAACTGTAAAAACGCACAAAGACGAGAAAGAAGAAAGAAGACGGGACGAGACGCTTACTCACAAATGAAAAATTTTATTGAAAGGAAACAAATCTATGCACGCAATAAAACGGAGTAGGAGGGTTGCGCATGTGTGTGAAGGATCACGGGTTCAAGCTATCAAAGGCAACGTTACAAATTAAAAAAGAAAGTCTAACTATCAAGAAAGTCAAATTCCTTATCATGTTACGAGGACTACAGGGGTGGCTGACACAGTTATCTCCTCTTTTCTTTTTGTAGTAGGCCTCTGCCATTTCGCGGGTTAGCTGATTGTTACTCTTGAAGATAATCTGAGTATCTTTCAATACAGGATACATAACGACCACATTCCTTACAGTGGGCGGCTAGATAGGAACTCGGTTCCGGGAGAGCACGCACGCTCTTCCTTCGGATCGCAAATGCACCGGGCGACCACCAAGGCGAATACGAAGAGGCAAACAAGGCAATTCGCTCTAAAGAAGGCTAGTAGGTAACTACAAAAGACAGAGAGTTGTTTTCCTAAGACGAGTTTTCACGTTCGAGCCGCAAGTTTTGTCAAAAGGACAGGCCTGCAGCTTAAGTTTCGTAATCACTTTTTCCCCCACGCAGCCTCGCGTGCCCTCGAATTCAAGCCTGTTGGCGTACAAAACCATTAAGCGCACGAAATACGACCACGTACTTCTTATATAAACAAAGTACACGTCGCGCAGCAATCGTGTTAAAGCGTGCAGACAAATGGCAACATGCTCAGTGAACTGCGCAAAAAGTTCTCCCATCCAATTCGATGAATTCATACCTTTCTTAACCAGCCGCGATTACTGGACGGTATCGAGAAGACATTCTTGCCTTTGCTGAAACTATTTTGGCATACGAAGGCGCAGCAGGTCATGGTGGGGGAAAATGCCATGAAGCGACGTCGCACTTCCCACAAAACTTAGATCAAGTCTTTCGCAAACAAACAAACAAACAAACAAAAAGACGCTGAAGAGCAACGGCGCCAAGATGCGCTCCTTGCTAGTCGTTAGACGCTTCTCAAGCGAAAATGGCTGTGGAGCGCGACTGTAAAGAAACGAATCCGGCGCGAGGGCCCACGTAATGCCATTAGACCAGTAGCAACTCGGCGTCGGCATCGACCAGGGTGGGGGAGGAGGAGGCGGCATTCTTCAAAGCGTGTCGCTGCTTTGCAAAGTTTGAGGGGCTTTATGCTGCGGTGTGGCCATCTGGTGGTGCTGCAAGGAACCGAACGCTGATCTGTGATTGGTAGAGACACGTCGCAGAACGCTGTGATTGGTAGAAAACTTTCGCTCACAGTCAATTCACCGTCAACTCACCAACGCCGACGACACCAGATTTTCTGTGCCACCGGGCCCTTACAGTTGTCGCTTTGAATTTGTGCGATTTAATGGTGTGGGAACTGCTTTCTTGAGGTGCTCTAGACGAAAGTCCGCAGCGACATCGCGGCTGAAGACGAAGGAAGACGAAGAACACTCTCCCCTCTATGTTCTTTTTGCAGTGCACCTGAAACTATCGAACATTATTTTCTCTCATGCCGCCGCATTCTAAGACAAAGAAAAAATGTTAGAATACTCATTTACCAAACTTGGCCTATCGCTAACCACGACAAGCATTCTTTCTTTTGGGGTGACTTCACTGGGATCCAGCCACAGGGATGCTTTTCTTGCAGTTTACAATTTTATTAGAGAGTCAAAAAAGAGTACCTTGCTTATTTTCTACAATTATAAATAGTTTCTATTATTTCATTTCTTTACGTTAAATTATTTTATCAAAATTCTTAACAATATTTTCACTGCAAGTCTAAATTACAGTTCTATCGTCCCACGCTCCACTATTCAAATCTAGTTTCTCTAGACTACTAGCCTTACGGAAAACCGCCTGCTTCTTGGCCAATCCCCCATAGTGGGTACGCGCCACTGTCTGGGACACAAGACAGGACAAGACACTCTCGCGGGGATCAGTAACAATGCGAATTTTCTGACCACGACATATTTGAATGACCGTTTACAAGAATATTTGGCCCGCTTCAAATTAAACTTAATAGTGTGAAGAGAAGGCTAGGCGTGGGTATCTACTCATCATCCCTCGACTGGTCTTTTTCACTTCATCTATCAGGTTACACATCAGTTTTTCATGCCAAACTTCTGGCAATAGTTCTTGCCTTGCGGTAATTACCCGTTCATACTACAAAAGTTATTATTGTCACAGATTCTCTATCTGTATGCAGCACACTTACTGCGTCTACAAAGTCGGCAGCATTGTACACGTTTTACACATTAGCTCCGCCTCACCTAAGTTTAGTTCATACGGTATGGGTCCCAGGCCACCGAGACATTCATATTAATGAAATTGCCGATTCCTTGGCACGAGCCTCTTTAACAGGTGCTGTAATATCTGTGCTGCCGGCAACTGCGCACCTCACTGCAGCCAGATATAGGCAATTTTCTTTGAGCGAAGACAAAAAAAGCCCTGTCATTAGCAAAATCTACAGATTTTTCGCGCCTAAATTATTCTTGGAACCGGCAATGGTGTCCCAACCGGAAATTCGAAGTTTCATTTGCTAGGCTGCCGTTGCCGCATTCCAACACTTAATTTTTACTTCCACAGATGTAGTCTGGCGGTACCTCCTCTATGCTACCTATGCAATGAGCCGGAATTCATAGATCATTATTTATTATCGTGTCGATGGTTTCCTACTAATCGAAAACGATGTCTAGAAATTTCACTTCAAAATTTAGGATTGCCTTTAAGCAGTACTGTTATACTCTTCCTTGGAGCAACAGTATTGGGATACAGCCACAGGAACGTTTTCTTAGCCATTTATAATTTTCTATGCGGCACAAAAAGAATGCCCTGTTAATATTTCGTAGTTTTCACGATTGATTTACTTCTACTTCAATTTAGAAAATTCAGAAAGTAAAAGCACAAATTCACAGTTTAAATCTTAATAGTATTATTATTAAAAATTTAACTTGCTCATATGTTTAAGTATATCCTTTATTTTATGTATTTCAGTAATAATTTTCTTCTTTAGTATTCCTATCAACGCAAGACGGATTACAGTATTGATCACTATTTTATCTCATGTATTCAGAGTTTATTTTTCATCGTGGGTTATACATTTATCTTCCTTTTTTGTGTTATTATTTGTTAACTAATTTATTTTTTTTTTCAATCATATTAATCGCCACCCAATTCGTGGAATATCCCCCATAGTGGGTTTATGCCATTAATTGAGGCTTCATAATCATCATCATCACCTCGTGGCATCCCCACGCTCGAGCCAGCCGTTCGAAGCGGGGTGACCGACGTTGAGCTCCAGGTAGCTCAGTTCCATTTCGGACACCGACTGCGACCCGGAGAAATTGCTGCGCCCAGACAACCCAGCCCTTCAGGGCGAGTGTTACACTGGCCCTGCCCTGCAGCCTGGATGAGGTACAGCGGAACCCCCAAACGACGCCGGGTGGTGGCCCCGGGACGAATCCAGCCCCTCTGGGCCACGCGGCCCACCCGTGGGCGTTCGCTGTGGTCTCCGCGGTACCGCCCTCTGGAACCACTATACTTTGTGCCCATACAGGGAGGAGTACCATTGGAGGAGTCGGAAGCAAGCGGTGGGCCCAGCTGGCAAACAAGAACGAATAAATTAATGCAAATTGAGTGCAATTGGTTCGCCTTCGACCGGTACATACCTGCCGTGACCAAGAGAGCCGCCGCTGCTGTAGCTGCCAGCTGGCACATGGTTTCTCCCGGCGAGCCAGCCATTCCACCGCCACCGTTTGGCCGGGCAGGATTGTTCGAGTGCCATCAAAGGTTCTCGCACTCCCAGAGCCGCCGAGGAAAGCATCAACAAGTTTTCGCTCCGAGGTCCCCCGCGCCGCCATGGACGCCGGCCCAACTTCCGCAGGACAGACCGGGATCCGGGCCCGGAAGCAGAAAACAGCTCGCCATCGCCGCCGTGGGCGCCACCGGAGGTGGCTTACGACCATACCGGCCCTGGCACCACAACAACCCGAGGATTCCACGCAAGGAGAACAAGACGCCTGCGAGCCACATGCACTTGCTGCCTTTCGTCGCTCGCGGCACAGCGAGCGACGGCGCGCCTGTCCTCTCGGTAAGGGGTCTCCCCGGGAGGAGGAACGTGTCAAGCGACGGGACCGCCGCGTGCGCTACAAGGCCGAAATAGTCGGCACCAACATCATCATTACTATAGGGAAAAGCCAAGACCGAGAAAAAAGTCGGACACGGCACCTGTGGCTGTAGGGGCCACTGAACAGAAGCGACACCGTTGAAGACGTCTGCTAGCACCGGACATTAATTAAATACGTTTATATTTTCTATGAGATGGCTCTTTTGTCTAATACGAGGTGTGTCGGGAGTGATAAGTGCGCTGCGAGGAGCACCTCTTGCGAACCACCTTTAGGCGTGCGCGTCACGTGACATGACGTCGGTACGTCGAGACCCGCCGGCCGACCAGTTTCGCCTAGCCTTCGCGCGCCCTAGATGCGATAGTGGATTTTATCTTCTAGGTTGTGGGATAAATGGGTACTGGTACTTGTTTGACACGAAAAGCCGCACTGCACGTTCGGACAATCTTCATCTATATTCAGATACAACTTAAGTCTGCAGTGAAGCCCCGCGCACGCCCTAGCTCATAACCGCCAGCCACCGTTCCTCCGCGAGGCTGCAAATACTTCGTACTTCAAACTTTCCCTGTTCCTAAATAAGGCGGTAACCACAAAAATAAAGTTATAAGCGCGTAATTTTGTACGTTTTCATTCGTCTATTATAGCGGAATGGTGAAAGCCTAATTCTTATTGAACAGAAATAAAACGCTTGCTCCGCTGCAGCTTATTGTCAAGTTTAACTTTAGTTGGCAGTGAAGTTTCACGAGTAAAACAGGCTCAGCAGTGAAATGAACTGTACCGTGGGCTTTTGAAAAGTGAAATTCTCAGACTCCACACACTTCGTCCATGTCTTTTGCACACCTCATTGCTTCCGCCGATGAAAACAAGAACAGCAGACGTTCCGGAGGTATCAAGTACGACGCCATTTTGAAAAGGTCGCGTGACGGCGATTTTGTTTGCTTCTGTTAGTTAGTTAATTCGGGTTTTATGGCGCAAAAGCAACTAAGGCCATGCTGCGCCAGCCACAAGATATTAAGGATTCAAATGTTAAACAGTCGAAGCAGCGTTATTTTAGAGTCTGTGTAAAAAACCGGTTTCTTCTAGAAAGCTGAACAAGTCAGCGAAAGGTACTAGCGGTTCATCTCCGACTATTGAAGCGGGGTGTAAAGGTATGTGTAAGTTATAGAGATTCTGTAAAAGCTTGTGTCTCTGTGTTTCAATATTTGGACATGTCATAAGAATATGCATAACGGTGAGTGGTTCATGGCACTTCTCGCAAGTTGGCGGGTTTTCGTTTTGAAGTAGAAAATTGTGGGTCAGGTGCGTATGCCCGATTCGGAGTCTACATAGGATCACCTCATAGAAGCGTTGCTGGTGACAGCACGACTTCCATTCTCTAAGCACGGGTTTTATTGTGTGTAACTTGTTATTTGTGCATGTGTCCCATTCTAGTTTCCACTTTAATGTTAGGGCCTTATGAATAGCTCGGATACTGTCTTGGTATGGAAGTGTTGTTTGTGTTATACCTTTGTGTGCTGCCATGAACGCGCATCTATCTGCTGCTTCATTCCCTGGTATCCCGACATGGCTTGGAACCCAGCATAATCGTATTGTTCTTCCATATTCGTTATAAGCCAACATGTTTAGGATGTCACCAAGTAGGGGTTCGGACGCGGAGTTAATGTTTAGAGCTCTGAGTGCGCTTAACGAATCGGTATATATGATAGCATTCGTCTGCTTGTCACTGGTAATTTTTTTAACTGCCGTCCATATTGCGAAAACTTCGGCAGTAAACACTGAAGAAAAACTATTTATCCGAATGCTATTTTGCCAATTTTTCGTAATTATTCCGACACCTACGTATTCTTGTGTTTTGGAGCCGTCGGTGTAAAATTCCGTGTAATGTTTATATTTTTCTTGTATAGCTCGAAACTCTTGTATTATGTGTTCTTGTGGGATGTCTTTTTTCTTTAGATGTGTTAGTGTCCAGTCACATAGCTGTGAAAAGTTGTACCATGGTGGCAATCTTGGTGGCCTTTCAGCAACCTGCAGGGCCTCGTGAGGAACATCATAAGCCTCACAGTATTCTTCGTATCGTAAGATTAGTGGCCGAATCATGTTCGGTTTGCTTGTGTAGTGTATCCTTGATATGCACTGTGTAACGATGTTGTAGCATATATGTTGTGGTGATGATCGAACTCGTAGTACATAGGAAAGTGTAAGCAGTGCTCTGCGTTGCTGTAAGGACGGCTCATTGCAGTCAACATATAAACTTTGGACAGGCGATGTTCTGTAGGCACCGCTTGCCAGTCGTAGGCCGATATTATGAACTGGATCGAGTCGCTTGATGTATGACTGCCTAGCTGCACCATAAACTACACTACCGTAGTCGAGGATGCTACGTACGAGGGACCGGTATATACGTAGTAGACAAGTTCGGTCAGATCCCCAGTGCTTGTGTGATAGCACCTTGAGGATATTTAATGCTTTATTTGCTTTAATTTTAGTTGTGTTAATGTGGGCCAGGAAGTTCAGCTTTGTGTCAAACGTTACGCCTAGAAATTTATAGTGTTCTTTGATCGGCAAGGTTGTACCATGCAATGTGAGAACTGGGTTCAAGTGTAATCCTCGTTTCTGGGAGAAGAGAACTGTAACAGTTTTGTCTGTTGAAAAACGGAATCCATTTTTGTCAGCCCATTGTGTAAGGTTATTTATGGTTATTTGTAGTTGTCTTTCGCAAGTGGATAGATTTGAGGCGCGGCAAGCAACTTGCAGATCGTCGACATATATGGAGTGCATAACAGAGGATGGTATGATCTTATTAACAGAGTTCATTTTGATTATGAAGAGTGTCGTGCTCAGAATACAACCCTGTGGAACGCCATTTTCCTGTGTAAATGTGCGTGAAAGTATTGCGCCGAGACGCACCTGAAATGTTCTATTTGCCATAAAATCAGATAGACAGTTTAGCATTCTGCCACGCACTCCCAATTCAGCCAGGTCTCTTAAAATTCCATACCGCCAAGTGGTATCATACGCTTTCTCTAGATCGAAAAATATTGTGAGACAGTGTTGTTTGTGTAGAAACGCGTTACGTATTTCATGTTCTAGTCGTACGAGGTGGTCAGTTGTTGAGCAGCCCTTTCTGTATCCGCACTGGTGCACGTCTATTAGATTCCGTGATTCAAGGATGAATGTGAGCCTTATGTTTATGATACTCTCGTAGGTTTTGGCTAGACAGCTTGTTAAGGCGATGGGTCTGTAGCTGCTTGGGGACGTTGTGGATTTACCTGATTTCAAAAAAGGCACTATTACTGCATTTTTCCAGTCTGTGGGCATTATTCCAGATTCCCAGATCTTGTTGAAAAATTTAAGAAGTGTTTCTGTTGATGCTTGAGAGAGGTGTGCCAACATTGTGTAGTGGACACGGTCAAGGCCTGTTGCTGTTTTCTTACCGGCAGAGAGAACCCTGTTCAATTCTTGCATTGTGAGGGCGTTATTATAAGGTTCATTTGAAGCCCCAGTAGTGGGCAGTCTCTGTTTCTCCGCCGACATTTTATATTTTAAGAAGTCACTTGAGTAGTTTGCTGAGCTTGAGACCTTGTAAAAATGTTCGCCTAATAAGTTCGCCTGGTCCTGCAGTGTTGTTTGTGTGCCTGGACATGTGAGTAGTGGAATTGTGTATGATGTGTACTCTCCTCTAAACTTTCTTACCTGGTCCCACATTCGTTTTGACGTGACCGTATTATTAATTGAGGATACATATTTTTGCCATGACGATTTCTCTGCCTGCCTTCGAATAAATCGTGCTTTGGCTTTGGCCTGTTTGAAATTTAAAAGGTTGCTATAAGTGGGGTACCTACGTAGGATTCCCCAGATCTTATTTTGTTTCTTTTTGGCTTCGGTACACTCGTTCGTCCACCAGGGATTTAACCTTTTGTGTACAATACCGGATGACTGGGGTATTGCCTTTTCTGCTGCAGAGATTATTACTTCAGTGATTTTTTTATTAAGTTCATCAATGCTTAGTTCTTGTGAAAAGACAACTTCCAGTCTCGCGTTTTCCGTAAAAAGCGGCCAGTCAGCGAGCTGTAATTTCCACTGGCGTGGCCTTGTGATTAAGGTTGGTGGTAATGATAAAAATTTGATGATTGCGGGCAAGTGATCACTGCCATAAGACTTGTCGACGGTTTCCCATTTAAAATCATTAAAAAGAGATGGTGAGCAAAAAGCTAAATCTAAACAACTAAAAGTGCGGGAAGTTGGTGAAAAGTATGTCGGTGCACCTGAATTTAAAATGCCTTGTTAATATTTCGTAGTTTTCACGATTGATTTACTTCTACTTCAATTTAGAAAATTCATAAAGTAAAAGCACAAATTCACAGTTTAAATCTTAATAGTATTATTATTAAAAATTTAACTTGCTCATATGTTTAAGTATATCCTTTATTTTATGTATTTCAGTAATAATTTTCTTCTTTAGTATTCCTATCAACGCAAGACGGATTACAGTATTGATCAATATTTTATCTCATGTATTCAGAGTTTATCTTTCATCTTGGGTTATACATTTATCTTCCTTTTTTGTGTTATTATTTGTTAACTAATTTATTTTTTTTTCAATCATATTAATCGCCGCCCAATTCGTGGAATATCCCCCATAGTGGGTTTATGCCATTAATTAAGGCTTCATAATCATCATCATCACCTCGTGGCATCCCCACGCTCGAGCCAGCCGTTCGAAGCGGGGTGACCGACGTTGAGCTCCAGGTAGCTCAGTTCCATTTCGGACACCGACTGCGACCCGGAGAAATTGCTGCGCCCAGACAACCCAGCCCTTCAGGGCGAGTGTTACACCGGCCCTGCCCTGCAGCCTGGATGAGGTACAGCGGAACCCCCAAACGATGCCGGGTTGTGGCCCCGGGACGAATCCAGCCCCTCTGGGCCACGCGGCCCACCCATGGGCGTTCGCTGTGGTCTCCGCGGTACCGCCCTCTGGAACCACTGTACTTTGTGCCCATTCAGGGAGGAGTACCATTGGAGGAGTCGGAAGCAAGCGGTGGGCCCAGCTGGCAAACAAGAACGAATAAATTAATGCAAATTGAGTGCAATTGGTTCGCCTTCGACCGGTACATACCTGCCGTGACCAAGAGAGCCGCCGCTGCTGTAGCTGCCAGCTGGCACATGGTTTCTCCCGGCGAGCCAGCCATTCCACCGCCACCGTTTGGCCGGGCAGGATTGTTGGAGTGCCATCAAAGGTTCTCGCACTCCCAGAGCCGCCGAGGAAAGCATCAACAAGTTTTCGCTCCGAGGACCCCCGCGCCGCCATGGACGCCGGCCCAACTTCCGCAGGACAGGCCGGGATCCGGGCCCGGAAGCAGAAAACAGCTCGCCATCGCCGCCGTGGGCGCCACCGGAGGTGGCTTACGACCATACCGGCCCAGGCACCAGAACAACCCGAGGATTCCACGCAAGGAGAACAAGACGCCTGCGAGCCACATGCACTTGCTGCCTTTCGTCGCTCGCGGCACAGCGAGCGACGGCGCGCCTGTCCTCTCGGTAAGGGGTCTCCCCGGGAGGAGGAACGTGTCAAGCGACGGGACCGCCGCGTGCGCTACAAGGCCGAAATAGTCGGCACCAACATCATCGTTACTATAGGGAAAAGCCAAGACCGAGAAAGAAGTCGGACACGGCACCTGTGGCTGTAGGGGCCACTGAACAGAAGCGACACCGTGGAAGACGTCTGCTAGCACCGGATATTAATTAAATACGTTTATATTTTCTATGAGATGGCTCTTTTGTCTAATACGAGGTGTGTCGGGAGTGATAAGTGCGCTGCGAGGAGCACCTCTTGCGAACCACCTTTAGGCGCGCGCGTCACGTGACATGACGTCGGTACGTCGAGACCCGCAGGCCGCCCAGTTTCGCCTAGCCTTCGCGCGCCCTAGATGCGATAGTGGATTTTATCTTCTAGGTTGTGGGATAAATGGGTACTGGTAGTTGTTTGACACGAAAAGCCGCACTGCACGTTCGGACAATCTTCATCTATAGTCAGATACAACTTAAGTCTGCAGTGAAGCCCCGCGCACGCCCTAGCTCATAACCGCCAGCCACCGTTCCTCCGCGAGGCTGCAAATACTTCGTACTTCAAACTTTTCCTGTTCCTAAATAAGGCGGTAACCACAAAAATAAAGTTATAAGCGCGTAATTTTGTACGTTTTCATTCGTATATTATAGCGGAATGGTGAAAGCCTAATTCTTACTGAACAGCAATAAAACGCTTGCTCCGCTGCAACTTACTGTCAAGTTTAACTTCAGTTGGCAGTGAAGTTTCACGAGTAAAACAGGCTCAGCAGTGAAATGAACTGTGCTGTGGACTTTTGAAAAGTGAAATTCTCAGACTCCATACATTTCGTCCATGTCTTTTGCACACCTCATCGCTTCCGCCGATGAAAACAAGAACAGCATACGTTCCGTAGGTATCAAGTACGACGCCATTTTGAAAAGGTCGCATGACGGCGATTTTGTTTGCTTCTGTGATTGGCTGGCGGATTAACACAATCCCGCGTGGTCCGTATGCCTTTGTTGCCAACTGCTGTTTTTGTCAGTTGTATCCTACTATATTGCCGATTTTTCAGCAGGATGAGCGAGTAGAAACTGCTCCCCATTTCTTGTTTCTAAAATGGTTCCTACTCATTACGTGGCATCGTACAAGAATTAGGCATTTCTGACTTGATTCTACAGCGAAACTGTTTCACGCAGACCCTGTGCCATCGTTGTCGGAGTTTGCTAAAACTATCGTCATCATCAGTGGCGCGAGTGTCGTCGTATTCTTCCACAGCTGGCTTCGTTGCCGCTCCTCATTCCAGCACATAATTTCACTTCTGTCGTCGTAATGGGGAGGCCGCGTTTACGGTGGTATGAGCCATTGCTTAACAGGGTATGAGCCATTCATTATCTTACGTGACGGACGGATTTAATTTTGACTCATGCAATTTAATTATGAAGAATCGCAAGCGACAATGCCGGGTGGGTGCTGCTAACCACTCCACCGAGCATACTCGAGACATCGAACGCAAGCGACAGCGACAGACTGCGGGCGTACCGTCACTGACGTCGTTCTCTCCGTCTCTCCGGAAGGCGCTTTTTCCTTGCGCCTTCCTGCGGAATTCCTTGCGCCTTCCTGCACATCAGAAAGCAAGTGCGAGCAGTAGATTTTTTCCATGTATTAATTTGTGAAGAAAAAGAACATCCGATTTCTTGCATCTAGAGGTGAGGGTAGGTAACGTGAGTGTCTGTGTTAGCTCTATGAAGGTGGAAGGCTTTTGACAGAATCGATGTTTAAATATAAATGTGAACTCTTTTGCACATTTTCGAGGAGTTCACAATTGGACCTACACGTGCCGCCCCAAACCACGGAGGCGTACTCAAGAACTAAAAGGCATACGCTCTCATATAAAGTTACAAATGGTTGTTTGAAGGCTCTCGTCACCCGACATATACTGTGCCGAGCGTTCGAAGTGCACGCTGCCTCGTCTGTTGAGCGTGGGGCGAGAAACTGAGAGAGCTATCGAAGTACGCTCCAAGGACCTTCGTTCCCTGAGCTCTTGGCAGGAGAACGCCTTTAACGCTATATGGAAACAAAGTCCTGTTAGTCTTCCGCGTAGAGCTCACAACTTGCGTTTGTGATGCATTTATGACCAGCTTGTTTTCAGAGCACCATGACGCAAAATTTGCCATGTCCTTCTGAAGAGCGGCGCAATCATTAATATTTTTTACCGCTTTGAAAAGTTTTGTGTCATCAGCATTTAACAAAATTGAAGAGTTTTGAATGACTGTCGTAACGTCGTTAATAAACAGCGAGGAAAGAAGCGGGCCCAGGACAGACCCTTGAGGAACTCCACATGTAACCGCATAAAGTTCTGACGACTGACCATTTACGCTAACGTAGCAATACCGGCCGTGCAGGTAGCTTCTTATCAGCGCTGTGACAGAGTGGTGTAGATCAAGTTGGTGTCAACTTATGAAGGAGTATTTTGTGGCATACGACATCAACGCCTTGCTGAGGCCAAAATAAATGCCACCCAGTTGTCCTTTCTTATACACTGCTTGAGAGGCATGCATCATGAAGCTAACGAGGTTGGTAACTGTGGAGCGTCCCGATATGAATCCACGCTGCTGAGGAATGATAGTATTTTTAATAGAGGATGAAATTATTGAGTGCAAAGTTGACTCGAATAAATTAGATGCTGAGCATAGGAGAGAAATATGCCTGTAGTTACTCGCAGCCGTTTCTACCCCTGACTTAAAGACGGGAACAACCCGGGCTGTTTTCCAAACGTTTGGGAACGTGTTCGTCTTTAAAGCATGCTCAGTGGCTATGGTGTTAGGCTGCTGAGCACGAGGTCGCGGGATCGAATCCCGGCCACGGCGGCCGCATTTCGATGGGGGCGAAATGCGAAAACACCCGTGTACTTAGATTTAGGTGCACGTTAAAGAACCCCAGGTGGTCGAAATTTCCGGAATCCTCCACTACGGCGTGCCTCATAATCAGAAAGTGGTTTTGGCACGTAAAACCCCATAATTCATTATTTTTCTTTAAAGCAGAATTAAAAATACAAGTAAGCGCTGGAATAAGCACGGACCCGTACGTCTTAATCAAAGCAGGTGGAATGTCATCAGGACCACACGAAAAAGACGGTTTTCAGTGTTTGACGCTCTTACAGACAAGTGTCTCTGAGACCGATAGACTTGAATCCAGGGAAGGGTGATTGGAAAGCTCACTAACTCCGTCACTGCATATCTTTACCGTACACAGACCCAAAGTGTAGGGCGAAGGCGCCCGAAACATCTAAGACAGGTTGGCTGTCGTCACTAAGTAGAGATATATCTTGTTTCGGATTAGTGTTCACGAACGTGTCTCCAAAAAGACTGAATTTTTAGAAGTACTAGCTTCCACATGTGCAGCATAGATGGAATGATCACGCTTGTAAAGGTGTTTAGAGAGTGCCCTGTACATTTTAAAATCTATATGCCAGTGTTAATAATAATAATAATAATAATAATAATAATAATAATAATAATAATAATAATAATAATAATAATAATAATAATAATAATAATAATAATTCTTTTTATTATTTCAAGAAAACACAGTACATTCAACAGGGCTTCCAAAGCCATGTTGGGCTTGACTGCAGAGCTTGACAGGCAGCGTAGAAACTGTTACAGGAGAATAGCAATAGAGAAAAAAAGAAAACCTAACACAAAAAAGCAGATAAATCCTCCGTGTTTATATATATATATATATATATATATATATATATATATATATATATATATATATATTGATACGCAAATTGTGCACATCATTATAATGCGCGCGTGTACAGGTGTAACCACCTATTTGTCTTGAAGAGGATATTTGGTGCGTACAATTTTCACTACCACATAGTTTGGATGATACAATGAAATAGGCAGGCAGGAGAGCCACCAGGAGCGTGCTGGCGACGACGGTGAGTGTCTGCCTGGTAAAGATGAATGGATTAGTAGACTGTGCTTTCACACAGCTACCGAGCCCACAGAGTGGCGCAGATGGGTGGCACTCTCTTATAGCGGCTGAGGTTGACGTTTGTTTCGTTGCGATTGGCCAGGCTGGATCGAAGATTGCGACATCTGGTGGCGGGACAGTTACGTGCAGAGTGGTCAGTGGATGGCGCCAGTTGTGACGGCCATCTTCGAAGTAGTTGGGGGCGAGATTCGGTGCAGGTACGGCGTAGGCAGGCAGGAGAGCCACCAGGAGCGTGCTGGCGACGACGGTGAGTGTCTGCATGGTAAAGATGAATGGATTAGTAGACTGTGCTTTCACACAGCTACCGAGCCCACCTTCTGCAGACGAAAAGGCCATTCCGCAATCTTCTGGCATTGTTCGGAAAAAGCTTAATTCTTGGTGGACACATGAATGCACCGTGGCAAAAAAGCAGCAAAATAAGGCCTGGGGAATATTACGCAGCTACCCAACATATAACAACCTTCTAAATTTCAAACAAGCCAAAGCGCAAGCTCGATATATCCGTAGACAGGCGGAACAATTTTCCTGGCAAAAATATGTATCTACAATTAATAGCACCGTCACATTCAAAAGGATGTGGGAACAGGTCAGGAAGTTTAAGGGGGACTACTCATCATACACGATACCCATACTTATACCTTCAGGTACTCAAACAACACTACAAGAACAAGCGAATATACTTGGGGAGCATTTCTACAACGTCTCCAGCTCGGCTAACTATTCAAACACGTTCCTAAAATACAAACGTTCGGCAGAAAAGGAGAAACTACCAACTGCTAGCATGTCAAGCGACGAATACAACACTCCATTCACGGTACAATAACTTAACAGGGTTCTCTGTGCTGGCAAGAAAACTGCAGTAGGTCCTGACCGGATCCATTATTCCATGCTCGCACACCTATCCCAAGCATCCGTAGAGGCTCTCCTTAAATTATTTAACAAAGTATTTGAATCCGGAAACATGCCAAAAAGCTGGAAAAATGCAATAGTTGTGCCTTTTTTAAAAACAGGTAAATCTCCCACATCCCCAAGCAGCTTTCGACCCATTGCTCTGACAAGCTGTTTGGCGAAATCATTTGAAAGTATCGTTAATGCCAGGTTAACTTTCACGCTTCATATACGGAACTCCATTGATTCTCATCAGTGCGGCTATAAAAAAGAGTTTTCAACGACAGACCACCTCTTCCGACTTGAACACGAAATACGTGAGGCATTCGTACGCAAACAGCGCTGCCTGGCAGTGTTCTTCGATTTAGAAAAAGCGTATGACACCACGTGGAGATTCGGGATCTTACGTGACCTCGCTGCGGTAGGAATCCGCGGCAAAATGCTAAACTGTCTCGCTGATTTTATGTCCAACAGAACATTCCAAATCCGTCTAGGCAATGTGCTCAACGCACACTTATCCAGGAAAACGGCGTGCCACAAGGTTGCGTACTAAGCACAACACTCTTTATAGTAAAAATAAACTCTGTTAACAAAGTCATTCCCCCTCAATTATGCACTCCATATACGTCGATGATCTGCAAATAGCGTGCCGCGCCTCAAACTTACGAACATGTGAAAGGCAGCTTCAGATAACAATTAATAAACTAATTGAGCGGGCTGAGAAAAATTGCTTTCGCTTCTCTACTAAAAAAAAAAACTGTTACAGTGCTATTCTCGCAAAAACGAGGGTTGTACTTAGACCCGGATTTAAATTTGAATGATGTCGCGCTGCCGGTAAAACAAGAATATAAATTCTTCGGAGTAACCTCTGACAAAAAACTAAACTTCCTATCCCACATTAAAACACTAAAGATTAAGGTAAATAAAGCATTGAATATCCTCAAAGTTCTATCTCATAAGCACTGGGGTTCCGACCGACCCTGTCTTTTACGTATTTACCGGTCTCTTGTGCGTAGCGTTTTAGACTATGGCTCCGTGGTTTACGGCTCAGCCAGACAGTCCTATATCCAACGACTTGATCCAGTACATAACCTTGGATTGCGACTGGCAAGTGGTGCCTACAGAACGTCACCTATTCAAAGTTTATATGTTGAATGTAATGAACCCTCATTACAGCAGCGCAGAGCATTACTCACATTCTCTTACGTACTCAGAATTCAGTCATCACCGCAACACATATGCTACAACATCGTCACACAGTGCAACTCACGCTTACACTACACAAATAAACCAAACACGATTAGGCCACTTGTACTGCGATATGAGCAATACTGTCGGGATTATGAAATTCCCCACGAAGTCGACCAGGTTGCCAATAAACCAGAACGGTTGGTCCCGTGGTACGATTTAACGCAGTTGTGCGACTGGACATTAACACATTTAAGGAAAAGAGACACTCCACACGAACACATTATACAAGAATTACGTGCTCTTCAGGATCAATATCAAAATCACATGCAATTCTACACTGATGGGTCCAAAAAAAAAAGAAAAAGAACACGGGGGTGTAGGGGCCGTAACAGAAAATTGGGAAAGAAGTATTCGTCTACCAAAACATGCCTCTGTTTTCACTGCTGAAGTTTACGCTGTATGGGCTGTAGTTAAAAAGATTATCACTGGCAAGCACAAAAACACAGTCATATACACAGATTCCTTAAGTACACTGAAGGCTCTAAATCTGAAATCTGAGTGTGAACCCCTGTTAGGGGATTAACTAAACATGGTCGTGCTTAATAAATACGGGAGATCAATCCACTTCTGCTGGGTACCAAGTGATGTTGGGATACCGGGTAACGAAGCAGCCGATAGATGTGCATCGATGGCAGCGAACAAAGAGCTAACAAACACAACACTTCCATACAAAGATAGCATCCGCGCGATTAGAAAAGCCTTAACGGCGAAATGGCAACGCGAATGGGACCATTGTGCTGACAACAAACTACATCTCACGAAACCCATAGTTGGCGAGTGGAAATCATGCTATCATCAAGAGCGGTTCATCGAAGTAGTTTTATGCCGACTACGCATTGGGCACACACACCTCACACACAATTACTTACTTACGAAAGAAGACACACCAACATGCGAGAAATGTCAACAGCCACTAACAGTTATGCACATATTACTCACATGTACGTAGACTGAAACACACAGAAGAACACTTTTGATCCGCTAGTCTCATTATGTGACGTCCGTAAATTTCTAGACGACACTGGATTTTTACATAAAATATAGATTATTAACAAAGCCTTTTCCTTCATTAACTGGATTTTAAAACACCTCGTGTTTGGCGCAGCATAGCCTTAGCCGCTTTTGCGCCATTAAACCCCATTTAACTAACTAACTAACTAACTAACTAACTAACTAACTAACTAACTAACTAACTAACTAACAAAATTCTTCCCCCCTGCAGGATTCCATGCAATGAACTGTCCAACTTGATAGTTTTTATTCCCCGACTTTAATATAGGGGACCAGTCTGCCTTAGAAAGATGGCGATAAACATTGACGTAATCCGCAGCGGCGAAATTGTACTTCGGAGAGTCGGGCTCTTTTGGTGCATTGTTTTTGAAGCCTAGTCTCAGTGTTGTCACAGTTGAAAGACAAGGGGTATACTTGTCAACTCGAACTGGTTTCTTGTCATCATGGGAGACACGCACGCTTAATAATAATAATAATAATAATAATAATAATAATAATAATAATAATAATAATAATAATAATAATAATAATAATAATAATAATAATAATAATATTAATAATAATAATAATAATAATAATAATAATAATAATATGATTATTATTAATAAGAATAATTCTATCAAACGTTTATATATATATATATATATATATATATCGCCCAGGAACAGCAATATGAAGTCTTCAAAGTGCTCTTAAGAACAAATACACAGAAGAAAAGGCAACCGTGGTAAACAACACGATATAAAGTACAGATACAAATAGGAGAAAAATCGAACGACGACGGGCCTGAACGCGAGTAAGTCATGCAACATGTTTATCTACACTTGTACTGAACACAGCAATTGAGCTCTGATGTCAGTTTGGGCAGTATACGTATTGCGTATTTTTTGAAGTCGAGCCATAGGACATGACTACAGCATCAAGGCCTCAGTGGCAAGCAACGTATTAAAGGGCGGAACCCAGATGGCGTTCCTGCGAGCGCAACTATATTAAGTAGAAGCTTGCGCTCATTCTAATACCTATACAAGGTGTCGCATTGAGTGAAGAAAGTGGCCCGCCAGGTAAGGGTAATATAGTTTCTTTTTCGGCATCAGAAAAGCGTCAGTGTTGACACTCTCGTGCTGACTACGAAAAGCCCGAGGCGGTGCCAGAAGAAGCACTTCATTCGTTGAGCAGAAGTAGGGGTTTGTACCACTGTCAATGGGGCCGAAGCTACATCGGCGAGACAGGTGTAAATGACCGGTTACTAGAGCACAAACAAAGCGTTACGCCTTACAGAGACTGGCAGCTGTCAACGCACTGCCAGTGACTACGGTTGCTTCCCGCTTTTTTTCAAAGGGCCGCCTAATAAGATCCGACAAAGGAAAATTGACACGAGAAGTTATAGCTGCCGAAGCGAAAATCAGCGAAGGTTCCAAGTATGTCCCAACACCATCAGTTTTTTTGTCAGAAAAATAAGTTTTCTTCTTAAATTCAGCAGGAAGATCGAAAGGGCGCGTCACATGGCTGTACGATTATGTATATTGAAGACACGGAATTTTCACTAAACATCAGCTGCTGCAAAGCGCTCCGGTACGTGCACATGCATTTGCTCGCCTCGCTTTGTCCTTCGATGCACGCGAACCCCAGTATCGCATGAAACATCAACTCGCCCAAGAAGCTGGCCGGTGGATTTCTTGCGGTAAGCTAAGTTGAACACGATCAAGAAGTTTTGGGCAATGCATACTGCTATTAACAACCTTAAAGAGGAGACTTAGCATGTCTTGACTTTGGAGGCATAATTTTCGGTACATCTGAAAGGGCTGCACTATGTCCACCAGAATGACAAAAGCGGTGCTCGAAAATATAAATTTACGATAGATAGGCGAGCAGGAAGGGCAAGGCGAGGGGGCAAGGATATGCTCTTGACACGTGTACTTGTTTGTCTTGATCGGGCGACGCGTTTCACCGCCTAACAAATGTTATCGCACAGCGCAGGACGCGCCTGCATGTATCGGAAGTTTCTGGCATGTTATCGATGCTTCCATCCGCTGTCTGTGACGGAACCTTGTGTAATCTGATTGCATGTGTGCGCGACGCGAATAATGTAGAACTTTGTGGAAGGCACGCGGGTCCCAGCGATTACTCTGGAACATTCGACGACTGATGTATAAAAGCCGACGCGCTCGACCCGCTGATCAGATTTTGACGATCGCCGACTGTGTTCGCCGTTGTCGCCGTTCTTTAAGTGTAGCCTGTTTTTTCGTGGTCACAGGTTCGCCCAATAAAAGTTAGTTTCGTCTTTCACAGTATTGCTACTGTGTTCTTCATACGTCACTCCACGTGACACTATAGTCTATTCTAGTCAGTGGCTGGGCTTTAACTGGTTGGTCACAGGTAGGTAAGGCCACAGGTGGGGTAGAGTGTAGGCGAGGCTAGGCTGTGACTGGCTGGTTGGGTTGTTTGCGTTTAGGAGTCGATGCGGCCCTCCTCAATGAAAATTGTTGAAAGAAAAAAGAAAGAAGCCGTCGAAGATGATTGTGAAAATCAGCGAATAGCTTGCACGGACCCACATGCACACACCAGCACTAGCAATACTTCCGAGGTATATAGCGATGACGTCGATAACGATGCTTGATGACGGCTGCACACGTTATCGTGGACATGTTTTGGTTGACGGCATGACAGGGTGCACGACAACGATGGCAAAGCGACGGCGACGCAAAGTATGACGCGACGACGACGGCAACGTGACCAGGACGGCGTGACTACAACGCAATGACGACGGCATTACGACGATGGCGATGGCTGCGCACCGGCGGTTTCTTCACTTTAGGTTTACTCTACGGAGGTCACACACTCCACTTTCAAACCACAGAGATGCTACGCACTGTGGGACTCGGAGTGAGCCGGCAAGAAGGAACTGCGCCCCTCGACAAGAGACACGCAGCAGATGTCGGCGACGAACGCACACGAACACACGAACGGTTCCACCGTAAGCCTATATATATTGTGGGGTTCTCACACCCTTGCTCTTGGGACAAAGGAACGACAACACAGTAGTGCAAACAATCACAAGGTCATTTATTGCACCTTTCATAGATCAATGCCTGCTAGCCGAGTTGCTATCCACAAAACATGCCGATGGGCGCGCGACAAGCCGCGGAGGTCCGATACACCGCGACCGGATAGCGAGCGAATATGTTCGCCCCATGCTGGATCACAACGCCTGGTCGTTCGCGCGTACGGTCACGCGAACGGTGGCGCGTTCGCACGAGGCCTCACGAGACGGTCTCGCAGAAGCATGGATCGGCGCACGCGCGGTACGTGCGCGCTGCTAGTCGTTCGCGAACCAAAGAGGCAGCGCCTTCTCTTTTCCGCACCGAAGTAACCCCGCTGTGAGGCGGCGTTAGCAGCGCAACACTCGCGCCATCTCTCGCACTGCGCTTCAAGCACGCCGACCGCCGCGGGCCCCAGGCAACGCGGCGAAGCCGCATTGCAGGAGACGGGTGCTTTGCGGGAAAACATGGTATGAGGGGACGCGTTAGAATAGCGCATCCCCACAATATATAGGCAGCGGAGACACATGGAAAAAAGAATAGCGATGTGGGCCAGTTCGTTTGGGTACATGGTTTAAAATTTCTGCAGCGCGCGCAACACTGGAGTGCGGAAAGAAAGGTCAAAAAAGGACGACGGAAGAAGGATTGCAAGAGGACAGCACCTTCCGTTGTCCTCTTGCAATGCTTCTTTCTTCGTCCTTTATTTTTACCTTTCTTTGCACAATTTGGTGTTTCGTGCTGCAGAAATTTTGAACCATGGAGACACAGGGCCACCTCCCATGATCACAACATCAGGTCACCAACCACGAAAACAGGCGAAAGAGCCAAAGCAATATTTTTTATTGAAATATCCGGTGGTCGGATTCAACCCCGGATTTCCTGCATAATAGCCCGATGCTCTAATCGTTAGGTCCCAGTCGTGTTTTTTTTTATTCATAATATTTATTGCAAATACAAAAACGTGCGTGCTTAAAGTTCACAAAGTGGCCAATTGAGTCATATTCGCGTCTACAAGCACAAAACGAAACGATTCACAGGACAATTAGGAAAGCAAGCGGTTCTTCAAATGGGAAGCAAACAGATCCACTTCAACAGTAAATATCCCTTTGATGGGAAGTTACCTTGAAAAAAAAATCATTCACTTGTAAAGTGACATCCACACATTTCGCGTGCCAGCGGTAATTACATTTTTGAGGTGATTTAGGCATTGGTTATAAATACAAGAGCGCACCAGTTTCTCCTGTTCTTCTCTCGTGACAGTTAGCGGTTTGTGATTCTGTGTTAGGCTGCAGCTCCTTTTGGAATGGCCCACATTCTCCAGTCGTTTCCTCGTAGCAGCTACAATTCATCGCCTTCCATATAGGCCCAGCTCGTAACGCAGCGTGTTATAACTTTTCTTGGGTGACGTACAAAAAATTCAGTTGTCATGCCATTACTGTCTTAATAACCTAGTCGCCGTCGTCTCGCTGCTATTGACACAAGTAACTCATCCTATATTTTCCTTGTTGTCGTTGTCTGTTGACTTTATGTAGTTGTGACATACAAAAAACCGGGACCCTCTGCTTCTATTCTTCTCGGTGTTTAGAGTACTATGTTTTCGTAAATTGTAAATGTGTTCTAATTGCGCGCTGTTGTTTATGTAGTTTTCGTGGCGCTGGTCTTCTGGGATAATTTTTTTCTCGAAATAAATTAACCTTGAATAAAAATCAATGCTTGTTCTCCGTAAACACCTAAGCGTACGCCTAAACGGCAGGGCTCTAAAAAACATTGCATAGCGTTGGTTTTGAAAGTCAGCTTTACCGCAGTACAGCAAAGTTACGCGTTGAAACATACGCATTGTATTGCGGTGAAGCATGAATACTTTGTTAAGCGCAAAAAGACAGACACAAGAAAGACGACAGGACAAGGCGCTACTCTCAACTGACATCATTTTATTGCGTCACTCCTTTATAGACCGCTCAAACCAGAGGAACATGCGCAGTGAGCACCATGCTGTGGAGCCACCAACATCCGATCCCAAGAGCACACTCATGCGACAGAATCCAAAAAACCAAATTCAGCGCTGTACAAGGTTAAGGAAGGCACACTAATGCACAGTGACCCCAATGACTGAATGAAAAATGCTTCTGATAACTCTCGGGCGGCAATAAAATGATGTCAGTTGAGAGTAGCGCCTTGTCCTGTCGTCTTTCTTGTGTCTGTCTTTTTGCGCTTAACAAAGTATTCATGGATTCGCACCAACTAGCCCGCCAACGCATTGTGCGGTGAAGCACGCCAAAAATGGAGCGGGACGACTGTGACGGGACATAATATACAGGGTGTTTCAGCCAACACTTTCAAAATGTTTTAAAGGTTGCCTCTGGCAGATAGCTAAATTATAGTTTATGAGCCGGTCTACTCAAAGCGGTGGACACTACTTGCACAAAAAAATTGAAATGCAAAGTCGACTAATTAACAAGAATTCACTAATTAATTATTTTTACTTAATTATCTTATGTCCCACATTGCAAATTACAAATTCTAACAGTGGACTTCGTAAGGTGGATCCACTTGAAGCGAATTCTCAGGACGACACCAGTTTCGAAATATAAATTCCGAACTTCGCGAAGAAATACATTGGCGTTCCAGTTACTTGCTTGCTTCAGTGCATGGAACGATGTTTTGTTAACAAACTAACTGGAACGCCAATGCATTTCTCCGCGAAGTTCGGGAGTTTATATCTCGAAACTGGTGTCATATTGAAAATTCGTTCCAAGTGGATCCGCCTTGCGAACTCCTCGGCTAGAATTTGTAAATTACAATATGGGCCATACTGTAGTTAGTTAAAAACATAATTAGTGAATTTTTACTAATCAATCAATTTTGGATATCAATTTTTTGTGCAACTACTGTCCGCCGCTTCGAGTAGACCAGCTCATAAACTATAATTGTGATATCTTGCACAGGCAACTTTAAATATTTTTGGAAGTGTTCGCTGGAACACGTGCCCTGTATGTATTCCTTAATTATACACGCGGGCACCCGCTTTCTCCTGCCACAGTACGAGCGCCAGAATGCCTAATAAGTGTGTTGTCAGGCGGTCAGAGCTGTTTCAGACGTGGCTGTGGCGATTTGAACTCTGGTTTTGCCCACCTTGCACGCCCCGTATATTAGACCGTAACGGGGTCTAGTACGCGTTCCTTAATTATACACGCGAACACGTGTCACATTCGGTCACAGTAAGAATACTGAGACGTATAATAACTGTACTGGAAGCCATTTCAAGCTGTTCGAGACGTTTCTGTGGTGATTTAAGCCCATTTCCTGTCTAACTGCTTTGTTCATATATAGTAAGTCAAGGAATTAATTTTGGCGTCACCACTGCCATTCATTTCGCCGTCCCTGCGGCGACGCACGGTCGGCGACGCAACGATGACGATAACGTTACGACAATTAAAGCACGAACAAGAATTCGGCAGGGTTCGAATTCCATGCTTCTTCGAGTGTGCTTCCTCTCTGTTCGCGCCATTTAAAGAGTGGCCCCTTCCCGCTTTTAATATGTTTCATCTCATTGTGTTTTGTATGCTTTACCGCATAAAACAAGTGTACTGCGCTAAAGCTAAATTTAGGAAACCGGTTTTATGCAATGTTTAGACCCTTGTCAGGCTAAACTTAATTTCCGAAAGAGCACACCATCCTTGATAGGGCAGGGAGGCGCAACTTGACGAGTGAGAAACTGGCAATGTACTGTACCTAAATATAAAATTGAAATTATTGCATTGCATGACGCCTCATATCTTTATTATTTAACATTATAGTTAACATAAGATTAACATTTACGCTTCTGAATATTTCTGGCCATCCGGCGCTCTTGCAAACATTTCAGGATATTAAAGGCCTTGGCGTCTCAGGTTACACATTGAGACATATCACACGTAACGTGAAGCTGTCGTAGGAAGATTGGTCTCCAGAAAGATTTAAAAAACGCCGCAACCTCCATGGGGTAACAAACACAAATATATTGAGCTCGAATGAAAGTGGTGCAAGGCGAATAATTCAGTGTGTACAGTGGGATGAAATACACGAATCTAGGCGGGAAATAAAGCGTGAAAATTCCGAGGTATGTTATGAATAAAGTTGACGCTTAATAAAAACCTTAAAAGCATTGGGCCAGGGGAAATGACCCGATTTAAACAAATAAATGAAAAATATGAACAGGTGGTGGTTGGTGACAGTGCTGGTAGTAATGACTGAATTCACTGTGATAAGAGCTGGCCTCGGATTTGAGCAAAGACCACTATGCTTACTTTAACACCCTGAAATCAGGTGTCCTGTCATGAGATGCTATCAGCAAGTTCATTCAAGCGTCCGCGGACAGTTGCGCTACTGCCGATCGTGGCATATTTTCCCTTTTTCTGCTATGGCATCGCGTTCGTGACCTAGCGTTTTCTGCTTTGTTTCTTGTTGCGTGAAGGCATCATATTACGAATGGCAAGTCGCCCTTGTGGGCGTGCGCATTGCGTTGGGGCCACGACAACAACAGCTGGTCCAAACTCTTGTCTACGCGTCGGTGCCCTCGTGCCAGAGCAGCCAGTGTGTTTTCTCCTGGATGGGATGGTGGCGCCTGCCAGCGGCACTTTTTGCAGTCACTGAGGGGCGCGCTTGCCCCTAGTTGGGCACTGCATGTCATCACGAGTGCGCTTGCCATTACCCTTTCCATCCATGATACCCTTGCATCTTGAAACTGTAAAAACGCACAAAGACGAGAACGAAGAGAGAAGACGGGACGAGACGCTTACTCACAAATGAAAAATTTTATTGAAAGGAAACAAATCTATGCACGCAATAAAACGGAGTAGGAGGGTTGCGCATGTGTGTGAAGGATCACGGGTTAAAGCTTTCAAAGGCAACGTTACAAATTAAAAAAGAAAGTCTAACTATGAAGAAAGTCAAATTCCTTATCATGTTACGAAGACTGCAGGGGTGGCTGACACAGTTATCTCCTCTTTTCTTTTTGTAGTACGCCTCTGCCATTTCGCGGGTTAGCTGATTGTTACTCTTGAAGATAATCTGAGTATCTTTCAATACAGGATACATAACGACCACATTCCTTACAGTGGGCGGCTAGATAGGAACTCGGTTCCGGGAGAGCACGCACGCTCTTCCTTCGTATCGTAAATCCACCGGGCGACCACCAAGGCGAATACGAAGAGGCAAACAAGGCAATTCGCTCTAAAGAAGGCTAGCAGGTAACCACAAAAGACAGAGAGTTGTTTTCCTAAGACGAGTTCTCACGTTCGAGCCGCAAGTTTTGTCAAAAGGACAGGGCTGAAGCTTAAGTTTCGTAATCACTTTTTCCCCACGCAGCCTCCCGTGCCCGCGAATTCAAGCCTGTTGGCGTACAAAACCATTAAGCGCACGAAATACGACCACGCACTTCTTATATAAACAAAGTACACGTCGCGCAGCAATCGTGTTAAAGCGTGCAGACAAATGGCAACATGCTCAGTGAACTGCGCAAAAAGTTCTCCCATCCAGTTCGATGAATTCATACCTTTCTTAACCAGCCGCGATTACTGGACGGTATCGAGAAGACATTCTTGCCTTTGGTGAAACTATTTTGGCATACGAAGGCGCAGCAGGTCATGGTGGGGGAAAATGCCGTGAAGCGACGTCGCACTTCCCACAAAACTTAGATCAAGTCTTTCGCAAACAAACAAAAAAAACACTGAAGAGCAACGGCGCCAAGATGCGCTCCTTGCTAGTCGTTAGACGCTTCTCAAGCGAAAATGGCTGTGGAGCGCGACTGTAAAGAAACGAATCCGGCGCGAGGGCCCACGTAATGCCATTAGACCAGTAGCAACTCGGCGTCGGCATCGACCAGGGTGGGGGAGGAGGAGGCGGCATTCTTCAAAGCGTGTCGCTGCTTTACAAAGTTTGAGGGGCTTTATGCTGCGGTGCGGCCATCTGGTGGTGCTGCAAGGAACCGAACGCTGATCTGTGATTGGTAGAGACACGTCGCAGAACGCTGTGATTGGTAGAAAACTTTCGCTCACAGTCAATTCACCGTCAACTCACCAACGCCGACGACACCAGATTTTCTGTGCCACGGGGCCCTTACAGTTGTCGCTTTGAATTTGTGCGACTTAATGGTGTGGGAACTGCTTTCTTGAGGTGCTCTAGACGAAAGTCCGCAGCGACATCGCGGCTGAAGACGAAGGAAGACGAAGAACACTCTCCCCTCTGTGTTCTTTTTGCAGTGCACCTGAAACTATCGAACATTATTTTCTCTCATGCCGCCGCATTCTAAGACAAAGAAAAAATATTAGAATACTCATTTACCAAACTTGGCCTATCGCTAACCACGACAAGCATTCTTTCTTTTGGGGTGACTTCACTGGGATCCAGCCACAGGGATGCCTTTCTTGCAGTTTACAATTTTATTAGAGAGTCAAAAAGAGTACCTTGTTTATTTTCTACAATAATAAATAGTTTCTATTATTTCATTTCTTTACGTTAAATTATTTTATCAAAATTCTTAACAATATTTTCACTGCAAGTCTAAATTACAGTTCTATCGTACCACGCTCCACTATTCAAATCTAGTTTCTCTATACTACTAGCCTTACGGAAAACCGCCTGCCTCTTGGCCAGTCCCCCATAGTGGGTACGCGCCACTGTCTGCGACACAAGACAGGACAAGACACTCTCGCGGGGATCAGTAACAATGCGAATTTTCTGACCACGACATATTTGAATGACCGTTTAAAAGAATGTTTGGCCCGCTTCAAATTAAATTTAATAGTGTGAAGAGAAGGCAGGCGTGGGTATCTACTCACCATCCCTCGACTGTTCTTTTTCACTTCGCCTACCAGGTTATACATGAATTTTTCATGCCAAACTTCTGGCAATAGTTCTTGCCTTGCGGAAATTACCCCTTCATACTACAAAAGTTATTATCGTCACAGATTCTCTATCTATGTGCAGCACACTTACTGCGTCTACAAAGTCGGCAGCATTGAACACGTTTTATACATTAGCTCCGCCTCACCTAAGTTTAGTTCATACGGTATGGGTCCCAGGCCACCGAGACATTCATATTAATGAAATTGCCGATTCCTTGGCACGAGCCTCTTCAACAGGTGCTGTACTATCTGTGCTGCCGGCAACTGCGCGCGTCACTGCAGCCAGATATAGGCAATTTTCTTTGAGCGAAGACAAAAAAGCCCTGTCATTAGCAAAATCTACAGATTTTTTGCGCCTAAGTTATTCTTGGTACCGGCAATGGTGTCCCAACCGGAAATTCGAAGTTTCATTTGCTAGGCTGCCGTTGCCGTATTCCAACATTTAATTTTTACTTGCACAGATGTAGTCTGGCGGTACCTCCTCTATGCTACCTATGCAATGAGCCGGAATTCATAGATCATTATTTATTATCGTGTCGATGGTTTCCTACTAATCGAAAACGATGTCTAGAAATTTCTCTTCAAAATTTAGGATTGCCTTTAAGCAGTACTGTTATACTCTTCCTTGGAGCAACAGTATAGGGATACAGCCACAGGAACGTTTTCTTAGCCATTTATAATTTTCAATGCGGCACAAAAAGAATGCCTTGTTAATATTTCGTAGTTTTCACGATTGATTTACTTCTACTTCAATTTAGAAAATTCAGAAAGTAAAAGCACAAATTCACAGTTTAAATCTTAATAGTATTATTATTAAAAATTTAACTTGCTCATATGTTTAAGTATATCCTTTATTTTATGTATTTCAGTAATAATTTTCTTCTTTAGTATTCCTATCAACGCAAGACGGATTACAGTATTGATCACTATTTTATCTCATGTATTCAGAGTTTATTTTTCATCTTGGGTTATACATTTATCTTCCTTTTTTGTGTTGTTATTTGTTAACTAATTTATTTTTTTTTTCAATTATATTAATCGCCACCCGATTCGTGGAATATCCCCCATAGTGGGTTTATGCCATTAATTGAGGCTTCATATTCATCATCATCACCTCGTGGCATCCCCAGGCTCGAGCCAGCCGTTCGAAGCGGGGTGACCGACGTTGAGCTCCAGGTAGCTCAGTTCCATTTCGGACATCGACTGCGACCCGGAGAAGTTGCTGCGCCCAGACAACCCAGCCCTTCAGGGCGAGTGTTACACCGGCCCTGCCCTGCAGCCTGGATGAGGTACAGCGGAACCCCCAAACGACGCCGGGTGGTGGCCCCGGGACGAATCCAGCCCCTCTGGGCCACGCGGCCCACCCGTGGGCGTTCGCTGTGGTCTCCGCGGTACCGCCCTCTGGAACCACTGTACTTTGTGCCCATACAGGGAGGAGTACCATTGGAGGAGTCGGAAGCAAGCGGTGGGCCCAGCTGGCAAACAAGAACGAATAAACTAATGCAAATTGAGTGCAATTGGTTCGCCTTCGACCGGTACATACCTGCCGTGACCAAGAGAGCCGCCGCTGCCGCTGCTGTAGCTGCCAGCTGGCACATGGTTTCTCCCGGCGAGCCAGCCATTCCACCGCCACCGTTTGGCCGGCCAGGATTGTTCGAGTGCCATCAAAGGTCCTCGCACTCCCAGAGCCGCCGAGGAAAGCATCAGCAAGTTTTCGCTCCGAGGACCCCCGCGCCGCCATGGACGCCGGCCCAACTTCCTCAGGACAGACCGGGATCTGGGCCCGGAAGCAGAAAACAGCTCGCCATCGCCGCCGTGGGCGCCACCGGAGGTGGCTTACGACCATACCGGCCCAGGCACCACAACAACCCGAGGATTCCACGCAAGGAGAACAAGACGCCTGCGAGCCACATACACTTGCTGCCTTTCCTGGCAGCGGCGAACACGTTGGCGTCGCCAACCAAGGCGATGCACGTGCCGGGCCTCCCACCCAGGGCCGCTGCGCTATGGAACAACTACGGGTCAGCTACTCCATTTTCACCCTCACTCAGGGCGGCCTTCGGAGCTGACGACAGCTGCGCGTCGCCAGCACTCTCGAAGAGAAACTAGTTGTCCGGTGCAGCGGTCCCACGACGGTGGCGTTCCTGAGTCCGACGCGCTGGGGGCCAAGCCCAAGAAGCTCCCGTGCGGGAACAAACATCTGCAAAGACTCCCTCGGAACGTTCAGGTGGCAACGCCCGGTACATAACACCGGCAACAAGGCGTTTGCCCGAGCGTCGGCTTTCGGGGACATCCCCGGACATAGAGTTCAACGGCCCTCAAGGTCTTCAACGCCACCGGCAAGCAGGACAACGCTCGCGGCACAGCGAGCGACGGCGCGCCTGTCCTCTCGGTAAGGGGTCTCCCCGGGAGGAGGAACGTGTCAAGCGACGGGACCGCCGCGTGCGCTACAAGGCCGAAATAGTCGGCACCAACATCATCGTTACTATAGGGAAAAGCCAAGACCGAGAAAGAAGTCGGACACGGCACCTGTGGCTGTAGGGGCCACAGAACAGAAGCGACACCGTTGAAGACGTCTGCTAGCACCGGGCATTAATTAAACACGTTTATATTTTCTATGAGATGGCTCTTTTGTCTAATACGAGGTGTGTCGGGAGTGATAAGTGCGCTGCGAGGAGCACCTCTTGCGAACCACCTTTAGGCGCGCGCGTCACGTGACATGACGTCGGTACGTCGAGACCCGCCGGCCGACCAGTTTCGCCTAGCCTTCGCGCGCCCTAGATGCGATAGTGGATTTTATCTTCTAGGTTGTGGGATAAATGGGTACTGGTAGTTGTTTGACACGAAAAGCCGCACTGCACGTTCGGACAATCTTCATCTATAGTCAGATACAACTTAAGTCTGCAGTGAAGCCCCGCGCACGCCCTAGCTCATAACCGCCAGCCACCGTTCCTCTGCGAGGCTGCAAATTCTTCGTACTTCAAACTTTCCCTGTTCCTAAATAAGGCGGTAACCACAAAAATAAAGTTATAAGCGCGTAATTTTGTACGTTTTCATTCGTCTATTATAGCGGAATGGTGAAAGCCTAATTCTTATTGAACAGAAATAAAACGCTTGCTCCGCTGCAGCTTATTGTCAAGTTTAACTTTAGTTGGCAGTGAAGTTTCACGAGTAAAACAGGCTCAGCAGTGAAATGAACTGTGCTGTGGACTTTTGAAAAGTGAAATTCTCAGACTCCATACACTTCGTCCATGTCTTTTGCACACCTCATTGCTTCCGCCGATGAAAACAAGAACAGCAGACGTTCCGGAGGTATCAAGTACGACGCCATTTTGAAAATGTCGCGTGACGGCGATTTTGTTTGCTTCTGTGATTGGCTGGCGGGTTAACATAATCCGGCGCGGTCCGGATGCCTTGGTTGCCAACTGCTGTTTTGTCAGTTGTATCCTACTATAGTGCCGATTTTTCAGCAGGATGAGCGAGTAGAAACTGCTCCCCATTTCTTGTATCTAAAATGGTTCCGACCCATTACGTGGCATCGTGCAAGAATGAGGCATTTCTGACTTGATTCTACAGCGAAACTGTTTCACGCAGACCTTGTGCCATCGTTGTCGGAGTTTGCTAAAACTATCGTCATCATCAGTGGCGCGAGTGTCGTCGTATTCTTCCACAGCTGGCTTCGTTGCCGCTCCTCATTCCAGCATAGAATTTCACTTCTGTCGTCGTTATGGGGAGGCCGCGTTTACGGTGGTATGAGCCATTGCTTAACATGGTATGAGCCATTCATAATCTTACGTGACGGACGGATTTAATTTTGACTCACGCAATGTAATTATTAAGAATCGCAAGCGACATTCCGGGTGGGTGCTGCTAACCACTCCACCGAGCATACTCGAGACATCGAACGCAAGCGACAGCGGCAGACTGCGGGCGTACCGTCACTGACGTCGTTCTCTCCGTCGCAGCCGAACGCGTGTGTTACCACATTAAGAAACACAAAGACATCAATCGTCAAACCAATCCAAGCAGTCATAAAAACGATTACCGCGCCCGCATCCCCAGTGGTGCGCCCAATATCCGGAGCTTTCGAGTAGTGATTCCGCACATCCCATCCCAGCTACAACTATGGGAAGCCGACGAGTAGTGCCTACTGCTGAGAAAGAAGCTGCCTACGGCAACAGCGAAAATGAGGTGAAAGAATGATGAAACAAAAGATTTACTGTATAGAATGCTTACGAACTTTGACTTGCATGGTGTAACACTCGGTGGAACTAACACAGCTTCGCTGTTCGACCACCTTCACGGACTGAAAGGGGCGCTGATTTTTTTTAACGGTTCATTGAAAATGTGGAAGCTACCTACATTTGGACTGTATAAACGCGTTTGTGTATAAAAAAATAAGGAAGTAAAATAACATACTTATTTCAATCAACTATTAGAATGTATACGATGAACACAGCATACACCATTCCGATTTCCTAATACATGACCTATACCCAGCAAGACTCACGCAATATGAAATGAATATGAAACAGAAATATCCTAATGTTTTTTTTTTGTGTCTGTGGCCACAATAAACAACAGAACTTATATCTTTTCCGTTCTGAAAGTAACGTTCTTTTTTTATTTTTTTTTGCCAGTATTGTCATCTTCCTTTTCTTTTATTTACTTACTTTATTTACTTTTACTTAACCGTTCCTTCAGAAACGTTGTGCTGATAATATTGTGCTCGTCAAGACTGTTTTCTAACTTAACAAGTGCGCACATGACATACAAGAAGCGGAAAGAGCTTTGGCGTTTACCAGATAACACGCATATGTTTTCTTTAATATGCAGTGAGGTATTCATATAATAGATGCATCTTTGGCTTTTCAAACACTGTCGCCTACTTTTCTGATCTGTTCTTCGCAATACCATGAGGCATTTACTGTAAGGTGATCGACAATTGTGACAGAATCTTTCAGCCGAGGTTACTCGGAGGCGCACATTCACTTCCCCAGGGGTCAAGAAACTTAGCTCTTTTTGCGGCGCTTCGTACGTTGCCACACGTCATTTTTTTAAAGGCCCAAGCAAGTTGTGAAGATTTTCGCAGGCTTCCGTTCACAGTTTCGTGTCGGCTGTGCTCTGGCTTCGAAAGGTATGACGCGCACCTATGGAACAATATTGGTACAGAGTCACGCCGCAAGCGGGGCACCGGCAATTCAACCTACAGAACTTTCCGTGTCCGCGGACGATGTCTTCCGCTCCTAACACGAAGCGGGAAAATGTATGACGCTCACCTGTTGATCAGCACAACACGTATGAGCAGCGAGTTACCGCTGTCACTATTTTACTAGTTGTGCAACACGAGGCTCCCTCTTTCAAGCACTGTAATATTTCAATCAATCAATCAATCAATCAATCAATCAATCCATCAATCAATCAATCAATCAATCAATCAAATGTGTTTATTAAAGTGCCCAGGAACAACCTCGAGGGTCTTGGTGCTGGCGCACTCGGCAAAAAAATGAAGAGGAAGAACAATGCAAGCTCATGCACACACACATACACACGCGTGCACGCATAAAAAAAGGAATAATAATTTCGCGAATAGAGATTTTAACAGAGCATAAAATGTGCACACGAAGAGACTACAAAGCAAAACTGGCGAAACAGAAGAAAGGATTACAGAATGACGTTAACACACAACAGATATGAGAGTTTTTGTTCAGATATTGAAATATCTCAGCAACTCCTTTCAGGAAAATATCAAAGTTAGGCATGAAGATATCCAGACACTCTGAATGGGCGTTATATGTCGCCTGCACTCTATATAGAGGGTCACAAAAAAATCTGAAGGCTGAAAGGCGCGCTTTTTCCTTGCGCCTTCCTGCGGAATTCCTTGGGCCTTCCTGCACATTAGAAAGCATGTGCGAGCAGCAGATTTTTTCCATGTATTAATTTGGGAAGAAAAAGAACATCCGATTTGTTGCATCTAGAGGTGAGGGTGGGTAACGGGAGTGTCTGTGTTAGCTCTATGAAGATGGAAGGCTTTTGGCAGAATCAATGTTTAAATATAGATGTGAACTCTTTTGCACATTTTCGAGGAGTTCACAATTGGACCTACACGTGCCCCCCCAAACCACGGAGGCGCACTCAAGAACTTAAAGGCATACGCTCTCATATAAAGTTACAAATGGTTGTTTGAAGTCTGTCGTCACCCGACATACTACATGTGCCGAGGGTTCGAAGTGCACGCTGCCTCGTCTGTTGAGCGTGGGGCGAGAAACTCAGAGAGCTATCGAAGTACGCTCCAGGGACCTTCGTTCCCTGAGCTCTTGGCAGGAGAACGTCTTTAACGCTATATGGAAACAAAGTCCTGTTACTCTTCCGCGTAGAGCTCACAACTTTCGTTTTTGATGCATTTATGACCAGCTTGTTTTCAGCGCACCATGACGCAAAATTTGCCATGTCCTTCTGAAGAGCGGCGCAATCATTAACATTTTTTACCGCTTTGAAAAGTTTTGCGTCATCAGCATTTAACAAAATTGAAGAGTTTTGAATGACTGTCGAAACGTCGTTAATAAACAGCGAGGAAAGAAGCGGGCCCAGGACAGACCCTTGAGGAACTCCACATGTAACCGCATAAAGTTCTGACGACTGACCATTTGCGCTAACGTAGCAATACCGGCCGTAGCTTCTTATCAGCGCTGTGACAGAGTGCTGTAGATCAAGTTGTGTCAATTTATGAAGGAGTATTTTATGGCATACGACATCAACGCCTTGCCGAGGCCAAAATAAATGCCACCCAGTTGTCCTTTCTTATACACTGCTTGAGAGGCATGCATCATGAAGCTAACGAGGTTGATAACTGTGGAGCGTTCCGATATGAATCCATGCTGCTGAGGAATGATAGTATTTTTAATAGAGGATGAAATTATTGAGTGCAAAGTTGACTCGAATAATTTAGATGTTGCGCATAGGAGAGAAATATGCCTGTAGTTACTCGCAGCCGTTTCTACCCCTGACTTAAAGACGGGAACAATCCGGGCTGCTTTCCAAACGTTTGGGAACGTGTTCGTCTTTAAAGCAGAATTAAAAATAGAAGTAAGCGCTGGAATAAGCAAGGACCCGTACGTCTCAATCCAAGCAGGTGGAATGTCATCAGGACCACACGAAAAAGACGGGTTTCAGCGTTTGACGCTCTTACAGACAAGTTTCTCTGAGACCGATAGACTTGAATCCAGGGAAGGGTGATTGGAAAGCTTACTAACTCCGTCACTGCATGTCTTTACCGTACACAGACCCAAAGTGTAGGGCGAAGGCGCCCGAAACATCTGGGACAGGTTGGCTGTCGTCACTAAGTAGAGATATATCTTGTTTCGGATTAGTGTTCACGAACGTGTCTCCAAAAAGACTGAATTTTTAGAAGTACTAGCTTCCACATGTGCTGCATAGATGGAATGATCACGCTTGTAAAGGTGCTTAGAGAGTGACCTGTACATTTTAAAATCTATATCCCAGTGTTGACAATAATAATAATAATAATAATAATAATAATAATAATAATAATAATAATTCTTTTTATTATTTCTAGAAAACACAGTACATTCAACAGGGCATATATATATATATATATATATATACATATATATATATATATATATATATATATATAGATACGCAAATTATGCACATCATTATAATGCTCGCGTGTACAGGTATAACCACCTATTTGTCTTGCAGAGGATATTTGGGGCGTACAATTTTCACTACCACATAGTTTGGATGGTACAATCAAATCGAATACATGATTATAAACAACGACCTAAGCTTAAGAACTGAAAAATCCTCCATTGCCAACCTTTGGAGAAACAAACAGAAACAAGCGCAGTTCGGCGGTGGTGCACCTGGATTACGAGGCTAACCTGTCTGCTCTTGCAGTTCCTGAAACGTGTGACAGATCGACCAGCTCTGCTGCGCATAGAAGAGAAGCGTGTATGTATGTATGTATGTATGTATGTATGTATGTATGTATGTATGTATGTATGTATGTATGTATGTATGTATGTATGTATGTATGTATGTATGTATGTATCAGGGGCGTATCCAGGGGGGCTTATGGGGCTTCAGCCCCCCCCCCCCGAAATTTTTTCGTGCTGTCTATGCGCCGCCGGCCAAAACAACCCCCGGCGCCGGAAATCATGCTCGATTTTGTCTAGAATGTCCTTTTCACGCTCGAAAAAACATTTTAGCGCGAACATTGTGAAATCGGGCTGGATTTCGCGGCAACGCCCATGCACCGGGAGTCGCATATCGTAACGCAAGGAGCTCCATCCGAGCACAAAGTTCCAAAGGCGTGGCGGCGGGCTTGTCGCGGCATCTCGCTGAGGCCGCGGAATCGGGAGCGCTGGGATTTCAATTCTGACACTTTATCGGTATAAAGTCCTAATAAACTTTTAAAGCGAAACGTGCATTGATATTTCCAAAGTCGTGCTTTAGATTTTCAATTCAGGAACTTTGTGGGCTTAATGTTGTTATAAAGATTTGACGCCAAAGGTGTGTTGACATTTCTAAAGTCTTAGATCGGAATATACAACGAGACAAGCCAAATCAACACACTATCAGATAAATTGACAAAACACGCAGCGAGATACGATGAGACGAAGCGTTAATAATAATAATATTATGGGTTTTACGTGCCAAAACCACTTTCTGATTATGAGGCACGCCGTAGTGGAGGACTCCGGAAATTTTGACCACCTGGGGTTCTTTAACGTGCACCTAAATCTAAGCACACGGGTGTTTTCGCATTTCGCCGCCATCGAAATGCGGCCGCCGTGGCCGGGATTCGATCCCGCGACCTCGTGCTCAGCAGCCCAACACCATAGCCACTGAGCAACCACGGCGGGTGAGACGAAGCGTTGTGGTGGTTCATTTGTGCCGTCCTGTCGCATAAACAAATATCAACATTTTTTTTCACCTAGGCCAAAGCATCCATGTCAAGACACTAAAGCCAGCCAGGGTAACTACGTTCTTATTTATTTTTTCTACTTTGACTTTTATTCGTGAGGACACATTGCGCCTCTTAAATTTTTTTATTCTCGCTACCCTATCCGCGGGCTGCCAGAGCCAGCCAGAGCGCCATGCGTTTTTCTTGTGTTGCCCCGAAACCACCGCGCGGCGTACTTCGGTGCGCGTGTGGTTTTCTCTGGGCGAGTGAATTTTCGCCTCGTAGAGTTTTGGACTCCTTTTGGCTATAGCAGACGAGAAAACGAAACAATGGTCGCTCACCGCCATCACTGTGAAGACTTGACGGATTACACCGTTTTCGCTTGAGCGCAACTTCTCCGGTAAGTCTTGTCTCGCCGGTGTAAAATACCGAGCACTATGCGTATGGTTCTCGGTGGACCAAGCGTCTCACGTTTTCTTCCGATATTCATTCGGTAGACACATTAGGTGCCCAAAGTAGGCATTGGATTGTGGCCAACATACTATCCTTTGTCTTTCTTTCCTTTTTTTTTCATTTCTGTGACCCATCCCACAAAAGAAAAAAAAAAGAAGATACATTGTTGCGGCACAGCGAATTGTCGCATGGTGACAGTTTGTTACTTCTTTTGCGGAAAGTAATCGGCCACGGCACGCTTCGGTTGCCGGATACTATTATTATATTATTGTGATAGCAATTATATGAAGACTCCAGGCGCATTCCTGGTGTCGCCGTCGCCCTCATGTTTCGTATGAAGTCTCAGTGCAATAACGTCGTGACTGCGCGCCGCATGCTGTATGTGCGAGTGAAAGAGTAGGGGGGGGGTGGAATGGGGGAGCCGACGATGGTGGCTCAGTCTTGCGTGCGCAATTAAAGGAGAAAAGCGGGGAACAATTAAGCGCGCCGCCTTCCGTCGCACGCGATACATCGGATGGAGTGGATGGAATGGGGGCGGGATCTAGGATTCTGTGAATCTGTGATTGCGCTACATGTTTATTTCCCTTGTTTGACGCATTATATACAGTCACTTCTTCTTAGATACGTAGATTTATTGGAGACTTATACGTATATTTAAATATCTTGTTGCGAGGTTTTGTGTATACGGGCAGTGAACTTTCTTTCCAGTGACACTTTTTTGCCCTTTATCAAGCATTTGTATATTCCATTGTATCTTCACATTTCTGATGAACGAGGGCGAGTTAAATGAAACTGAGCCTATACCCACCCCGCGCAATAATGGTTCGGTTCATTATCCACGCGGCATGCGCGTGGCACACAGGAATCTTTCATTTACAAAAGTGACACGCAGGTGTGAGGCTAAAAGTTGTTTAATGCTCTCATACACTGGATTGAACATGGCTGCGTCACGTAATGGACACTTCAGAAGTTGAGCAGCGGGGTGCTGTGAATTTTTTGACAGCTGAAGGCGTTTCCCAAAAGGAAATTATTCCCCGTATGGCTGCCGTGTACGTTGAACATTGCATTTCATTGGCCACGGTGAAGCATTGGAGCAAACGGTTGAAAAAGGACATGAAAGTTGCGAAGACGATTCAAGACCGGGCCAAAGCCTTCGTGCAATCACCCCCAACACATGTGCAAAAGTTGATGAGCTATGAGACAAGAACGGAGGATAAATATCGATGAACTGGCAGAGCGTGTGAACATCAGTCGCGGTTCGGTTCACACCATAATTCATGAACATCTCGGTCATCGGCTCTTGCGTGCGCAATGGTTGCCCAAGATTTTGAACCACCGCCAGAAGGTTCTGCGCTGCCTTGAGTCATCTGATCCGGTATCACAATGAGGGTGACGACTTCTTGTCTGCAATTGTGATCGGGGACGAACCATGGTGCCACTACTACGAGCCTGAAACATGACGGCAAAGCTTACAGTGGAAACATTCGAATTCACCGCCCCCAAAGAAAGGAAAGGCCGTCATTTCCGCCGGAAAGGTGTTGTTTACTATTTTTTACTAGCTTTAGCTCGGGCCCAACTCCGACGCGGCCTATTCAAATAAATGTAAAACGCAGAAACGCTTTTCTGAGATAACCCCTGGGTCGCTTTTAATGGAATTTGTTGAATTTGAGAAAGTTAACTTCTAGCATCTATTGGAAGCGGAAGTTCGATAGAGGGCCTGAATTTTGTTGAAAATATTTTGAAAAATTTGAAAGTGCGAAAAAAATAGAACCACGACGTTTACAAACTAAAAATCCTCGCTATGTAATGAGCGAAAAGAAAGGAAACTGAGGGACCCGATTTTTTTCGTTATGCAGTTGTTGATCGGAAAAGTTGTGTCCACCAGAGCGTATAAACCTCCTGTGCAAGCAGCAATTGCATAGCTAGCTTAGAGTGTTTATCAAAGTAATCAATAATTTAATCTACTACTTTGGAATCTACTATTTCGTAATAGTAGATTTTAATCTGATCCGGAAAAGCGACACCGTGCAGTGTCACTTTATCTTAAAAACAATCCGCAGCCATCGGAAAAACGAACGTCGAAGAAAAAAAAAACGCCCTTCCACTCTGTGAACAACAATGACCATGAAGCTGTGTACGTGGGCCCATTAATGGCGAACTGCACCTCCACCGCGGGTCGGCCTGGCATTGTACCGTCTTCGGAATTTTTTTCTACACGCGGACACAGTAGTGGGGAAAGTAGCCCTTAACAGCTTCGTTGTAATAAACACACTCCGTTTAAGACGAAGGCGTCAGCTAGTTCATTGGTAAACCAAAGAAAAAAAAAGTACCTTAAAATTCTTGACGCTTATCTTCAGAAGTACAAGCAGCAGGTGCAGAAGCACTGGCACGCCGATCACGCCGTCTCTCTTCCATCATATTGGCAACACTCGTAGTAGCAATACTAGCGTCTTCTTACCTCCTTCCAAGCTAGAAGCTTTTTAAACGTGCGCAACCTACGAGTAAACCACACGTGCTCGCTCTCCACCTGTGCTGCAATGATGCCGTCATCTCAGTAATTGTCAGGTGGCGTTGTCGTTCTATAGGTCTTTATCGATCGCTTCCGCTTTTACTTGTACACTCCAACAAACAACTTCGTAAGCGGCACCACGGAAAACCGGCCCACGCGTGCCCAATAAGTGTTATCATCAAATAGCCAGCATCGTGAGAACTCAATGCAACGTGCGGTCTTTCGACTCGCGCGGCCGCCGCATCTTATACCCGCCGACGCGCTTAATTAGGGACGCGGTGGACGCACAATATAAAATTTTTTCTCGCCTTAAACAATACGTACTCCGACGAAACCACTCCTAAATAAATGACTTTCGTACAATCTTCCGAATGACGTCAAGCGGGCTTGTTTACTTGGACCTCATCGGAAAACTATATGAGCCTGAACATGACGAATTTCGCTCATTTTCACCGTTAAGATCTCTTGCGCTTCGAAGTTACTCGACCATCGATTTCAATACTCTTTTACAGCGCAGCTCTCAAGCGCCCGTTCCTGCGATGAGCGTCGGTGTGCGTCGGCGTCGTAGACGTAACCGAGCGAACGAGCAGAACGAAGGATGAAAGAGTCAACGCGGATCGCAGCGGGCGATGAAAAGCGAAGAGAGCGCGACGGGGAAAGCGGAGTAGGCTACATTGCAAACATGAGGGAAATGGGGCAGAGGAGGGTAGGGCGAAGGCGTGATAAGTAAAACCCCTTAAACTTCGTAAAGTAGTGACACTCTCCTCACCGCCTTCCCTCCTCCTCGTTTCTCCTCTCTTTCACGCTCCCTCCTCGACCGTGACGCCGCCTGCACTGCTCGAGCGTAGCAAGGGCGCCAGCATGCGCTCCTCGCCACTTGCGAGGAGCGCATGCTGGCGCCCTTGCTACGCTCGAGCCTGATGCAGGGCCGGCGTCCACGGATTCGCCAGGAGGGAGCGTGAAAGAGAGGAGAACGAGGAGGAGGGCAGGCGGTGCAGGCAGCGTGTCACTACTTTACGAAGTTTAAGGGGCTTTAGTGATAAGAAAAGCATAGCGCCGCTCTGCGGTGACGACTGCTACGAGATGACGCCAGAGTATATAGCGCTCGTCGTCTGTTCACTGATGGGATGCGGCGAACGCATCCAATGATACTATACAGGGTGTTTCACGTAACTTGTGCCAAGGATTAAAAAAAGTGGTTACCCGCAGCTGAATGAAACCAACGGCATATAATTTGCCGTCATGTGGTGCTCCCTAGAGTATATTTTATATTCTGATTAATTGGCTAAATATAAGATGAATTATGCAAAAGTTTTAATATCACTTTAAGGTCAAGTCCGTTTCGTTTTGTTGTAGAGGGGATTCAGAAACGACGGATCCAATTTTTTGTGGCAACGTACATGCCTCGTGGCGATTTTTTTTTTCGGCGCTTAAAGAAAGCCCGCGAAATATGAAATAAAACCACGTGATTGCGCTCGTGCGCTATCGCATTCGCCGCTATCGTTGTGTAGCCTGTTTTTGAGGGCGCAGGAAGGGCACAGGTTCGCCCAATAAAACGCTAGTCTCGTCATTCACCGTTATTCTGCTTTCCTCACCGTCACTATTACGGGACAATATATATATATATATATATATATATATATATATATATATATATATATATAACTGAAATCTAGGAAGAATGAAGAAAGCGAGATGAATGTGGACGAAAAGGTAACATGCTGCCGGCGGGATACGAACCTACAACCTCCGCATTACGCGAGCGTTGCACTACCTATTGCGCTGCATGCGGCCACGGCTATTAATTCAGATATATATAAAGTGAAGCACATGATCAAAGTATTGCGGCAGTAAAGGAGGCAAAAAGGACAGAAATCAGGTAGAGAAAAAATTGAAGTTTCGCTCGAAAGCGAAGCATTGATTGCGATAACAAATTACAAAACAGTCTAAGAATGTACGATGAGTCATATATAACCGACGCGTTTCATCCGTATAGACCAAAGTTTAGCCGACATGCAGGCGATCGTGCTCGGCGCTATCGTAGTGCTTTGACTGTTCCATTTTTTCTGCGCACAAGTTCTCCCAGTAAAGAGTTAGGCTCAAATACTGAAATTCTTACTTTCCTTAGGCCACTTCCTAATCTTCTGTGAGGCACCCTTCATGCTTCCTTACCGCAGAGGTTGCATGGAGGAAGCAAGTGTATTCTGGGAGCTCCCTTCACCTGCCCTCACGAAAGGTGCTCTTTTCGTCTGTTAGGAACAGTTAAGTTGGCAACTGTGCTTCGTTCATTTGGAAATTACATTGAAATCCTGCATTGGTTTCAGGCCTACTAATTTTGCAGCATTTCTTTAGCACCGACATTTTCACGACATATTCTTTAAATCTCTCAGGCATAGTTGAAACGTCTGTTGCACGAGTCGCATGGCAAGATGGCACCGCGTAACCTACAGGCCGTGTGTCAGATTCGCTTCTAATCGCACATATGCTTCTAGTGTGATATGGAGCTTATTTACAACGAGGGGAATAGCGATAAGCCGATAGATGTGCATCGATGGCAGCGAACAAAGAGATAACAAACACAACACTTCCATACAAAGCTAGCATCCACGCGATTAGAAAAGCCTTAACGGCGAAATGGCAACGCGAATGGGACCGTAGTGCCGACAACAAACTACATCTCACGAAACCCATAGTTGGCGAGTGGAAGTCATGCTATCATCAGGAGTGGTTCATCGAAGTAGTTTTATGCCGACTGCGCATTGGGCACACACACCTCACACACAATTACTTACGAAAGGAGACACACCAACATGCGAGAAATGTCAACAGCCACTAACAGTTATGCACATATTACTCACATGTACGCAGACTGAAACACACAGACGAACACTTCTGCACAAATTATATCAACTACACATACCTTTACACCCTGCTCTAATTTTAGGTGATGATCCGCTAGTCCCATTATGCGACGTCCGTAAATTTCTAGACGGCACTGGATTTTTACATAAAATATAGATTATTAACAAAGCCTTTTCCTTCATTAACTGGATTTTAAAACACCTCGTGTTTGGCGCAGCATAGCCTTAGCCGCTTTTGCACCATTAAACCCCATTTTGCAGCAGTAGTTTCCATTACAGCAGCAGTTTGCTGCTGTAATGGAAAATTAAGAGGTAATGGAAAATTTAGACAGATTGCGTTTTCTGAGGAGTTCGGCGTTACTCCCTACATGTACGAACCGATTGCGAAGAGCCGGCCTCTCGAAGAAGCAAACGATGCTGGTGCGAGCAGTGCTTTCGACGCGAACGAAAGCGAAGTCTTGGGATCTCCTCGTGTTGGAAATGCTCTTTGGTGAGTATGTTTTTTTCAAAGCGATCTAGTGATCTCGCCGATCTTTCGCCGATCTAGTGAGCTCGTTTCCGGTCAAACAACTGTAGTGTTGTGTTCCTGCATGCCTCCTCGTGGAAGGTAAGCGGGGATGCGATCGTCGGCATTTGTGCGCTGTCCAAAGCTGTCGGCAATCTACAAAGACGGTTTAAACGCGTGAAAAGCACCCCGGTTCATGCAGTACGTGTAGTGACCTTCATCTGTGCGTCATCCGCACACTACTCGTAACCGAAGTCGTAAAGGCGGCGAATTCCTTCGGCTACGTGAGACCGCTCTACATACACGCAGACGCACCAACAAAGGAATGCAGGGTCGATCGAAGTAGATTACGATGGCACGCACGCAGAAATAAGCACGGTCAGGCACGGTCGCGCAGGCTGCGAAGGAACAAAACACTAGAGTTGACGTCACAACACCGCGGTTTCCGGTCTCCGCTCGCATCGTCAGCAGCAGCGCGCGGCATTCGACGGGGGCGGAGCTACAGCGCAATTTTAACCGACGATTACGTCGCTCCTAATAGAAAAAAACCCCGAATTTTACCTACATGGTTTATAAGGTTCCCGCATTCGTATATGAGCGTCTTATTGAATTCGACAGACTCTTCAGCTTCCCTTTAATAATAATAATAATAATAATAATAATAATAATAATAATAATAATAATAATAATAATAATAATAATAATAATATCAAACATTTATTATATATATATATACATATATATATATATATATATATATATATATATATCGCCCAGGAACAGCTACATGAAGTCTTCAAAATTCTCTTAAGAACAAATACACAAAAGAAAAGGCAACCGTGGTATACAAAACAATATAAAGTAGAGAAACAAATAGGAGAAATCTTCTTTTTGGGGGGGGGGGGGGGTTTACGTGCCAAAACCACTTTCTGATTATGAGGCACGCCGTAGTGGAGGACTCCGGAAATTTTGACCACCTGGGGTTCTTCAACGTGCACCTAAATCTAAGCAGACGGGTGTTTTCGCATTTCGCCCCCATCGAAATGCGGCCGCCGTGGCCGGGATTCGATCCCGCGACCTCGTACTCAGCAGCCCAACACCATAGCCACTGAGCAACCACGGCGGGTGAGAAAAATTCAACGACGACGGGGCCTGAAAGCGAGTTAGTCATGCAACATGTTTATCTACACTTGTACTGAACACAGAAATTGAGCTCTGATGTCAGTTTGGGCAGAACACGTATTGCGTATTTTTTGAAGTCGAGCCATAGGACATGACTACTGCAACAAGGCCTCAGTGGCAAGCAACGTATTAAAGGGCGGAACCCAGATGGCGTTCCTGCGAGCGCAACTATATTAAGTAGAAGCTTGCGCGCATTCTAATATCTATACTAGGTGTCGCATTGACTGAAGAAAGTGGCCAGCCAGGTAGGGGTAATACAGTTTCTTTTTCGGCGCCAGAAAAGCGTCAGTGTTGACACTCTCGTCCTGACTGCGAAAAGCCCGAGGCGGTGCCAGAAGAAGCACTTCATTCGTTGAGCAGAAGTAGTGGTTTGTACCAATGTCAATGGGGCCGAAGCTACATCGGCGAGACAGGTGTAAATAGCCGGTTACTAGAGCACAAACAACACGTTACGCCTTACAGAGACTGGCAGCTGTCAACGCGCTGCCAGTGACTACGGTTGCTTGCCGCTTTTTTTCAAAGGGCCGCCTAATAAGCTCCGACAAAGGAAAATTGACACGAGAAGTTATAGCTGCAGAAGCAAAAATCAGCGAAGGTTCCAAGTATGTCCCAACACCATCAGTTATTTTTGTCAGAAAAATAAGTTTTCTTCTTAAATTCAGCAGGAAGATCGAAAGGGCGCGTCGCATGGCTGTACGATTATGTATATTGAAGACACGGAATTTTCACTAAACATCAGCTGCTACAAAGCGCTCCGGTACGTGCACATGCATTTGCGCGCCTCGCTTTGTCCTTCGTTCCACGCGAGCCCCAGTATCGCATGAAACATCAAGTCGCCCAAGAAGCTGGCCGGTGGATTTCTTGCGGTAAGCTAAGTTGAACACGATCAAGAAGTTTTGGGCAATGCATACTGCTATTAACAACCTTAAAGAGGAGACTTAGCATGTCTTGACTTTATAGGCATAATTTTGGGTACGTCTGAAAGGGCTGCATGCACTATATGTCCACCAGAATGACAAAAGCGGTGCTCGAAAATATAAATTTACGATAGATAGGCGAGCAGGAAGGGCAAGGCGAGGGGGCAAGGATATGCTATTGACACGTGCACTTGTTTGTCTTTATCGGGCGACACGTTTCACCGCCTAACAAGTGTTATCGCACAGCGCAGGACGCGCCTGCATGTATCGGAAGTTTCTGGAATGTTATCGATGCTTCCATCCGCTGTCTGTGACTGAACCTTGTGTAATCTGATTGCATGTGTGCGCGACGCGAATAATGTAGAACTTTGTGGAAGGCACGCGGGTCCCAGCGATTACTCTGGAACATTCGACGACTGATGTATAAAAGCCGACGCGCTAGACCCGCTGATCAGATTTTGACGATCGCCGACTGTGTTCGCCGTTGTCGCCGTTCTTTAAGTGTAGCCTGTTTTTTTCGTGGTCACAGGTTCGCCCAATAAAAGTTAGTTTCGTCTTTCACAGTATTGCTACTGTGTTCTTCATACGTCACTCCACGTGACACTATAGTCTATTCTAGTCAGTGGCTGGGCTGTAACTGGTTGGTCACAGGTAGGTAAAGCCACAGGTGGGGTATAGTGTAGGCGAGGCTAGGCTGTGGCTGGCTGGTTTGGTTGTTTGCGTTTAGGAGTCGATGCGGCACTCCTCAATGAAAATTGTTGAAAGAAAAAAGAAAGAAGCCGTCGAAGATGATTGTCAAAATCAGCGAATAGCTTGCACGGACCCACATGTACACACCAGCACTAGCAATACTTCCGAGGTATATAGCGATGACGTCGATAACGATGCTTGATGACGGCTGCACACATTATCGTGGACATGTTTTGGTTGACGGCATGACAGGGTGCACGACAACGATGGCAAAGCGACGGCGACGCAAAGTATGACGCGACGACGACGGCAACGTGACCAGGACGGCGTTACTACAACGCAATGACGACAGCATTACGACGATGACGATGGCTGCGCACCGGCGGTTTCTTCACTTTAGGTTTACTCAACGGAGGTCACACACTCCACTTTCAAACCACAGAGATGCTACGCACTGTGGGACTCGGGGTGAGCCGGCAAGAAGGAACTGCGCCCCTCGACAAGAGACACGCAGCAGATGTCGGCGACGAACGCACACGAACGCACGAACGGTTCCACCGTAAGCCTATATATATTGTGGGGTTCTCACACCCTTGCTCTTGGGACAAAGGAACGACAACACAGTAGTGCAAACAATCACAAGGTCATTTATTGCACCTTTCATAGATCAATGCCTGCTAGCCGAGTTGCTATCCACAAAACATGCCGATGGGCGCGCGACAAGCCGCGGAAGTCCGACACACCGCGACCGGATAGCGAGCGAATATGTTCGCCCCATGCTGGATCCCAACGCCTGGTCGTTCGCGCGTACGGTCACGCGAACGGTGGCGCGTTCGCACGAGGCCTCACGAGATGGTCTCGCAAAAGCATAGATCGGCGCACGCGCGGTACGTCCGCGCTGCAATCCGTCCGCGAACCAAAGAGGCAGCGCCTTCTCTTTCCCGCACCCAAGTAACCCCGCTGTGAGGCGGCGTTAGCAACGCAACACTCGCGCCATCTCTCGCACTGCGCTTCAACCACGCCGACCGCCGCGGACAACAGGCCACGCGGCGAAACCGCATTGCAAGAGACGGGAGCTATGCGGGAAAACAAGATATCAGGGGACCCGTTAGAATGGCGCATCCCCACAATATATAGGCAGCGGAGACACATGGAAAAAAGAATAGCGATTTGGGCCAGTTCGTTTGGGTCCATGGTTTAAAATTTCTGCAGCGCGCGCAACACTGGAGTGCGGCAAGAAAGGTCAAAAAAGGACGAAGGAAAAAGGATTGCAAGAGGACAGCACCTTCCGTTGTCCTCTTGCAATGCTTCTTTCTTCGTCCTTTATTTTTACCTTTCTTTGCGCACTTCGGTGTTTCGCGCTGCAGAAATGTTAAACCATGCAGACACAGAGCCACCACCCATGATCACAACATCAGGTCACCAACCACGAAAAAAGGCGAAAGAGCCAAATCAATATTTTTTTTTTATTGAAATATCCGGTGATCGGATTCAACCCCGGATTTCCTGCATAATAGCGCGATGCTCTAATCGTTAGGTCCCAGTCGTCTTTTTTTTATTCCTAATATTTATTGCAAATACGAAAACGTGCGTGCTTAAAGTTCACAAAGTGGCTAATTGAGTCATATTCGCGTCTACAAGCACAAAACGAAACGATTCACAGGACAATTAGGAAAGCAAACGGTTCTTCAAATGGGAAGCAAACAGGTCCACTTCAACAGTAAATATCCCTTTGGTGGGAAGTTACCTTGAAAAAAAAATCATTCACTTGTAAAGTGACATCCACACATTTCGCGTGCCAGCGGTAGTTACATTTTTGAGGTGATTTGCGCATTGGTTAGAAATACAAGAGCGCACCAGTTTCTCCTGTTCTTCTCTCGTGACAGGTAGCGGTTTGTGATTCTGTGTTAGGCTGCAGCTCCTTTTGGAATGGCCCACATTCTCCAGTCGTTTCCTCGTAGCAGCTACAATTCATCGCCTTCCATATAGGCCCAGCTCGTAACGGAGCGTGTTATAACTTTTCTTGGGTGACGTGCAAAAAAATCAGTTGTCATGGCATTACTGTCTTAATAACCTAGTCGCCGTCGGCTCGCTGCTATTGACACAAGTAACTCATCCTATATTTTCCTTGTTGTCGTTGTCTGTTGACTTTATGTAGTTGTGACATACAAAAAACCGGGACCCTCTGCTTCCATTCTTCTCGGGGTTTAGAGTACTATGTTTTCGTAAATTGTAAATGTGTTCTAATTGCGCACTGTTGTTTATGTAGTTTTCGTGGCGCTGGTCTTCTGGGATAATTTTTTCTCGAAATAAATTAACCTTGAATAAAAATCAATGCTTGTTCTCCGTAAACACCTAAACGTACGCCTAAACGGCAGGGCTCTAAAAAACAATGCTTAGCGTCGGTTTTGAAAGTTAGCTTTGCCGCAATACAGAAATGTTATGCGCTAACATACGCATTGTATTGCGTTGAAGCACACCAAAAATGGAGCGGGACGACTGTGACGGGACATAATATACAGGGTGTTTCAGCCAACACTTTCAAAATGTTTTAAAGATTGCCTCTGGCAGATAGCTAAATTATAGTTTATGAGCCGGTCTACTCAAAGCGGTGGACACTACTTGCACAAAAAAATTGAAATGCAAAGTCGACTTATTAACAAGAACACACCAATTAACTTTTTATTTAATTATCTTATGACCCACATTGCAAATTACAAATTCTAACAGTGGACTTCGTAAGGTGGTTCCACTTGAAGCGAATTCTCAGGACGACACCAGTTTCGAAATATAAATTCCGAACTTCGCGAAGAAATGCATTGGCGTTCCAGTTACTTATTTGCTTCAGTGCATGGAACGATGTTTTGTTAACAAACTAACTGGAACGCCAATGCATTTCTCCGCGAAGTTCGGGAGTTTATATCTCGAAACTGGTGTCATATTGAAAATTCGTTCCAAGTGGATCCGCCTTGCGAACTCCTCGGCTAGAATTTGTAAATTACAATATGGGCCATACTGTAGTTAGTTAAAAATATAATTAGTGAATTTTTATTAATCAATCAATTTTGGATATAAATTTTTTTGCAACTATTGTCCGCCGCTTCGAGTAGACCAGCTCATAAACTATAATTGTGATAACTGCCACAGGCAACTTTTAAAGATTTTTCGAAGTGTTCGCTGAAACAAGTGCCCTGTATGTATTCCTTAATTATACACGCGGGCGCCCGCTTTCTCCTGTCACAGTACGAGCACCAGAATGCCTAATAAGTGTGTTGTCAGGCCGTCAGAGCTGTTTCGGACGTGGCTGTGGCGATTTGAACTCTGGTTCTGCCCACCTTGCACGCCCCGTATATCAGACCGCGGGTTCGCGTACGCGTTCGCGTTCATAACGCGTTCGGGACCGAGTTCGTAACGCGTGCGGGACCGTACGCGTTCCTTAATTATACACGCGAACACGTGTCACATTCGGTCACAGTAAGAATACTGAGACGTATAATAACTGCACTGGAAGCCATTTCAAGCTGTTCGAGACGTTTCTGTGGCGATTAAAGCCCATTTCCTGTCTAACTACGTTGTTCATATATAGTAAGTCAAGGAATTAATTTTGGCGTCACCACTGCCATTCATGGTTATATTGCGCTCAGTTTTACAAACACGATACTAAGGAAGGACAGGACGTGGACGGACGAAGCGCAAACTACCAACTGTTTGATACTGTTAAAGAACGCGCTTATATACAAGGAGATATGGTGCGGGGGGGGGGGGGGCTACATATAAAAAGATATGACAAGGTGACGACATGTGATTATAGTTTGGGTCAGGCATACATCCTTCACATGCACCCGTTCGCCCTGGCGAACTCGACCTCAGCTTTGATAAGCGCGATGGACGGAGTGCTTACGCACGTCTCTTTTTCTTTAGCTATCGCAAGCGCCTCCCATATTTCTCGCTCCGTTTTTGTTTTTGATGTTCCGATGACTGTGGTGCTTTCTATTAGCGGAGAGCATTTGCACTGTTTGCAATGTGCGGCCAAGTTGCTAGGTGCTGTCAGAAGCTGGCACGTGTATTTGTGCTCCCGTAACCTATCGTTTAGACAACGTCCAGTTTGCCCAATGTATACTTTCCCACAGTCTAGTGGGATTTGGTAAACAACTGAAGTAGCGCATTCCACGTACTTTTTTGCGTGCTTAGTCTGACAGACCGTACCACTAGGGTTGGCCTCTTTGGATCCTGCGTTCACCTTCTTGCACATGCCTTTTAGTTTTTGCGGGGCGGAGAACAGAACTTGAACGTCATGGCGTTGGGCTGTCTTTTTTATCCGATGTGACAAGCCATGGATGTAAGGCAACACCACGGGTTTTTTCAATTTTTTCTGTGTTTTCTGCCTTTTCCTGTTGGCTCTGATTTCGGGCAACAAGTTTTCACAGATTTGCACCACCATGCTGTTCGGGTACCCACTGTTTCTCAAGCGGCTTACTTGCAGATCGATGCTCTCCCTCACCGCATGGTGGCATGATTTTTCAATTGCTTGACTGATGCAAGCCTTGGCGATGCCTCTTTTAATGATTTTAGAATGGCAAGAGTCGTACCTCAGGATTTCTTTTTCTCCTCTAGTTTTGTAGCACCAGCACATGTGGGAGCCTCTGATCCTAATGTTTATATCAAGGTACTGCAATCGACCTTCGGTAGGAGTCTCGTACGTGAACTCTAAACCTTCATGTGCTTTTTTGAACATGCTGATGACAGTTTCTACGCTACATGGATCGGTTTGGTTTTCTTTCATGCACACCAAATAATCGTCAACATATCTGAAACAGGTAGTTATGTTCGTGTCTCCAAACAAGGCGGCAAGTTTCCTGTCTCCCACACTCAAAAATAAGTCGGAAAGCACGGGAGCTATACAAGAACCAATAGCGATTCCATCCTTCTGCTCATACACACTGTCACCATATTCGATAAACGCACCATGTAGATACAGTTTTAACAAGTTCACAAAACTAGAAATACTGCACTTGCACACGTCCTGAAATTTGGTGTAGCCCAACGTGTCGATGGCTTCTTCTACTGCTAGTACCACCGCTTGCCTCGGGACACTGTAGAACAGGTCCTTCACGTCGATTGAAAAACAAGATGTCGGCGGGCTACTCTTTAGTGTTGCAATAACTTCGTCAGAGTTGCGGATCAAGAACGGGTCATCGAAAGGTAAAGAGTTCAAGCAGGCCTGAAGGTAGTCCGCGATGCATCTTTGCCATGTTCCGCGATCTTCAATAATCGTCCTAAAAGGAATTCCCTCTTTGTGGGTTTTTACCGTGAAAAATGGCTTCAGAGTGAGTTCTTTGCTCTCTTTTACGCGCTTTGCCAACCTTGTCAAGCCCATGCTTTCACATGTTCTGCCTGCTTCATTTTTCAGTTTTGCAATTGCTTTGTACGTAATGTTGCTTATTGCGAAATTCTTACGGATCGCTTCTTGAGCGGATTTTTCGTATTCAGGAGCGTTCATCACGACAAACACGCCTGTTTTGTCCGAAAGGAGCAGTTTTAGATTTTCTTTCTTGAGGTACCTAGTCACTCTGCTTGTTCCTGCAGGTTTGGGTTTTTTTACTAGGTTCTTGTTTGACACTCCCGTCAAAACTTCTTGGATGCAAGTTACTTTTTCTGGCTCAGGGGTTCTTTCCGCGACTGAGCAACATGTGCAACAGACCCTAAATAAGGGACCAAAATACGCAATTGAACCTCCAGTAACGGCAGTACAGTTATTAGCCATGGTACGCTCAGTCGCGGAAAGAACCCCTGAGCCAGAAAAAGTAACTTGCATCCAAGAAGTTTTGACGGGAGTGTCAAACAAGAACCTAGTAAAAAAACCCAAACCTGCAGGAACAAGCAGAGTGACTAGGTACCTCAAGAAAGAAAATCTAAAACTGCTCCTTTCGGACAAAACAGGCGTGTTTGTCGTGATGAACGCTCCTGAATACGAAAAATCCGCTCAAGAAGCGATCCGTAAGAATTTCGCAATAAGCAACATTACGTACAAAGCAATTGCAAAACTGAAAAATGAAGCAGGCAGAACATGTGAAAGCATGGGCTTGACAAGGTTGGCAAAGCGCGTAAAAGAGAGCAAAGAACTCACTCTGAAGCCATTTTTCACGGTAAAAACCCACAAAGAGGGAATTCCTTTTAGGACGATTATTGAAGATCGCGGAACATGGCAAAGATGCATCGCGGACTACCTTCAGGCCTGCTTGAACTCTTTACCTTTCGATGACCCGTTCTTGATCCGCAACTCTGACGAAGTTATTGCAACACTAAAGAGTAGCCCGCCGACATCTTGTTTTTCAATCGACGTGAAGGACCTGTTCTACAGTGTCCCGAGGCAAGCGGTGGTACTAGCAGTAGAAGAAGCCATCGACACGTTGGGCTACACCAAATTTCAGGACGTGTGCAAGTGCAGTATTTCTAGTTTTGTGAACTTGTTAAAACTGTATCTACATGGTGCGTTTATCGAATATGGTGACAGTGTGTATGAGCAGAAGGATGGAATCGCTATTGGTTCTTGTATAGCTCCCGTGCTTTCCGACTTATTTTTGAGTGTGGGAGACAGGAAACTTGCCGCCTTGTTTGGAGACACGAACATAACTACCTGTTTCAGATATGTTGACGATTATTTGGTGTGCATGAAAGAAAACCAAACCGATCCATGTAGCGTAGAAACTGTCATCAGCATGTTCAAAAAAGCACATGAAGGTTTAGAGTTCACGTACGAGACTCCTACCGAAGGTCGATTGCAGTACCTTGATATAAACATTAGGATCAGAGGCTCCCACATGTGCTGGTGCTACAAAACTAGAGGAGAAAAAGAAATCCTGAGGTACGACTCTTGCCATTCTAAAATCATTAAAAGAGGCATCGCCAAGGCTTGCATCAGTCAAGCAATTGAAAAATCATGCCACCATGCGGTGAGGGAGAGCATCGATCTGCAAGTAAGCCGCTTGAGAAACAGTGGGTACCCGAACAGCATGGTGGTGCAAATCTGTGAAAACTTGTTGCCCGAAATCAGAGCCAACAGGAAAAGGCAGAAAACACAGAAAAAATTGAAAAAACGCGTGGTGTTGCCTTACATCCATGGCTTGTCACATCGGATAAAAAAGACAGCCCAACGCCATGACGTTCAAGTTCTGTTCTCCGCCCCGCAAAAACTAAAAGGCATGTGCAAGAAGGTGAACGCAGGATCCAAAGAGGCCAACCCTAGTGGTACGGTCTGTCAGACTAAGCACGCAAAAAAGTACGTGGAATGCGCTACTTCAGTTGTTTACCAAATCCCACTAGACTGTGGGAAAGTATACATTGGGCAAACTGGACGTTGTCTAAACGATAGGTTACGGGAGCACAAATACACGTGCCAGCTTCTGACAGCACCTAGCAACTTGGCCGCACATTGCAAACAGTGCAAATGCTCTCCGCTAATAGAAAGCACCACAGTCATCGGAACATCAAAAACAAAAACGGAGCGAGAAATATGGGAGGCGCTTGCGATAGCTAAAGAAAAAGAGACGTGCGTAAGCACTCCGTCCATCGCGCTTATCAAAGCTGAGGTCGAGTTCGCCAGGGCGAACGGGTGCATGTGAAGGATGTATGCCTGACCCAAACTATAATCACATGTCGTCACCTTGTCATATCTTTTTATATGTAGCCCCCCCCCCCCCCCCCCGCACCATATCTCCTTGTATATAAGCGCGTTCTTTAACAGTATCAAACAGTTGGTAGTTTGCGCTTCGTCCGTCCACGTCCTGTCCTTCCTTAGTATCGTGTTTGTAAAACTGAGCGCAATATAACCATGAACGTTCACCAACTAGCCCCCTTCATTGCTTTACTAACTGCCATTCATTTCGCCGCCCCTGCGGCGACGCACGGTCGGCGACGCAATGATGACGATATCGTTACGACAATTAAAGGACGAACAAGAATTCGGCAGGGTTCGAATTCCATGCTTCTTTGAGTGTGCTTCCTCTCTGTTCACGCCATTTAAAGAGTGGCCCCTTCCCGCTTTTAATATGTTTCATCTCATTGTGTTCTGTATGCTTTACCGCATAAAATAAGTGTACTGCGCTAAAGCTAACTTTAGGAAACCGGTTTTATGCAATGTTTAGACCCTTGCCAGGCTAAACTTAATTTCCGAAAGAGCACACCGTGCTTGCTAGGGCAGGGAGGCGCAACTTGACGAGTGAGAAACTGGCAATGTACTGTACCTAAATATAAAATTGAAATTATTGCATTGCATGACGCCTCATATCTTTATTATTCAACATTATAGTCAACATAAGATTAACATTTACGCTTCTGCATATTTCTGGCCATCCGGCGCTCTTGCAAACATTTCAGGATATTAAAGGCCTTGGCGTCTCAGGTTACACATTGAGACATATCACACGTAACGTGAAGCTGTCGTAGGAAGATTGGTCTCCAGAAAGATTTAAAAAACGCCGCAACTTCCATGGGGTAACAAACACAAATATATTGAGTTTGAATGAAAATGGTGCATCGCGAATAATTCAGTGTGTACAGTGGGATGAAATACACGAATCTAGGCGGGAAATAAAGCGTGAAAATTCCGAGGTATGTTATGAATAACGTTGACGCTTAATAAAAACCCTAAAAGCATTGGGCCAGGGGAAATGACCCGATTTGAACAAATAAATAAAAAATATGAACAGGTGGTCGTTGGTGACAGTGCTGGTAGTAATGACTGAATTCACTGTGATAAGAGCTGGCCTCGGATTTGAGCAAAGACCACTATGCTTACTTTAACACCCTGAAATCAGGTGTCCTGCCATGAGATGCTATCAGCAAGTTCATTCAAGCGTCCGCGGACAGTTGCGCTACTGCCGATCGTGCTATATTTTCCCTTTTTCTGCTATGGTATCGCGTTCGTGACCTAGCGTTTTCTGCTTTGTTTCTTGTTGCGTGAAGGCATCATATTACGAATGGCAAGTCGCCCTTGTGGGCGTGCGCATTGCGTTGGGGCCACGACAACAACAGCTGGTCCAAACTCTTGTCTACGCGTCGGTGCCCTCGTGCCAGAGCAGCCAGTGTGTTTTCTCCTGGATGGGATGGTGGCGCCTGCCAGCGGCACTTTTTGCAGTCACTGAGGGGCGCGCTTGCCCCTAGTTGGGCACTGCATGTCATCACGAGTGCGCTTGCCATTACCCTTTCCATCCATGATACCCTTGCATCTTCAAACTGTAAAAACGCACAAAGACGAGAACGAAGAGAGAAGACGGGACGAGACGCTTACTCACAAATGAAAAATTTTATTGAAAGGAAACAAATCTATGCACGCAATAAAACGGAGTAGGAGGGTTGCGCATGTGTGTGAAGGATCACGGGTTAAAGCTTTCAAAGGCAACGTTACAAATTAAAAAAGAAAGTCTAACTATGAAGAAAGTCAAATTCCTTATCATGTTACGAAGACTGCAGGGGTGGCTGACACAGTTATCTCCTCTTTTCTCTTTGTAGTACGCCTGTGCCATTTCGCGGGTTAGCTGATTGTTACTCTTGAAGATAATCTGAGTATCTTTCAATACAGGATATATAACGACCACATTCCTTACAGTGGGCGGCTAGATAGGAACTCGGTTCCGGGAGAGCACGCACGCTCTTCCTTCGTATCGTAAATCCACCGGGCGACCACCAAGGCGAATACGAAGAGGCAAACAAGGCAATTCGCTCTAAAGAAGGCTAGTAGGTAACCACAAAAGACAGAGAGTTGTTTTCCTAAGACGAGTTTTCACGTTCGAGCCTCAAGTTTTGTCAAAAGGACAGGGCTGAAGCGTAAGTTTCGTAATCACTTTTTCCCCCACGCAGCCTCGCGTGCCCGCGAATTCAAGCCTGTTGGCGTACAAAACCATTAAGCGCACGAAATACGACCACGCACTTCTTATATAAACAAAGTACACGTCACGCAGCAATCGTGTTGACGCGTGCAGACAAATGGCAACATGCTCAGTGAACTGCGCAAAAAGTTCTCCCATCCAGTTCGATGAATTCATACCTTTCTTAACCAGCCGCGATTACTGGTTGGTATCGAGAAGACATTCTTGCCTTTGCTGAAACTATTTTGGCATACGAAGGCGCAGCAGGTCATGGTGGGGGAAAATGCCGTGAAGCGACGTCGCACTTCCCACAAAACTTAGATCAAGTCTTTCGCAAACAAACAAAAAAAAAACGCTGAAGAGCAACGGCGCCAAGATGCGCTCCTTGCTAGTCGTTAGACGCTTCTCAAGCGAAAATGGCTGTGGAGCGCGACTGTAAAGAAACGAATCCGGCGCGAGGGCCCACGTAATGCCATTAGACCAGTAGCAACTCGGCGTCGGCATCGACCAGGGTGGGGGAGGAGGAGGCGGCACTCTTCAAAGCGTGTAGCTGCTTTACAAAGTTTGAGGGGCTTTATGCTGCGGTGCGGCCATCTGGTGGTGCTGCAAGGAACCGAACGCTGATCTGTGATTGGTAGAGACACGTCGCAGAACGCTGTGATTGGTAGAAAACTTTCGCTCACAGTCAATTCACCGTCAACTCACCAACGCCGACGACACCAGATTTTCTGTGCCACGGGGCCCTTACAGTTGTCGCTTTGAATTTGTGCGACTTAATGGTGTGGGAACTGCTTTCTTGAGGTGCTCTAGACGAAAGTCCGCAGCGACATCGCGGCTGAAGACGAAGGAAGACGAAGAACACTCTCCCCTCTGTGTTCTTTTTGCAGTGCACCTGAAACTATCGAACATTATTTTCTCTCATGCCGCCGCATTCTAAGACAAAGAAAAAATATTAGAATACTCATTTACCAAACTTGGCCTATCGCTAACCACGACAAGCATTCTTTCTTTTGGGGTGACTTCACTGGGATCCAGCCACAGGGATGCCTTTCTTGCAGTTTACAATTTTATTAGAGAGTCAAAAAGAGTACCTTGTTTATTTTCTACAATTATAAATAGTTTCTATTATTTCATTTCTTTACGTTAAATTATTTTATCAAAATTCTTAACAATATTTTCACTGCAAGTCTAAATTACAGTTCTATCGTACCACGCTCCACTATTCAAATCTAGTTTCTCTATACTACTAGCCTTACGGAAAACCGCCTGCCTCTTGGCCAGTCCCCCATAGTGGGTACGCGCCACTGTCTGCGACACAAGACAGGACAAGACACTCTCGCGGGGATCAGTAACAATGCGAATTTTCTGACCACGACATATTTGAATGACCGTTTAAAAGAATGTTTGGCCCGCTTCAAATTAAATTTAATAGTGTGAAGAGAAGGCAGGCGTGGGTATCTACTCACCATCCCTCGACTGTTCTTTTTCACTTCGCCTACCAGGTTATACATGAATTTTTCATGCCAAACTTCTGGCAATAGTTCTTGCCTTGCGGAAATTACCCCTTCATACTACAAAAGTTATTATCGTCACAGATTCTCTATCTATGTGCAGCACACTTACTGCGTCTACAAAGTCGGCAGCATTGAACACGTTTTATACATTAGCTCCGCCTCACCTAAGTTTAGTTCATACGGTATGGGTCCCAGGCCACCGAGACATTCATATTAATGAAATTGCCGATTCCTTGGCACGAGCCTCTTCAACAGGTGCTGTAATATCTGTGCTGCCGGCAACTGCGCGCGTCACTGCAGCCAGATATAGGCAATTTTCTTTGAGCGAAGACAAAAAAGCCCTGTCATTAGCAAAATCTACAGATTTTTTGCGCCTAAGTTATTCTTGGTACCGGCAATGGTGTCCCAACCGGAAATTCGAAGTTTCATTTGCTAGGCTGCCGTTGCCGTATTCCAACATTTAATTTTTACTTGCACAGATGTAGTCTGGCGGTACCTCCTCTATGCTACCTATGCAATGAGCCGGAATTCATAGATCATTATTTATTATGGTGTCGATGGTTTCCTACTAATCGAAAACGATGTCTAGAAATTTCTCTTCAAAATTTAGGATTGCCTTTAAGCAGTACTGTTATACTCTTCCTTGGAGCAACAGTATAGGGATACAGCCACAGGAACGTTTTCTTAGCCATTTATAATTTTCAATGCGGCACAAAAAGAATGCCTTGTTAATATTTCGTAGTTTTCACGATTGATTTACTTCTACTTCAATTTAGAAAATTCAGAAAGTAAAAGCACAAATTCACAGTTTAAATCTTAATAGTATTATTATTAAAAATTTAACTTGCTCATATGTTTAAGTATATCCTTTATTTTATGTATTTCAGTAATAATTTTCTTCTTTAGTATTCCTATCAACGCAAGACGGATTACAGTATTGATCACTATTTTATCTCATGTATTCAGAGTTTATTTTTCATCTTGGGTTATACATTTATCTTCCTTTTTTGTGTTGTTATTTGTTAACTAATTTATTTTTTTTTCAATTATATTAATCGCCACCCGATTCGTGGAATATCCCCCATAGTGGGTTTATGCCATTAATTGAGGCTTCATATTCATCATCATCACCTCGTGGCATCCCCACGCTCGAGCCAGCCGTTCGAAGCGGGGTGACCGACGTTGAGCTCCAGGTAGCTCAGTTCCATTTCGGACATCGACTGCGACCCGGAGAAGTTGCTGCGCCCAGACAACCCAGCCCTTCAGGGCGAGTGTTACACCGGCCCTGCCCTGCAGCCTGGATGAGGTACAGCGGAACCCCCAAACGACGCCGGGTGGTGGCCCCGGGACGAATCCAGCCCCTCTGGGCCACGCGGCCCACCCGTGGGCGTTCGCTGTGGTTTCCGCGGTACCGCCCTCTGGAACCACTGTACTTTGTGCCCATACAGGGAGGAGTACCATTGGAGGAGTCGGAAGCAAGCGGTGGGCCCAGCTGGCAAACAAGAACGAATAAATTAATGCAAATTGAGTGCAATTGGTTCGCCTTCGACCGGTACATACCTGCCGTGACCAAGAGAGCCGCCGCTGCCGCTGCTGTAGCTGCCAGCTGGCACATGGTTTCTCCCGGCGAGCCAGCCATTCCACCGCCACCGTTTGGCCGGCCAGGATTCTTCGAGTGCCATCAAAGGTCCTCGCACTCCCAGAGCCGCCGAGGAAAGCATCAGCAAGTTTTCGCTCCGAGGACCCCCGCGCCGCCATGGACGCCGGCCCAACTTCCGCAGGACAGACCGGGATCCGTGCCCGGAAGCAGAAAACAGCTCGCCATCGCCGCCGTGGGCGCCACCGGAGGTGGCTTACGACCATACCGGCCCAGGCACCACAACAACCCGAGGATTCCACGCAAGGAGAACAAGACGCCTGCGAGCCACATACACTTGCTGCCTTTCCTGGCAGCGGCGAACACGTTGGCGTCGCCAACCAAGGCGATGCACGTGCCGGGCCTCCCACCCAGGGCCGCTGCGCTATGGAACAACTACGGGTCAGCTACTCCATTTTCACCCTCACTCAGGGCGGCCTTCGGAGCTGACGACAGCTGCGCGTCGCCAGCACTCTCGAAGAGAAACTAGTTGCCGGTGCACCCGTCCCACGACGGTGGCGTTCCTGAGTCCGACGCGCTGGGGGCCAAGCCCAAGAAGCTCCCGTGCGGGAACAAACATCTGCAAAGACTCCCTCGGAACGTTCAGGTGGCAACGCCCGGTACATAACACCGGCAACAAGGCGTTTGCCCGAGCGTCGGCTTTCGGGGACATCCCCGGACATAGAGTTCAACGGCCCTCAAGGTCTTCAACGCCACCGGCAAGCAGGACAACGCTCGCGGCACAGCGAGCGACGGCGCGCCTGTCCTCTCGGTAAGGGGTCTCCCCGGGAGGAGGAACGTGTCAAGCGACGGGACCGCCGCGTGCGCTACAAGGCCGAAATAGTCGGCACCAACATCATCGTTACTATAGGGAAAAGCCAAGACCGAGAAAGAAGTCGGACACGGCACCTGTGGCTGTAGGGGCCACAGAACAGAAGCGACACCGTTGAAGACGTCTGCTAGCACCGGGCATTAATTAAACACGTTTATATTTTCTATGAGATGGCTCTTTTGTCTAATACGAGGTGTGTCGGGAGTGATAAGTGCGCTGCGAGGAGCACCTCTTGCGAACCACCTTTAGGCGTGCGCGTCACGTGACATGACGTCGGTACGTCGAGACCCGCCGGCCGACCAGTTTCGCCTAGCCTTCGCGCGCCCTAGATGCGATAGTGGATTTTATCTTCTAGGTTGTGGGATAAATGGGTACTGGTAGTTGTTTGACACGAAAAGCCGCACTGCACGTTCGGACAATCTTCATCTGTAGTCAGATACAACTTAAGTCTGCAGCGAAGCCCCGCGCACGCCCTAGCTCACAACCGCCAGCCACCGTTCCTCCGCGACGCTGCAAATACTTCGTACTTCAAACTTTCCCTGTTCCTAAATAAGGCGGTAACCACAAAAATAAAGTTATAAGCGCGTAATTTTGTACGTTTTCATTCGTCTATTATAGCGGAATGGTGAAAGCCTAATTCTTATTGAACAGAAATAAAACGCTTGCTCGGCTGCAACTTATTGTCACGTTTAACTTTAGTTGGCAGTGAAGTTTCACGAGTAAAACAGGCTCAGCAGTGAAATGAACTGTGCTGTGGACTTTTGAAAAGTGAAATTCTCAGACTCCATACACTTCGTCCATGTCTTTTGCACACCTCATTGCTTCCGCCGATGAAAACAAGAACAGCAGATGTTCCGGAGGTATCAAGTACGACGCCATTTTGAAAATGTCGCGTGACGGCGATTTTGTTTGCTTCTGTGATTGGCTGGCGGGTTAACATAATCCGGCGCGGTCCGGATGCCTTGGTTGCCAACTGCTGTTTTGTCAGTTGTATCCTACTATAGTGCCGATTTTTCAGCAGGATGAGCGAGTAGAAACTGCTCCCCATTTCTTGTATCTAAAATGGTTCCGACCCATTACGTGGCATCGTACAAGAATGAGGCATTTCTGACTTGATTCTACAGCGAAACTGTTCACGCAGACCTTGTGCCATCGTTGTCGGAGTTTGCTAAAACTATCGTCATCCTCAGTGGCGCGAGTGTCGTCATATTCTTCCACAGCTGGCTTCGTTGCCGCTCATCATTCCAGCACAGAATTTCACTTCTGCCGTCGTAATGGGGAGGCCGCGTTTACGGTGGTATGAGCCATTGCTTAACGGGGTATGAGCCATTCATTATCTTACGTGACGGACGGATTTAATTTTGACTCACGCAATTTAATTATGAAGAATCGCAAGCGACAATGCCGGGTGGGTGCTGCTAACCACTCCACCGAGCATACTCGAGACATCGAACGCAAGCGACAGCGACAGACTGCGGGCGTACCGTCACTGACGTCGTTCTCTCCGTCGCAGCCGAACGCGTGTGTAACCGCATTAAGAAACACAAAGACATCAATCGTCAAACCAATCCAAGCAGTCATAAAAACGATTGCCGCGCCCGCATCCCCAGTGGTGCGCCCAATATCCGGAGCTTTCGAGTAGTGATTCCGCACATTCCATCTCAGCTACAGCTATGGGAAGCCCACGAGTAGTGCCTACTGCTGAGAAAGAAGCTGCCTACGACAACAGCGAAAATGAGGTGAAAGAATGATGAAACAAAAGATTTACTGTATAGAATGCTTACGAACTTTGACTTGCATGGTGTAACACTCGGTGGAACTAACACAGCTTCGCTATTCGACCACCTTCACGGACTGAAAGGGGCGCTGATTTTTTTTAACGGTTCATTGAAAATGTGGAAGCTACCTACATTTGGACTGTATAAACGCGTTTGTGTATAAAAAAATAAGGAAGTAAAATAACATATTTATTTCAATCAACTATTAGAATGTATACGATGAACACAGCATACACCATTCCGATTTCATAATACATGACCTATACCCAGCAAGACTAACGCAATATGAAATGAACGCAGTAAGATGCAAGCGTCAAACTTGCAAAACAGAAATATCCTAAAGTTTTTTTGTGTGTGGGGCCACAATAAACAACAGAACTTAGATCTTTTCCGTTCTGAAAGTAACGTTCTTTTTTTATTTTTTGTGCAAGTATTGTCATCTTCCTTTTCTTTTATTTACTTACTTTATTTACTTTTACTTAACCGTTCCTTCAGAAACGTTGTGCTGATAATATTGTGCTCGTCAAGAGTGTTTTCTAACTTAACAAGTGCGTACACGACATACAAGAAGCGGAAAGAGCTTTGGCGTTTACCAGATAACACGCATATGTTTTTTTTTTTTAAATATGCAGTGAGGTATTCATATAATAGATGCATCTTTGGCTTTTCAAACACTGTCGCCTACTTTTCTGATCTGTTCTTCGCAATACCATGAGGCATTTACTGTAAGGTGATCGACAATTGTGACAGAATCTTTCAGCCGAGGTTACTCGGAGGCGCACATTCACTTCCCCAGGGGTCAAGAAACTTAGCTCTTTTTGCGGCGCTTCGTACGTTGCCACACGTCATTTTTTTAAAGGCCCAAGCAAGTTGTGAAGATTTTCGCAGGCTTGCGTTCACAGTTTCGTGTCGGCTGTGCTCTGGCTTCGAAAGGTATGACTCGCACCTATGGAACAATATTGGTACAGAGTCACGCCGCAAGCGGGGCACCGGCAATTCAACCTCCAGAACTTTCCGTGTCTGCGGACGATGTCTGCCGCTCCTAACACGAAGCGGGAAAATGTATGACGCTTACCTGTTGATCAGCACAACACGTATGAGCAGCGAGTTACCGCTGTCACTATTTTACTAGTTCTGCAACGCGAGGCTCCCTCTTTCAAGCACTGTAATATTTCAATCAATCAATCAATCAATCAATCGACCAATCAATCAATCAACCAATCAATCAATCAATCAAATGTGTTTATTAAAGTGCCCAGGAACAACCTCGAGGTTCTTGGTGCTGGCGCACTCGGCAAAAAAATGAAGAGGAAGAACAATGCAAGCTCACACACACAAACACACATACACACGCGCGCACACATAAAGAAAAGGAATAATAATTTCGCGAATACAGGTTTTAACAGAGCATAAAATGTGTACACGAAGAGACTACAAAGCAAAACTGGAGAAACAGAAGAAAGGATTACAGAATGACGGAACACACAACAGATATGAGAGTTTTTGTTCACTTATTGAAATAACTCTGCAACTCCTTTCAGGAAAATAGCAAAGTTAGGCATCAAGATATCCAGACACTTTGAATGGGCGTTATATGTCGCCTGCACTCTATATAGAGGGTCACAAAAAATCTGAAGGCTGATAGGCGCGCTTTTTCCTTGCGCTTTCCTGCGGAATTCCTTGCGCCTTCCTGCACATTAGAAAGCAAGTGCGAGCAGCAGATTTTTTTTCCATGTATTAATTTGCGAAGAAAAGAACATCCGATTTGTTGCATCTAGAGGTGAGGGTAGGTATAACGCGAGTGTCTGTGTTAGCTCTATGAAGGTGGAAGGCTTTTGACAGAATCGATGTTTAAATGTAGATGTGAACTCTTTTGCACATTTTTGAGGAGTTCACAATTGGACCTACACCTGCCACCCCAAACCACGGAGGCGTACTCAAGAACTAAAAGGCATACGCTCTCATATAAAGTTACAAATGGCCGAGGTTGTTTGAAGTCTCTCGTCACCCGACATATACTGTGCCGAGGGTTCGAAGTGCACGCTGCCTCGTCTGTTGAGCGTGGGGCGAGAAACTGAGAGAGCTATCGAAGTACGCTCCAAGGTCCTTCGTTCCCTGAGCTCTTGGCAGAAGAACGTTTTTAACGCTATATGGAAACAAAGTCCTATTAGTCTTCCGCGTAGAGCTCACAACTTTTGTTTTTGATGCATTTATGACCAGCTTGTTTTCAGCGCACCATGACGCAAAATTTGCAATGTCCTTTTGAAGAGCGGCCGGCGCAACCATTAACATATTTTACCGCTTTGAAAAGTTTATATATATATATAATAGGTTTATATATATATATATATATATATATATATATATATATATATATATATATATATATATTGATACGCAAATTATGCAGATCATTATAATGCGCGCGTGTACAGGTATAACCACCTATTTGTCTTGCAGAGGATATTTGGTGCGTACAATTTTCACTACCACATAGTTTGGATGGTACAATCAAATCGAATACATGATTATAAACAACGACCTAAGCTTAAGAAGTGAAAAATCCTCCATTGCCAACCTTTGGAGAAACAAACAGAAACAAGCGCAGTTCGGCGGTGGTGCACCTGGATTACGAGGCTAACCTGTCTGCTCTTGCAGTTCCTGAAACGTGTGACAGATCGACCAGCTCTGCTACGCATAGAAGAGAAGCGTGTATGTATGTATGTATGTATGTATGTATGTATGTATGTATGTATGTATGTATGTATGTATGTATGTATGTATGTATGTATGTATGTATGTATGTATGTATGTATGTATGTATGTATGTATGTATGTATGTATGTATGTATGTATGTATGTATGTATGTATGTATGTATCAGGGGCGTAGCCAGGGGGGGGCTTATGGGGCTTCAGCCCCCCCCCCCCCTGAAATTTTTTCGTGCTGTCCATGCGCCACTGGCCAAAACAACCCCCGGCGCCGGAAATCATGCTCTATGTTGTCTAGAATGTCCTTTTCACGCTCGAAAACACATTTTAGCGCGAACATTGCCAAATCGGGCTGGATGCACCGGGAGTCGCATATCGTAACGCAAGGAGCTCCATCCGGCCACAAAGTTCCAAAGGCGTGGCGGCGGGCTTGTCGTGGCATCTCGCTGAGGCCGCGGAATCGGGAGCGCTTGGATTTCAATGCTGACACTTTATGGGTATAAAGTTCTTATAAACTTTTGAAGCGAAACGTGCATTGATATTTCCAAAGACGTGCTTTAGATTTGCAATTCCGGAACTTTGTGGGCTTAATGTTGTTATAAACATTTGACGCCAAAGGTGCGTTGACATTTCTAAAGTCTTAGATCGGTACATACAACGAGACAAGCCAAATCAACACACTATCAGATAAATTGACAAAACACGCAGCGAGATACGATGAGACGAAGCGTTAATAATAATAATATTATGGGTTTTACGTGCCAAAACCACTTTCTGATTATGAGGCACGCCGTAGTGGAGGACTCCGGAAATTTTGACCACCTGGGGTTCTTTAACGTGCACCTAAATCTAAGCACACGGGTGTTTTCGCATTTCGCTGCCATCGAAATGCGGCCGCCGTGGCCGGGATTCGATCCCGCGACCTCGTGCTCAGCAGCCCAACACCATAGCCACTGAGCAACCACGGCGGGTGAGACGAAGCGTTGTGGTGGTTCATTTGTGCCGTCCTGTCGCATAAACAAATATCAACATTTTTTTTCACCTAGGCCAAAGCATCCATGTCAAGACACTAAAGCCAGCCAGGGTAACTACGTTCTTATTTATTTTTTCTACTTTGACTTTTATTCGTGAGGACACATAAAGCCTCTTAAATTTTTTTATTCTCGCTACCCTACCCGCGGGCTGCCAGAGCCAGCCAGAGCGCCATGCGTTTTTCTTGTGTTGCCCCGAAACCACCACGCGGCGTACTTCGGTGCGCGTGTGGTTTTCTCTGGCCGAGTGAATTTTCGCGTGGCAGAGTTTTGGACGCCTTCTGGCTAGCAGAGGAGAAAAAGAAGCAATGGTCGCTCACCGCCATCACTGTGAAAACTTGACGGATTACACCGTGTTCGCTTGAGCGCAACTTCTCCGTTATTAAGTCTTGTCTCGCCGGTGTAAAATACCGAGCACTATGCGTATGGTTCTCGGTGGACCAAGCGTCTCACGTTTTCCTCCGATATTCATTCGGTAGCCACATCAGGTGCCCAAAGTAGGCATTGGATTGTGGCAAACATACTGTCCTTTGCCTTTCTTTCTTTTTTTTTCATTTTGGTGACCCGTACCACAAAAGAAAAAAGAAGAAGATACATTGTTGCGGCACAGCGAATTGTCGCATGGTGACAGTTTGTTACTTCTTTTGCGGAAAGTAATCGGCCACGGCACGCTTCGGTTGCCGGATACTATTATATTATATTATTGTGATAGCAATTACATGAAGACTCCAGGCGCATTCCTGGCGTCGCCGTCGCCCTCATGTTTCGTATGAAGTCTCAGTGCAATAACATCGTGACCGCGCGCCGCATGCTGTATGTGCGAGTGAAAGAGTAGGAGGGGTGGGGTGGAATGGGTGAGCCGACGATGGTGGCTCAGTCTTGTGTGTGCAAAGGAGAAAAGCGGGGAGCAATTAAGCGCGCCGCCTTCCGTCGCACGCGATACATCGGATGGAGTGGATGGAATGAGGGCGGGATCTAGGATTCTGTGAATCTGTGATTGCGCTACATGTTTATTTGCCTTGTTTGACGCATTCTATACAGTCACTTTTTCTTAGATAGGTAGATTTATTGGAGACTTATACGTATATTTAAATATCTTGTTGCGAGGTTTTGTGTATACGTGCAGTGAACTTTCTTTCCAGTGACACTTTTTTGCCCTTTATGAAGCATTTCTATATTCCATTGTATCTTCACATTTCTGATGAACGAGGGCGAGTTAAATGAAAGTGAGCCTATACCCACACCGCGCAATAATGGTTCGGTTCATTATCCACGCGGCATGCGCGTAGCACACAGGCACCTCGCATTTACGAAAGTAACACGCAGATGTGAGGGTTAGTGTTCTTTAATGCTCTCATACAGATTAACCGATTAACCCCCGATTAACCGAGGGTTAACCGAGGGTTAACCGAGGTGGGAACCGAACCCACATGTGAACCGAACCCACATGTGGGTTAGGTTCCCACCTGCGGCCAGTTGTTTTTTCATCCACTTTAATTTCCACTAATTTATCGTTTATTTCATTTATTAAGCACGAGTAATTTCCCCGATGTTGTCCTTGGTGTCAGTGTTTGTTGGCTTCTCATGATATGGCTAATAAAAAAAAAAAATCGGGCCCCTCGGTTAACCCCCTTTCTTCTCGTTTATTACATAACGAGGGTCTCGAATCCGGCAACATTGATGCCTTCAGGTAGCATATGTGGGTTTATTGACCAGTTATCTTCACCCATAAAAAGATCACGTTCTCGTGACGCCTGCGGCAAAAACGACGTTCCACGTCCGCCGCCAAGGTCTGTGAGTGGTGGCGCTGGCTAACACTCCCAGGGTTCTACTATTACACATAAATACCCAAGTAAGTGGATGGGGAAACGCCGCCGCGGTAGCTCAATTGGTAGAGCATCGCACGCGAAATGCGAAGGTGGTGGGTTCGGCTCCCACCTGCGGCAAGTTGTTTTTTCATCCACTTTAATTTCCACTAATTTATCGTTTATTTCATTTATTAAGCACAAGTAATTCCCCTATGTTGTCCTTGGTGTCAGTGTTTGTTGGCTTCTCATGATATGGCTAATAAAAAAAAAATCGGGCCCCTCGGTTAACCCCCTTTCTTCTCGTTTGTTCATATATAGTAAGTCAAGGAATTAATTTTGGCGTCACCACTGCCATTCATTTCGCCGTCCCTGCGGCGACGCACGGTCGGCGACGCAATGATGACGATAACGTTACGACAATTAAAGGACGAACAAGAATTCGGCAGGGTTCGAATTCCATGCTTCTTCGAGTGTGCTTCCTCTCTGTTCGCGCCATTTAAAGAGTGGCCCCTTCCCGCTTTTAATATGCTTAATCTCATTGTGTTCTGTATGCTCTACCGCATAAGACAAGTGTACTGCGCTAAAGCTAACTTTAGGAAACCGGTTTTATGCAATGTTTAGACCCTTGCCAGGCTAAACTTAATTTCCGAAAGAGCACACCATGCTTAAGTAAATATATTTATATTTAATAATATTTAATAATAATAATAATAATATTTAGGGCAGGGAGATGCAACTTGACGAGTGAGAAACTGGCAATGTACTGTACCTAAATATAAAATTGAAATTATTGCGTTGCATGACGCCTCATATCTTTATTATTCAACATTATAGTCAACATAAGATTAACATTTACGCTTCTGCATATTTCTGGCCATCCGGCGCTCTTCCAAACATTTCAGGATATTAAAGGCCTTGGCGTCTCAGGTTACACATTGAGACATATCACACGTAACGTGGAGCTGTCGTAGGAAGATTGGTCTCCAGAAAGATTTAAAAAACGGCGTAACTTCCATAGGGTAACAAACACAAATATATTGAGCTCGAATCAAAATGGTGCAACACGAACAATTCAGTGCGTACAGTGGGATGAAATACACGAATCTAGGCGGGAACTAAAGCGTGAAAATTCCGAGGTATGTTATGAATAACGTTGACGCTTAATAAAAACCCTAAAAGCATTAGGCCAGGGGAAATGACCCCGATTTGAACAAATAAATAAAAAATATGAACAGGTGGTGGTTGGTGACAGTGCTGGTAGTAATGACTGAATTCACTGTGATAAGAGCTGGCCTCGGATTTCAGCAAAGACCACTATGCTTACTTTAACACCCTGAAATCAGGTGTCATGTCATGAAATGCTATCCGCAAGTTCATTCAAGCGTCCGCGGTCAGTTGCGCTACTGCCGATCGTGGTATATTTTCCCTTTTTCTGCTATGGCATCGCGTTCGTGACCTAGCGTTTTCTGCTTTGTTCCTTGTTGCGTGAATGCATCATATTACGAATGGCAAGTCGCCCTTGTGGGCGTGCGCATTGCGTTGGGGCCACGACAACAACAGCTGGTCCAAACTCTGTCTACGCGTCGGTGCCATCGTTCCAGAGCAGCCAGTGTGTTTTCTCCTGGATGGGATGGTGGCGCCTGCCAGCGGCACTTTCTGCAGTCACTGAGGGGCGCGCTTGCCCCTAGTTGGGCACTGCATGTCATCACGAGTGCGCTTGCCATTACCCTTTCTATCCATGATACCCTTGCATCTTGAAACTGTAAAAATGCACAAAGACGAGAACGAAGAGAGAAGACGGGACGAGACGCTTACTCACAAATGAAAAATTTTATTGAAAGGAAACAAATCTATGCACGCAATAAAACGGAGTAGGAGGGTTGCGCATGTGTGTGAAGGATCACGGGTTAAAGCTTTCAAAGGCAACGTTACAAATTAAAAAAGAAAGTCTAACTATCAAGAAAGTCAAATTCCTTATCATGTTACGAAGACTGCAGGGGTGGCTGACACAGTTATCTCCTCTTTTCTTTTTGTAGTAGGCCTCTGCCATTTCGCGGGTTAGCTGATTGTTACTCTTGAAGATAATCTGAGTATCTTTCAATACAGGATATATAACGACCACATTCCTTACAGTGGGCGGCTAGATAGGAACTCGGTTCCGGGAGAGCACGCACGCTCTTTTTTTCGTATCGCAAATCCACCGGGCGACCACCAAGGCGAATACGAAGAGGCAAACAAGGCAATTCGCTCTAAAGAAGGCTAGTAGGTAACCACAAAAGAGAGAGAGTTGTTTTCCTAAGACGAGTTCTCACGTTCGAGCCTCAAGTTTTGTCAAAAGGACAGGGCTGAAGCTTAAGTTTCGTAATCACTTTTTCCCCCACGCAGCCTCGCGTGCCCGCGAATTCAAGCCTGTTGGCGTACAAAACCATTAAGCGCACGAAATACGACCACGTACTTCTTATATAAACAAAGTACACGTCGCGCAGCAATCGTGTTAAAGCGTGCAGACAAATGACAACATGCTCAGTGAACTGCGCAAAAAGTTCTCCCATCCAATTCGATGAATTCATACCTTTCTTAACCAGCCGCGATTACTGGTTGGTATCGAGAAGACATTCTTGCCTTTGCTGAAACTATTTTGGCATACGAAGGCGCAGCAGGTCATGGTGGGGGAAAATGCCATGAAGCGACGTCGCACTTCCCACAAAACTTAGATCAAGTCTTTCGAAAACAAACAAACAAAAAAAACACTGAAGAGCAACGGCGCCAAGATGCGCTCCTTGCTAGTCGTTAGACGCTTCTCAAGCGAAAATGGCGGTGGAGCGCGACTGTAAAGAAACGAATCCGGCGCGAGGGCCCACGTAATGCCATTAGACCAGTAGCAACTCGGCGTCGGCATCGACCAGGGTGGGGGAGGAGGAGGCGGCACTCTTCAAAGCGTGTAGCTGCTTTACAAAGTTTGAGGGGCTTTATGCTGCGGTGCGGCCATCTGGTGGTGCTGCAAGGAACCGAACGCTGATCTGTGATTGGTAGAGACACGTCGCAGAACGCTGTGATTGGTAGAAAACTTTCGCTCACAGCCAATTCACCGTCAACTCACCAACGCCGACGACACCAGATTTTCTGTGCCACGGGGCCCTTACAGTTGTCGCTTTGAATGTGTGCGACTTAATGGTCTGGGAACTGCTTTCTTGAGGTGCTCGAAAGTCCGCAGCGACATCGCGGCTGAAGACGAAGGAAGACGAAGAACGCTCTCCCCTCTATGTTCTTTTTGCAGTGCACCTGAAACTATCGAACATTATTTTCTCTCATGCCGCCGCATTCTAAGACAAAGAAAAAATATTAGAATACTCATTTACCAAACTTGGCCTATCGCTAACCTCGACAAGCATTCTTTCTTTTGGGGTGACTTCACTGGGATCCAGCCACAGGGATGCTTTTCTTGCAGTTTACAATTTTATTAGAGAGTCAAAAAGAGTACCTTGCTTATTTTCTACAATTATAAATAGTTTCTATTATTTCATTTCTTTACGTTAAATTATTTTATCAAAATTCTTAACAATATTTTCACTGCAAGTCTAAATTACAGTTCTATCGTCCCACGCTCCACTATTCAAATCTAGTTTCTCTAGACTACTAGCCTTACGGAAAACCGCCTGCTTCTTGGCCAATCCCCCATAGTGGGTACGCGCCACTGTCTGCGACACAAGACAGGACAAGACACTCTCGCGGGGATCAGTAACAATGCGAATTTTCTGACCACGACATATTTGAATGACCGTTTAAAAGAATGTTTGCCCGCTTCAAATTAAATTTAATAGTGTGAAGAGAAAGCAGGCGTGGGTATCTACTCACCATCCCTCGACTGGTCTTTTTCACTTCGCCTACCAGATTACACATCAATTTTTCATGCCAAACTTCTGGCAATAGTTCTTGCCTTGCGGAAATTACCCCTTCATACTACAAAAGTTATTATCGTCACAGATTCTCAATCTGTATGCAGCACACTTACTGCATTAGCTCCGCCTCACCTAAGTTTAGTTCATACGGTATGGGTCCCAGGCCACCGAGACATTCATATTAATGAAATTGTCGATTCCTTGGCACGAGCCTCTTTAACAGGTGCTGTAATATCTGTGCTGCCGGCAAGTGCGCACCTCACTGCAGCCAGATATAGGCAATTTTCTTTGAGCGAAGACAAAAAAGCCCTGTCATTAGCAAAATCTACAGATTTTTCGCGCTTAAATTATTCTTGGAACCGGCAATGGTGTCCCAACCGGAAATTCGAAGTTTCATTTGCTAGGCTGCCGTTGCCGTATTCCAACACTTAATTTTTACTTGCACAGATGTAGTCTGGCGGTATCTCCTCTATGCTACCTATGCAATGAGCCGGAATTCATAGATCATTATTTATTATCGTGTCGATGGTTTCCTACTAATCTAAAAGGATGTCTAGAAATTTCACTTCAAAATTTAGGATTGCCTTTAAGCAGTACTGTTATACTCTTCCTTGGAGCAACAGTATTGGGATACAGCCACAGGAACGTTTTCTTAGCCATTTATAATTTTCTATGCGGCACAAAAAGAATGCCTTGTTAATATTTCGTAGTTTTCACGATTGATTTACTTCTACTTCAATTTAGAAAATTCATAAAGTAAAAGCACAAATTCACAGTTTAAATCTTAATAGTCTTATTAATAAAAATTTAACTTGCTCATATGTTTAAGTATATCTTTTATTTTATGTATTTCAGTAATAATTTTCTTTAGTATTCCTATCAACGCAAGACGGATTACAGTATTGATCACTATTTTATCTCATGTATTCAGAGTTTATTTTTCATCTTGGGTTATACATTTATCTTCCTTTTTTGTGTTACTATTAGTTAACTAATTTATTTTTTTTTCAATTATATTAATCGCCACCCGATTCGTGGAATATCTCCCATAGTGGGTTTATGCCATTAATTGAGGCTTCATAATCATCATCATCACCTCGTGGCATCCCCACGCTCGAGCCAGCCGTTCGAAGCGGGGTGACCGACGTTGAGCTCCAGGTAGCTCAGTTCCATTTCGGACACCGACTGCGACCCGGACAAGTTGCTGCGCCCAGACAATCCAGCCCTTCAGGGCGAGTGTTACACCGGCCCTGCCCTGCAGCCTGGATGAGGTACAGCGGAACCCCCAAACGACGCCGGGTGGTGGCCCCGGGCCGAACCCAGCCCCTCTGGGCCACGCGGCCCACCCGTGGGCGTTCGCTGTGGTCTCCGCGGTACCGCCCTCTGGAACCACTATACTTTGTGCCCATACAGGGAGGAGTACCATTGGAGGAGTCGGAAGCAAGCGGTGGACCCAGCTGGCAAACAAGAACGAATAAACTAATGCAAATTGAGTGCAATTGGTTCGCCTTCGACCGGTACATACCTGCCGTGACCAAGAGAGCCGCCGCTGCCGCTGCTGTAGCTGCCAGCTGGCACATGGTTTCTCCCGGCGAGCCAGCCATTCCACCGCCACCGTTTGGCCGGCCAGGATTGTTCGAGTGCCATCAAAGGTCCTCGCACTCCCAGAGCCGCCGAGGAAAGCATCAGCAAGTTTTCGCTCCGAGGACCCCCGCGCCGCCATGGACGCCGGCCCAACTTCCTCAGGACAGACCGGGATCTGGGCCCGGAAGCAGAAAACAGCTCGCCATCGCCGCCGTGGGCGCCACCGGAGGTGGCTTACGACCATACCGGCCCAGGCACCACAACAACCCGAGGATTCCACGCAAGGAGAACAAGACGCCTGCGAGCCACATGCACTTGCTGCCTTTCCTGGCAGCGGCGAACACGGTGGCGTCGCCAACCGAGGCGATGCACGTGCCGGGCCGCCCACCCAGGGCCGCTGCGCTATGGAACAACTACGGGTCAGCTACTCCATTTTCACCCTCACTCAGGGCGGCCTTCGGAGCTGACGACAGCTGCGCGTCGCCAGCACTCTCGAAGAGAAACTAGTTGTCCGGTGCACCGGTCCCACGACGGTGGCGTTCCTGAGTCCGACGCGCTGGGGGCCAAGCCCAAGAAGCTCCCGTGCGGGAACAAACATCTGCAAAGACTCCCTCGGAACGTTCAGGTGGCAACGCCCGGTACATAACACCGGCAACAAGGCGTTTGCCCGAGCGTCGGCTTTCGGGGACATCCCCGGACATAGAGTTCAACGGCCCTCAAGGTCTTCAACGCCACGGGCAAGCAGGACAACGCTCGCGGCACAGCGAGCGACGGCGCGCCTGTCCTCTCGGTAAGGGGTCTCCCCGGGAGGAGGAACGTGTCAAGCGACGGGACCGCCGCGTGCGCTACAAGGCCGAAATAGTCGGCACCAACATCATCGTTACTATAGGGAAAAGCCAAGACCGAGAAAGAAGTCGGACACGGCACCTGTGGCTGTAGGGGCCACAGAACAGAAGCGACACCGTTGAAGACGTCTGCTAGCACCGGGCATTAATTAAACACGTTTATATTTTCTATGAGATGGCTCTTTTGTCTAATACGAGGTGTGTCGGGAGTGATAAGTGCGCTGCGAGGAGCACCTCTTGCGAACCACATTTAGGCGCGCGCGTCACGTGACATGACGTCGGTACGTCGAGACCCGCCGGCCGACCAGTTTCGCCTAGCCTTCGCGCGCCCTAGATGCGATAGTGGATTTTATCTTCTAGGTTGTGGGATAAATGGGTACTGGTAGTTGTTTGACACGAAAAGCCGCACTGCACGTTCGGACAATCTTCATCTATAGTCAGATACAACTTAAGTCTGCAGTGAAGCCCCGCGCACGCCCTAGCTCATAACCGCCAGCCACCGTTCCTCTGCGAGGCTGCAAATTCTTCGTACTTCAAACTTTCCCTGTTCCTAAATGAGGCGGTAACCACAAAAATAAAGTTATAAGCGCGTAATTTTGTACGTTTTCATTCGTCTATTATAGCGGAATGGTGAAAGCCTAATTCTTATTGAACAGAAATAAAACGCTTGCTCCGCTGCAGCTTATTGTCAAGTTTAACTTTAGTTGGCAGTGAAGTTTCACAAGTAAAACAGGCTCAGCAGTGAAATGAACTGTGCTGTGGACTTTTGAAAAGTGAAATTCTCAGACTCCATACACTTCGTCCATGTCTTTTGCACACCTCATTGCTTCCGCCGATGAAAACAAGAACAGCAGACGTTCCGGAGGTATCAAGTACGACGCCATTTTGAAAAGGTCGCGTGACGGCGATTTTGTTTGCTTCTGTGATTGGCTGGCGGGTTAACATAATCCGGCGCGGTCCGGATGCCTTGGTTGCCAACTGCTGTTTTGTCAGTTGTATCCTACTATAGTGCCGATTTTTCAGCAGGATGAGCGAGTAGAAACTGCTCCCTATTTCTTGTCTCTAAAATGGTTCCGACCCATTACGTGGCATCGTACAAGAATGAGGCATTTCTGACTTGATTCTACAGCGAAACTGTTTCACGCAGACCTTGTGCCATCGTTGTCGGAGTTGTCTAAAACTATCGTCATCATCAGTGGCGCGAGTGTCGTCGTATTCTTCCACAGCTGGCTTCGTTGCCGCTCCTCATTCCAGCATAGAATTTCACTTCTGTCGTCGTTATGGGGAGGGGGCGTTTACGGTGGTATGAGCCATTGCTTAACATGGTATGAGCCATTCATAATCTTACGTGACGGACGGATTTAATTTTGACTCACGCAATGTAATTATTAAGAATCGCAAGCGACAATGCCGGGTGGGTGCTGCTAACCACTCCACCGAGAATACTCGAGACATCGAACGCAAGCGACAGCGGCAGACTGCGGGCGTACCGTCACTGACGTCGTTCTCTCCGTCGCAGCCGAACGCGTGTGTTACCACATTAAGAAACACAAAGACATCAATCGTCAAACCAATCCAAGCAGTCATAAAAACGATTACCGCGCCCGCATCCCCAGTGGTGCGCCCAATATCCGGAGCTTTCGAGTAGTGATTCCGCACATCCCATCCCAGCTACAACTATGGGAAGCCGACGAGTAGTGCCTACTGCTGAGAAAGAAGCTGCCTACGGCAACAGCGAAAATGAGGTGAAAGAATGATGAAACAAAAGATTTACTGTATAGAATGCTTACGAACTTTGACTTGCATGGTGTAACACTCGGTGGAACTAACACAGCTTCGCTGTTCGACCACCTTCACGGACTGAAAGGGGCGCTGATTTTTTTTAACGGTTCATTGAAAATGTGGAAGCTACCTACATTTGGACTGTATAAACGCGTTTGTGTATAAAAAAATAAGGAAGTAAAATAACATATTTATTTCAATCAACTATTAGAATGTATACGATGAACACAGCATACACCATTCCGATTTCCTAATACATGACCTATACCCAGCAAGACTCACGCAATATGAAATGAATATGAAACAGAAATATCCTAATGTTTTTTTTTGTGTGTGTGGCCACAATAAACAACAGAACTTATATCTTTTCCGTTCTGAAAGTAACGTTCTTTTTTTATTTTTTTTGCCAGTATTGTCATCTTCCTTTTCTTTTATTTACTTACTTTATTTACTTTTACTTAACCGTTCCTTCAGAAACGTTGTGCTGATAATATTGTGCTCGTCAAGACTGTTTTCTAACTTAACAAGTGCGCACATGACATACAAGAAGCGGAAAGAGCTTTGGCGTTTACCAGATAACACGCATATGTTTTCTTTAATATGCAGTGAGGTATTCATATAATAGATGCATCTTTGGCTTTTCAAACACTGTCGCCTACTTTTCTGATCTGTTCTTCGCAATACCATGAGGCATTTACTGTAAGGTGATCGACAATTGTGACAGAATCTTTCAGCCGAGGTTACTCGGAGGCGCACATTCACTTCCCCAGGGGTCAAGAAACTTAGCTCTTTTTGCGGCGCTTCGTACGTTGCCACACGTCATTTTTTTAAAGGCCCAAGCAAGTTGTGAAGATTTTCGCAGGCTTCCGTTCACAGTTTCGTGTCGGCTGTGCTCTGGCTTCGAAAGGTATGACGCGCACCTATTGAACAATATTGGTACAGAGTCACGCCGCAAGCGGGGCACCGGCAATTCAACCTACAGAACTTTCCGTGTCCGCGGACGATGTCTTCCGCTCCTAACACGAAGCGGGAAAATGTATGACGCTCACCTGTTGATCAGCACAACACGTATGAGCAGCGAGTTACCGCTGTCACTATTTTACTAGTTGTGCAACACGAGGCTCCCTCTTTCAAGCACTGTAATATTTCAATCAATCAATCAATCAATCAATCAATCAATCAATCAATCAATCAATCAATCAATCAATCAATCAATCCATCAATCAATCAATCAATCAATCAATCAATCAAATGTGTTTATTAAAGTGCCCAGGAACAACCTCGAGGGTCTTGGTGCTGGCGCACTCGGCAAAAAAATGAAGAGGAAGAACAATGCAAGCTCATGCACACACACATACACACGCGTGCACGCATAAAAAAAGGAATAATAATTTCGCGAATAGAGATTTTAACAGAGCATAAAATGTGCACACGAAGAGACTACAAAGCAAAACTGGCGAAACAGAAGAAAGGATTACAGAATGACGGAACACACAACAGATAGGAGAGTTTTTGTTCAGATATTGAAATATCTCAGCAACTCCTTTCAGGAAAATATCAAAGTTAGGCATGAAGATATCCAGACACTCTGAATGGGCGTTATATGTCGCCTGCACTCTATATAGAGGGTCACAAAAAAATCTGAAGGCTGAAAGGCGCGCTTTTTCCTTGCGCCTTCCTGCGGAATTCCTTGGGCCTTCCTGCACATTAGAAAGCAAGTGCGAGCAGCAGATTTTTTCCATGTATTAATTTGGGAAGAAAAAGAACATCCGATTTGTTGCATCTAGAGGTGAGGGTGGGTAACGGGAGTGTCTGTGTTAGCTCTATGAAGATGGAAGGCTTTTGGCAGAATCAATGTTTAAATATAGATGTGAACTCTTTTGCACATTTTGGAGGAGTTCACAATTGGACCTACACGTGCCCCCCCAAACCACGGAGGCGCACTCAAGAACTTAAAGGCATACGCTCTCATATAAAGTTACAAATGGTTGTTTGAAGTCTGTCGTCACCCGACATACTACATGTGCCGAGGGTTCGAAGTGCACGCTGCCTCGTCTGTTGAGCGTGGGGCGAGAAACTCAGAGAGCTATCGAAGTACGCTCCAGGGACCTTCGTTCCCTGAGCTCTTGGCAGGAGAACGTCTTTAACGCTATATGGAAACAAAGTCCTGTTAGTCTTCCGCGTAGAGCTCACAACTTTCGTTTTTGATGCATTTATGACCAGCTTGTTTTCAGCGCACCATGACGCAAAATTTGCCATGTCCTTCTGAAGAGCGGCGCAATCATTAACATTTTTTACCGCTTTGAAAAGTTTTGCGTCATCAGCATTTAACAAAATTGAAGAGTTTTGAATGACTGTCGAAACGTCGTTAATAAACAGCGAGGAAAGAAGCGGGCCCAGGACAGACCCTTGAGGAACTCCACATGTAACCGCATAAAGTTCTGACGACTGACCATTTGCGCTAACGTAGCAATACCGGCCGTAGCTTCTTATCAGCGCTGTGACAGAGTGCTGTAGATCAAATTGTGTCAATTTATGAAGGAGTATTTTATGGCATACGACATCAACGCCTTGCCGAGGCCAAAATAAATGCCACCCAGTTGTCCTTTCTTATACACTGCTTGAGAGGCATGCATCATGAAGCTAACGAGGTTGATAACTGTGGAGCGTTCCGATATGAATCCATGCTGCTGAGGAATGATAGTATTTTTAATAGAGGATGAAATTATTGAGTGCAAAGTTGACTCGAATAATTTAGATGTTGCGCATAGGAGAGAAATATGCCTGTAGTTACTCGCAGCCGTTTCTACCCCTGACTTAAAGACGGGAACAATCCGGGCTGCTTTCCAAACGTTTGGGAACGTGTTCGTCTTTAAAGCAGAATTAAAAATAGAAGTAAGCGCTGGAATAAGCAAGGACCCGTACGTCTCAATCCAAGCAGGTGGAATGTCATCAGGACCACACGAAAAAGACGGGTTTCAGCGTTTGACGCTCTTACAGACAAGTTTCTCTGAGACCGATAGACTTGAATCCAGGGAAGGGTGATTGGAAAGCTTACTAACTCCGTCACTGCATGTCTTTACCGTACACAGACCCAAAGTGTAGGGCGAAGGCGCCCGAAACATCTGGGACAGGTTGGCTGTCGTCACTAAGTAGAGATATATCTTGTTTCGGATTAGTGTTCACGAACGTGTCTCCAAAAAGACTGAATTTTTAGAAGTACTAGCTTCCACATGTGCTGCATAGATGGAATGATCACGCTTGTAAAGGTGCTTAGAGAGTGACCTGTACATTTTAAAATCTATATCCCAGTGTTGACAATAATAATAATAATAATAATAATAATAATAATAATAATAATAATAATAATAATAATAATAATAATAATAATAATAATAATAATAATAATAATAATAATAATAATAATAATAATAATAATAATAATTCTTTTTATTATTTCTAGAAAACACAGTACATTCAACAGGGCATGCATATATATATATATATATATATATATATATATATATATATATATATATATATACATACGCAAATTATGCACATCATTATAATGCTCGCGTGTACAGGTATAACCACCCATTTGTCTTGCAGAGGATATTTGGGGCGTACAATTTTCACTACCACATAGTTTGGATGGTACAATCAAATCGAATACATGATTATAAACAACGACCTAAGCTTAAGAACTGAAAAATCCTCCATTGCCAACCTTTGGAGAAACAAACAGAAACAAGCGCAGTTCGGCGGTGGTGCACCTGGATTACGAGGCTAACCTGTCTGCTCTTGCAGTTCCTGAAACGTGTGACAGATCGACCAGCTCTGCTGCGCATAGAAGAGAAGCGTGTATGTATGTATGTATGTATGTATGTATGTATGTATGTATGTATGTATGTATGTATGTATGTATGTATGTATGTATCTATGTATGTATGTATGTATGTATGTATGTATCAGGGGCGTATCCAGGGGGGCTTATGGGGCTTCAGCCCCCCCCCCCCCCCCCCCGAAATTTTTTCGTGCTGTCTATGCGCCGCCGGCCAAAACAACCCCCGGCGCCGGAAATCATGCTCGATTTTGTCTAGAATGTCCTTTTCACGCTCGAAAAAACATTTTAGCGCGAACATTGTGAAATCGGGCTGGATTTCGCGGCAACGCCCATGCACCGGGAGTCGCATATCGTAACGCAAGGAGCTCCATCCGAGCACAAAGTTCCAAAGGCGTGGCGGCGGGCTTGTCGCGGCATCTCGCTGAGGCCGCGGAATCGGGAGCGCTGGGATTTCAATTCTGACACTTTATCGGTATAAAGTCCTAATAAACTTTTGAAGCGAAACGTGCATTGATATTTCCAAAGTCGTGCTTTAGATTTTCAATTCAGGAACTTTGTGGGCTTAATGTTGTTATAAAGATTTGACGCCAAAGGTGTGTTGACATTTCTAAAGTCTTAGATCGGAATATACAACGAGACAAGCCAAATCAACACACTATCAGATAAATTGACAAAACACGCAGCGAGATACGATGAGACGAAGCGTTAATAATAATAATATTATGGGTTTTACGTGCCAAAACCACTTTCTGATTATGAGGCACGCCGTAGTGGAGGACTCCGGAAATTTTGACCACCTGGGGTTCTTTAACGTGCACCTAAATCTAAGCACACGGGTGTTTTCGCATTTCGCTGCCATCGAAATGCGGCCGCCGTGGCCGGGATTCGATCCCGCGACCTCGTGCTCAGCAGCCCAACACCATAGCCACTGAGCAACCACGGCGGGTGAGACGAAGCGTTGTGGTGGTTCATTTGTGCCGTCCTGTCGCATAAACAAATATCAACATTTTTTTTCACCTAGGCCAAAGCATCCATGTCAAGACACTAAAGCCAGCCAGGGTAACTACGTTCTTATTTATTTTTTCTACTTTGACTTTTATTCGTGAGGACACATTGCGCCTCTTAAATTTTTTTATTCTCGGTACCCTATCCGCGGGCTGCCAGAGCCAGCCAGAGCGCCATGCGTTTTTCTTGTGTTGCCCCGAAACCACCGCGCGGCGTACTTCGGTGCGCGTGTGGTTTTCTCTGGGCGAGTGAATTTTCGCCTCGTAGAGTTTTGGACTCCTTTTGGCTACAGCAGACGAGAAAACGAAACAATGGTCGCTCACCGCCATCACTGTGAAGACTTGACGGATTACACCGTTTTCGCTTGAGCGCAACTTCTCCGGTAAGTCTTGTCTCGCCGGTGTAAAATACCGAGCACTATGCGTATGGTTCTCGGTGGACCAAGCGTCTCACGTTTTCTTCCGATATTCATTCGGTAGACACATTAGGTGCCCAAAGTAGGCATTGGATTGTGGCCAACATACTATCCTTTGTCTTTCTTTCCTTTTTTTTTCATTTCTGTGACCCATCCCACAAAAGAAAAAAAAAAGAAGATACATTGTTGCGGCACAGCGAATTGTCGCATGGTGACAGTTTGTTACTTCTTTTGCGGAAAGTAATCGGCCACGGCACGCTTCGGTTGCCGGATACTATTATTATATTATTGTGATAGCAATTATATGAAGACTCCAGGCGCATTCCTGGTGTCGCCGTCGCCCTCATGTTTCGTATGAAGTCTCAGGGCAATAACGTCGTGACTGCGCGCCGCATGCTGTATGTGCGAGTGAAAGAGTAGGGGGGGATGGAATGGGGGAGCCGACGATGGTGGCTCAGTCTTGCGTGCGCAATTAAAGGAGAAAAGCGGGGAACAATTAAGCGCGCCGCCTTCCGTCGCACGCGATACATCGGATGGAGTGGATGGAATGGGGGCGGGATCTAGGATTCTGTGAATCTGTGATTGCGCTACATGTTTATTTCCCTTGTTTGACGCATTATATACAGTCACTTCTTCTTAGATACGTAGATTTATTGGAGACTTATACGTATATTTAAATATCTTGTTGCGAGGTTTTGTGTATACGGGCAGTGAACTTTCTTTCCAGTGACACTTTTTTGCCCTTTATCAAGCATTTGTATATTCCATTGTATCTTCACATTTCTGATGAACGAGGGCGAGTTAAATGAAACTGAGCCTATACCCACCCCGCGCAATAATGGTTCGGTTCATTATCCACGCGGCATGCGCGTGGCACACAGGAATCTTTCATTTACAAAAGTGACACGCAGGTGTGAGGCTAAAAGTTGTTTAATGCTCTCATACACTGGATTGAACATGGCTGCGTCACGTAATGGACACTTCAGAAGTTGAGCAGCGGGGTGCTGTGAATTTTTTGACAGCTGAAGGCGTTTCCCAAAAGGAAATTATTCCCCGTATGGCTGCCGTGTACGTTGAACATTGCATTTCATTGGCCACGGTGAAGCATTGGAGCAAACGGTTGAAAAAGGACATGAAAGTTGCGAAGACGATTCAAGACCGGGCCAAAGCCTTCGTGCAATCACCCCCAACACATGTGCAAAAGTTGATGAGCTATGAGACAAGAAAGGAGGATAAATATCGATGAACTGGCAGAGCGTGTGAACATCAGTCGCGGTTCGGTTCACACCATAATTCATGAACATCTCGGTCATCGGCTCTTGCGTGCGCAATGGTTGCCCAAGATTTTGAACCACCGCCAGAAGGTTCTGCGCTGCCTTGAGTCATCTGATCCGGTATCACAATGAGGGTGACGACTTCTTGTCTGCAATTGTGATCGGGGACGAACCATGGTGCCACTACTACGAGCCTGAAACATGACGGCAAAGCTTACAGTGGAAACATTCGAATTCACCGCCCCCAAAGAAAGGAAAGGCCGTCATTTCCGCCGGAAAGGTGTTGTTTACTATTTTTTACTAGCTTTAGCTCGGGCCCAACTCCGACGCGGCCTATTCAAATAAATGTAAAACGCAGAAACGCTTTTCTGAGATAACCCCTGGGTCGCTTTTAATGGAATTTGTTGAATTTGAGAAAGTTAACTTCTAGCATCTATTGGAAGCGGAAGTTCGATAGAGGGCCTGAATTTTGTTGAAAATATTTTGAAAAATTTGAAAGTGCGAAAAAAATAGAACCACGACGTTTACAAACTAAAAATCCTCGCTATGTAATGAGCGAAAAGAAAGGAAACTGAGGGACCCGATTTTTTTCGTTATGCAGTTGTTGATCGGAAAAGTTGTGTCCACCAGAGCGTATAAACCTCCTGTGCAAGCAGCAATTGCATAGCTAGCTTAGAGTGTTTATCAAAGTAATCAATAATTTAATCTACTACTTTGGAATCTACTATTTCGTAATAGTAGATTTTAATCTGATCCGGAAAAGCGACACCGTGCAGTGTCACTTTATCTTAAAAACAATCCGCAGCCATCGGAAAAACGAACGTCGAAGAAAAAAAAAACGCCCTTCCACTCTGTGAACAACGATGACCAGTAAAGCTGTGTACGTGGGCCCATTAATGGCGAACTGCACCTCCACCGCGGGTCGGCCTGGCATTGTACTATCTTCGGAATTTTTTTCTGCACGCGGACACAGTAGTGGGGAAAGTAGTCCTTAACAGCTTCGTTGTAATAAACACACTCCGTTTAAGACGAAGGCATCAGCTAGTCCATTGGTAAACCAAAGAAAAAAAAAGTACCTTAAAATTCTTGACGCTTATCGTCAGAAGTACAAGCAGCAGGTGCAGAAGCACTGGCACGCCGATCACGCCGTCTCTCTTCCATCATATTGGCAACACTCGGAGTAGCAATACTAGCGTCTTCTTACCTCCTTCCAAGCTAGAAGCTTTTTAAACGTGCGCAACCTACGAGTAAACCACACGTGCTCGCTCTCCACCTGTGCTGCAATGATGCCGTCATCTCAGTAATTGTCAGGTGGCGTTGTCGTTCTATAGGTCTTTATCGATCGCTTCCGCTTTTACTTGTACACTCCAACAAACAACTTCGTAAGCGGCACCACGGAAAACCGGCCCACGCGTGCCCAATAAGTGTTATCATCAAATAGCCAGCATCGTGAGAACTCAATGCAACGTGCGGTCTTTCGACTCGCGCGGCTGCCGCATCTTATACCCGCAGACGCGCTTAATTAGGGACGCGGTGGACGCACAATATAAAATTTTTTCTCGCCTTAAACAATACGTACTCCGACGAAACCACTCCTAAATAAATGACTTTCGTACAATCTTCCGAATGACGTCAAGCGGGCTTGTTTACTTGGACCTCATCGGAAAACTATATGAGCCTGAACATGACGAATTTCGCTCATTTTCACCGTTAAGATCTCTTGCGCTTCGAAGTTACTCGACCATCGATTTCAATACTCTTTTACAGCGCAGCTCTCAAGCGCCCGTTCCTGCGATGAGCGTCGGTGTGCGTCGGCGTCGTAGACGTAACCGAGCGAACGAGCAGAACGAAGGATGAAAGAGTCAACGCGGATCGCAGCGGGCGATGAAAAGCGAAGAGAGCGCGACGGGGAAAGCGGAGTAGGCTACATTGCAAACATGAGGGAAATGGGGCAGAGGAGGGTAGGGCGAAGGCGTGATAAGTAAAACCCCTTAAACTTCGTAAAGTAGTGACACTCTCCTCACCGCCTTCCCTCCTCCTCGTTTCTCCTCTCTTTCACGCTCCCTCCTCGACCGTGACGCCGCCTGCACTGCTCGAGCGTAGCAAGGGCGCCAGCATGCGCTCCTCGCCACTTCGTAGACGCTTCTCGAGCAAAAATGGCGCTGATGCAGGGCGCGGGCGCCCACGTGATGTTATTCGGCCAATAGCGACGCGGCGTCGGCCTCGGCCAGAGCGCGCGAGGAGGCATTCTTCACAGCGTGGCACTACTTTACGAAGTTTAAGGGGCTTTAGTGATAAGAAAAGCATAGCGCCGCTCTGCGGTGACGACTGCTACGAGATGACGCCAGAGTATATAGCGCTCGTCGTCTGTTCACTGATGGGATGCGGCGAACGCATCCAATGATACTATACAGGGTGTTTCACGTAACTTGTGCCAAGGATTAAAAAAAAGTGGTTACCCGCAGCTGAATGAAACCAACGGCATATAATTTGCCGTCATGTGGTGCTCCCTAGAGTATATTTTATATTCTGATTAATTGGCTAAATATAAGATGAATTATGCAAAAGTTTTAATATCACTTTAAGGTCAAGTCCGTTTCGTTTTGTTGTAGAGGGGATTCAGAAACGACGGATCCAATTTTTTGTGGCAACGTACATGCCTCGTGGCGATTTTTTTTTTCGGCGCTTAAAGAAAGCCCGCGAAATATGAAATAAAACCACGTGATTGCGCTCGTGCGCTATCGCATTCGCCGCTATCGTTGTGTAGCCTGTTTTTGAGGGCGCAGGAAGGGCACAGGTTCGCCCAATAAAACGCTAGTCTCGTCATTCACCGTTATTCTGCTTTCCTCACCGTCACTATTACGGGACAATATATATATATATATATATATATATATATATATATATATATATATATATATATATATATATATATATATATATATATATATATATATATATATATATATATATAACTGAAATCTAGGAAGAATGAAGAAAGCGAGATGAATGTGGACGAAAAGGTAACATGCTGCCGGTGGGATACGAACCTACAACCTCCGCATTACGCGAGCGTTGCACTACCTATTGCGCTGCATGCGGCCACGGCTATTAATTCAGATATATATAAAGTGAAGCACATGATCAAAGTATTGCGGCAGTAAAGGAGGCAAAAAGGACAGAAATCAGGTAGAGAAAAAATTGAAGTTTCGCTCGAAAGCGAAGCATTGATTGCGATAACAAATTACAAAACAGTCTAAGAATGTACGATGAGTCATACATAACCGACGCGTTTCATCCGTATAGACCAAAGTTTAGCCGACATGCAGGCGATCGTGCTCGGCGCTATCGTAGTGCTTTGACTGTTCCATTTTTTCTGCGCACAAGTTCTCCCAGTAAAGAGTTAGGCTCAAATACTGAAATTCTTACTTTCCTTAGGCCACTTCCTAATCTTCTGTGAGGCACCCTTCATGCTTCCTTACCGCAGAGGTTGCATGGAGGAAGCAAGTGTATTCTGGGAGCTCCCTTCACCTGCCCTCACGAAAGGTGCTCTTTTCGTCTGTTAGGAACAGTTAAGTTGGCAACTGTGCTTCGTTCATTTGGAAATTACATTGAAATCCTGCATTGGTTTCAGGCCTACTAATTTTGCAGCATTTCTTTAGCACCGACATTTTCACGACATATTCTTTAAATCTCTCAGGCATAGTTGAAACGTCTGTTGCACGAGTCGCATGGCAAGATGGCACCGCGTAACCTACAGGCCGTGTGTCAGATTCGCTTCTAATCGCACATATGCTTCTAGTGTGATATGGAGCTTATTTACAACGAGGGGAATAGCGATAAGCCGATAGATGTGCATCGATGGCAGCGAACAAAGAGATAACAAACACAACACTTCCATACAAAGCTAGCATCCACGCGATTAGAAAAGCCTTAACGGCGAAATGGCAACGCGAATGGGACCGTAGTGCCGACAACAAACTACATCTCACGAAACCCATAGTTGGCGAGTGGAAGTCATGCTATCATCAGGAGTGGTTCATCGAAGTAGTTTTATGCCGACTGCGCATTGGGCACACACACCTCACACACAATTACTTACGAAAGGAGACACACCAACATGCGAGAAATGTCAACAGCCACTAACAGTTATGCACATATTACTCACATGTACGCAGACTGAAACACACAGACGAACACTTCTGCACAAATTATATCAACTACACATACCTTTACACCCTGCTCTAATTTTAGGTGATGATCCGCTAGTCCCATTATGCGACGTCCGTAAATTTCTAGACGGCACTGGATTTTTACATAAAATATAGATTATTAACAAAGCCTTTTCCTTCATTAACTGGATTTTAAAACACCTCGTGTTTGGCGCAGCATAGCCTTAGCCGCTTTTGCACCATTAAACCCCATTTTGCAGCAGTAGTTTCCATTACAGCAGCAGTTTGCTGCTGTAATGGAAAATTAAGAGGTAATGGAAAATTTAGACAGATTGCGTTTTCTGAGGAGTTCGGCGTTACTCCCTACATGTACGAACCGATTGCGAAGAGCCGGCCTCTCGAAGAAGCAAACGATGCTGGTGCGAGCAGTGCTTTCGACGCGAACGAAAGCGAAGTCTTGGGATCTCCTCGTGTTGGAAATGCTCTTTGGTGAGTATGTTTTTTTCAAAGCGATCTAGTGATCTCGCCGATCTTTCGCCGATCTAGTGAGCTCGTTTCCGGTCAAACAACTGTAGTGTTGTGTTCCTGCATGCCTCCTCGTGGAAGGTAAGCGGGGATGCGATCGTCGGCATTTGTGCGCTGTCCAAAGCTGTCGGCAATCTACAAAGACGGTTTAAACGCGTGAAAAGCACCCCGGTTCATGCAGTACGTGTAGTGACCTTCATCTGTGCGTCATCCGCACACTACTCGTAACCGAAGTCGTAAAGGCGGCGAATTCCTTCGGCTACGTGAGACCGCTCTACATACACGCAGACGCACCAACAAAGGAATGCAGGGTCGATCGAAGTAGATTACGATGGCACGCACGCAGAAATAAGCACGGTCAGGCACGGTCGCGCAGGCTGCGAAGGAACAAAACACTAGAGTTGACGTCACAACACCGCGGTTTCCGGTCTCCGCTCGCATCGTCAGCAGCAGCGCGCGGCATTCGACGGGGGCGGAGCTACAGCGCAATTTTAACCGACGATTACGTCGCTCCTAATAGAAAAAAACCCCGAATTTTACCTACATGGTTTATAAGGTTCCCGCATTCGTATATGAGCGTCTTATTGAATTCGACAGACTCTTCAGCTTCCCTTTAATAATAATAATAATAATAATAATAATAATAATAATAATAATAATAATAATAATAATAATAATAATTATATCAAACATTTATTATATATATATATACATATATATATATATATATATATATATATATATATATCGCCCAGGAACAGCTACATGAAGTCTTCAAAATTCTCTTAAGAACAAATACACAAAAGAAAAGGCAACCGTGGTATACAAAACAATATAAAGTAGAGAAACAAATAGGAGAAATCTTCTTTTTGGGGGGGGGGGGGTTTACGTGCCAAAACCACTTTCTGATTATGAGGCACGCCGTAGTGGAGGACTCCGGAAATTTTGACCACCTGGGGTTCTTCAACGTGCACCTAAATCTAAGCAGACGGGTGTTTTCGCATTTCGCCCCCATCGAAATGCGGCCGCCGTGGCCGGGATTCGATCCCGCGACCTCGTACTCAGCAGCCCAACACCATAGCCACTGAGCAACCACGGCGGGTGAGAAAAATTCAACGACGACGGGGCCTGAAAGCGAGTTAGTCATGCAACATGTTTATCTACACTTGTACTGAACACAGAAATTGAGCTCTGATGTCAGTTTGGGCAGAACACGTATTGCGTATTTTTTGAAGTCGAGCCATAGGACATGACTACTGCAACAAGGCCTCAGTGGCAAGCAACGTATTAAAGGGCGGAACCCAGATGGCGTTCCTGCGAGCGCAACTATATTAAGTAGAAGCTTGCGCTCATTCTAATATCTATACTAGGTGTCGCATTGACTGAAGAAAGTGGCCAGCCAGGTAGGGGTAATACAGTTTCTTTTTCGGCGCCAGAAAAGCGTCAGTGTTGACACTCTCGTCCTGACTGCGAAAAGCCCGAGGCGGTGCCAGAAGAAGCACTTCATTCGTTGAGCAGAAGTAGTGGTTTGTACCAATGTCAATGGGGCCGAAGCTACATCGGCGAGACAGGTGTAAATAGCCGGTTACTAGAGCACAAACAACACGTTACGCCTTACAGAGACTGGCAGCTGTCAACGCGCTGCCAGTGACTACGGTTGCTTGCCGCTTTTTTTCAAAGGGCCGCCTAATAAGCTCCGACAAAGGAAAATTGACACGAGAAGTTATAGCTGCAGAAGCAAAAATCAGCGAAGGTTCCAAGTATGTCCCAACACCATCAGTTATTTTTGTCAGAAAAATAAGTTTTCTTCTTAAATTCAGCAGGAAGATCGAAAGGGCGCGTCGCATGGCTGTACGATTATGTATATTGAAGACACGGAATTTTCACTAAACATCAGCTGCTACAAAGCGCTCCGGTACGTGCACATGCATTTGCGCGCCTCGCTTTGTCCTTCGTTCCACGCGAGCCCCAGTATCGCATGAAACATCAAGTCGCCCAAGAAGCTGGCCGGTGGATTTCTTGCGGTAAGCTAAGTTGAACACGATCAAGAAGTTTTGGGCAATGCATACTGCTATTAACAACCTTAAAGAGCAGACTTAGCATGTCTTGACTTTATAGGCATAATTTTGGGTACGTCTGAAAGGGCTGCATGCACTATATGTCCACCAGAATGACAAAAGCGGTGCTCGAAAATATAAATTTACGATAGATAGGCGAGCAGGAAGGGCAAGGCGAGGGGGCAAGGATATGCTATTGACACGTGCACTTGTTTGTCTTTATCGGGCGACACGTTTCACCGCCTAACAAGTGTTATCGCACAGCGCAGGACGCGCCTGCATGTATCGGAAGTTTCTGGAATGTTATCGATGCTTCCATCCGCTGTCTGTGACTGAACCTTGTGTAATCTGATTGCATGTGTGCGCGACGCGAATAATGTAGAACTTTGTGGAAGGCACGCGGGTCCCAGCGATTACTCTGGAACATTCGACGACTGATGTATAAAAGCCGACGCGCCAGACCCGCTGATCAGATTTTGACGATCGCCGACTGTGTTCGCCGTTGTCGCCGTTCTTTAAGTGTAGCCTGTTTTTTTCGTGATCACAGGTTCGCCCAATAAAAGTTAGTTTCGTCTTTCACAGTATTGCTACTGTGTTCTTCATACGTCACTCCACGTGACACTATTGTCTATTCTAGTCAGTGGCTGGGCTGTAACTGGTTGGTCACAGGTAGGTAAAGCCACAGGTGGGGTATAGTGTAGGCGAGGCTAGGCTGTGGCTGGCTGGTTTGGTTGTTTGCGTTTAGGAGTCGATGCGGCACTCCTCAATGAAAATTGTTGAAAGAAAAAAGAAAGAAGCCGTCGAAGATGATTGTCAAAATCAGCGAATAGCTTGCACGGACCCACATGTACACACCAGCACTAGCAATACTTCCGAGGTATATAGCGATGACGTCGATAACGATGCTTGATGACGGCTGCACACATTATCGTGGACATGTTTTGGTTGACGGCATGACAGGGTGCACGACAACGATGGCAAAGCGACGGCGACGCAAAGTATGACGCGACGACGACGGCAACGTGACCAGGACGGCGTTACTACAACGCAATGACGACAGCATTACGACGATGACGATGGCTGCGCACCGGCGGTTTCTTCACTTTAGGTTTACTCTACGGAGGTCACACACTCCACTTTCAAACCACAGAGATGCTACGCACTGTGGGACTCGGGGTGAGCCGGCAAGAAGGAACTGCGTCCCTCGACAAGAGACACGCAGCAGATGTCGGCGACGAACGCACACGAACGGTTCCACCGTAAGCCTATATATATTGTGGGGTTCTCACACCCTTGCTCTTGGGACAAAGGAACGACAACACAGTAGTGCAAACAATCACAAGGTCATTTATTGCACCTTTCATAGATCAATGCCTGCTAGCCGAGTTGCTATCCACAAAACATGCCGATGGGCGCGCGACAAGCCGCGGAAGTCCGACACACCGCGACCGGATAGCGAGCGAATATGTTCGCCCCATGCTGGATCCCAACGCCTGGTCGTTCGCGCGTACGGTCACGCGAACGGTGGCGCGTTCGCACGAGGCCTCACGAGATGGTCTCGCAAAAGCATAGATCGGCGCACGCGCGGTACGTCCGCGCTGCAATCCGTCCGCGAACCAAAGAGGCAGCGCCTTCTCTTTCCCGCACCCAAGTAACCCCGCTGTGAGGCGGCGTTAGCAACGCAACACTCGCGCCATCTCTCGCACTGCGCTTCAACCACGCCGACCGCCGCGGACAACAGGCCACGCGGCGAAACCGCATTGCAAGAGACGGGAGCTATGCGGGAAAACAAGATATCAGGGGACCCGTTAGAATGGCGCATCCCCACAATATATAGGCAGCGGAGACACATGGAAAAAAGAATAGCGATTTGGGCCAGTTCGTTTGGGTCCATGGTTTAAAATTTCTGCAGCGCGCGCAACACTGGAGTGCGGCAAGAAAGGTCAAAAAAGGACGAAGGAAAAAGGATTGCAAGAGGACAGCACCTTCCGTTGTCCTCTTGCAATGCTTCTTTCTTCGTCCTTTATTTTTACCTTTCTTTGCGCACTTCGGTGTTTCGCGCTGCAGAAATGTTAAACCATGCAGACACAGAGCCACCACCCATGATCACAACATCAGGTCACCAACCACGAAAAAAGGCGAAAGAGCCAAATCAATATTTTTTTTTATTGAAATATCCGGTGATCGGATTCAACCCCGGATTTCCTGCATAATAGCGCGATGCTCTAATCGTTAGGTCCCAGTCGTCTTTTTTTTATTCCTAATATTTATTGCAAATACGAAAACGTGCGTGCTTAAAGTTCACAAAGTGGCTAATTGAGTCATATTCGCGTCTACAAGCACAAAACGAAACGATTCACAGGACAATTAGGAAAGCAAACGGTTCTTCAAATGGGAAGCAAACAGGTCCACTTCAACAGTAAATATCCCTTTGGTGGGAAGTTACCTTGAAAAAAAAATCATTCACTTGTAAAGTGACATCCACACATTTCGCGTGCCAGCGGTAATTACATTTTTGAGGTGATTTAGGCATTGGTTATAAATACAAGAGCGCACCAGTTTCTCCTGTTCTTCTCTCGTGACAGTTAGCGGTTTGTGATTCTGTGTTAGGCTGCAGCTCCTTTTGGAATGGCCCACATTCTCCAGTCGTTTCCTCGTAGCAGCTACAATTCATCGCCTTCCATATAGGCCCAGCTCGTAACGGAGCGTGTTATAACTTTTCTTGGGTGACGTGCAAAAAAATCAGTTGTCATGCCATTACTGTCTTAATAACCTAGTCGCCGTCGTCTCGCTGCTATTGACACAAGTAACTCATCCTATATTTTCCTTGTTGTCGTTGTCTGTTGACTTTATGTAGTTGTGACATACAAAAAACCGGGACCCTCTGCTTCCATTCTTCTCGGGGTTTAGAGTACTATGTTTTCGTAAATTGTAAATGTGTTCTAATTGCGCACTGTTGTTTATGTAGTTTTCGTGGCGCTGGTCTTCTGGGATAATTTTTTCTCGAAATAAATTAACCTTGAATAAAAATCAATGCTTGTTCTCCGTAAACACCTAAACGTACGCCTAAACGGCAGGGCTCTAAAAAACAATGCTTAGCGTCGGTTTTGAAAGTTAGCTTTGCCGCAATACAGAAATGTTATGCGCTAACATACGCATTGTATTGCGGTGAAGCACACCAAAAATGGAGCGGGACGACTGTGACGGGACATAATATACAGGGTGTTTCAGCCAACACTTTCAAAATGTTTTAAAGATTGCCTCTGGCAGATAGCTAAATTATAGTTTATGAGCCGGTCTACTCAAAGCGGTGGACACTACTTGCACAAAAAAATTGAAATGCAAAGTCGACTTATTAACAAGAACACACCAATTAACTTTTTATTTAATTATCTTATGACCCACATTGCAAATTACAAATTCTAACAGTGGACTTCGTAAGGTGGTTCCACTTGAAGCGAATTCTCAGGACGACACCAGTTTCGAAATATAAATTCCGAACTTCGCGAAGAAATGCATCGGCGTTCCAGTTACTTATTTGCTTCAGTGCATGGAACGATGTTTTGTTAACAAACTAACTGGAACGCCAATGCATTTCTCCGCGAAGTTCGGGAGTTTATATCTCGAAACTGGTGTCATATTGAAAATTCGTTCCAAGTGGATCCGCCTTGCGAACTCCTCGGCTAGAATTTGTAAATTACAATATGGGCCATACTGTAGTTAGTTAAAAATATAATTAGTGAATTTTTATTAATCAATCAATTTTGGATATAAATTTTTTTGCAACTATTGTCCGCCGCTTCGAGTAGACCAGCTCATAAACTATAATTGTGATAACTGCCACAGGCAACTTTTAAAGATTTTTCGAAGTGTTCGCTGAAACAAGTGCCCTGTATGTATTCCTTAATTATACACGCGGGCGCCCGCTTTCTCCTGTCACAGTACGAGCACCAGAATGCCTAATAAGTGTGTTGTCAGGCCGTCAGAGCTGTTTCGGACGTGGCTGTGGCGATGTGAACTCTGGTTTTGCCCACCTTGCACGCCCCGTATATCAGACCGTAACGGGGTCTAGTACGCGTTCCTTAATTATACACGCGAACACGTGTCACATTCGGTCACAGTAAGAATACTGAGACGTATAATAACTGCACTGGAAGCCATTTCAAGCTGTTCGAGACGTTTCTGTGGCGATTAAAGCCCATTTCCTGTCTAACTACGTTGTTCATATATAGTAAGTCAAGGAATTAATTTTGGCGTCACCACTGCCATTCATTTCGCCGTCCCTGCGGCGACGCACGGTCGGCGACGCAATGATGACGATAACGTTACGACAATCAAAGGACGAACAATAATTCGGCAGGGTTCGAATTCCATGCTTCTTCGAGTGTGCTTCCTCTCTGTTCGCGCCATTTAAAGAGTGGCCCCTTCCCGCTTTTAATATGTTTCATCTCATTGTGTTCTGTATGCTTTACCGCATAAAACAAGTGTACTGCGCTAAAGCTAACTTTAGGAAACCGGTTTTATGCTATGTTTAAACCCTTGCCAGGCTAAACTTAATTTCCGAAAGAGCACACCGTGCTTGCTAGGGCAGGGAGGCGCAACTTGACGAGTGAGAAACTGGCAATGTACTGTACCTAAATATAAAATTGAAATTATTGCATTGCATGACGCCTCATATCTTTATTATTTAACATAATAGTTAACATAAGATTAACATTTACGCTTCTGAATATTTCTGGCCATCCGGCGCTCTTGCAGACATTTCAGGATATTAAAGGCCTTGGCGTCTCAGGTTACACATTGAGACATATCACACGTAACGTGAAGCTGTCGTAGGAAGATTGGTCTCCAGAAAGATTTAAAAAACGCCGCAACTTCGATAGGGTAACAAACACAAATATATTGAGCTCGAATGAAAATGGTGCAACGCGAATAATTCAGTGTGTACAGTGGGATGAAATACACGAATCTAGGCGGGAAATAAAGCGTGAAAATTCCGAGGTATGTTATGAATAACGTTGACGCTTAATAAAAACCCTAAAAGCATTGGGCCAGGGGAAATGACCCGATTTGAACAAATAAATGAAAAATATGAACAGGTGGTCGTTGGTGACAGTGCTGGTAGTAATGACTGAATTCACTGTGATAAGAGCTGGCCTCGGATTTCAGCAAAGACCACTATGCTTACTTTAACACCCTGAAATCAGGTGTCCTGCCATGAGATGCTATCCGCAAGTTCATTCAAGCGTCCGCGGACAGTTGCGCTACTGCCGATCGTGGTATATTTTCCCTTTTTCTGCTATGGCATCGCGTTCGTGACCTAGCGTTTTCGGCTTTGTTTCTTGTTGCGTGAAGGCATCATATTACGAATGGCAAGTCGCCCTTGTGGGCGTGCGCATTGCATTGGGGCCACGACAACAACAGCTGGTCCAAACTCTGTCTACGCGTCGGTGCCCTCGTGCCAGAGCAGCCAGTGTATTTCCTCCTGGATGGGATGGTGGCGCCAGCCAGCGGCACTTTTTGCAGTCACTGAGGGGCGCGCTTGCCCCTAGTTGGGCGCTGCATGTCATCACGAGTGCGCTTGCCATTACCCTTTCCATCCATGATACCCTTGCATCTTGAAACTGTAAAAATGCAAAAAGACGAGAACGAAGAGAGAAGACGGGACGAGACGCTTACTCACAAATGAAAAATTTTATTGAAAGGAAACAAATCTATGCACGCAATAAAACGGAGTAGGAGGGTTGCGCATGTGTGTGAAGGATCACGGGTTAAAGCTTTCAAAGGCAACGTTACAAATTAAAAAAGAAAGTCTAACTATCAAGAAAGTCAAATTCCTTATCATGTACGAAGACTGCAGGGGTGGCTGACACAGTTATCTCCTCTTTTCTTTTTGTAGTAGGCCTCTGCCATTTCGCGGGTTAGCTGATTGTTACTCTTGAAGATAATCTGAGTATCTTTCAATACAGGATACATAACGACCACATTCCTTACAGTGGGCGGCTAGATAGGAACTCGGTTCCGGGAGAGCACGCACGCTTTTTTTCGTATCGCAAATCCACCGGGCGACCACCAAGGCGAATACGAAGAGGCAAACAAGGCAATTCGCTCTAAAGAAGGCTAGCAGGTAACCACAAAAGACAGAGAGTTGTTTTCCTAAGACGAGTTCTCACGTTCGAGCCGCAAGTTTTGTCAAAAGGACAGGCCTGAAGCTTAAGTTTCGTAATCACTTTTTCCCCCACGCAGCCTCGCGTGCCCGCGAATTCAAGCCTGTTGGCGTACAAAACCATTAAGCGCACGAAATACGACCACGTACTTCTTATATAAACAAAGTACACGTCGCGCAGCAATCGTGTTAAAGCGTGCAGACAAATGGCAACATGCTCAGTGAACTGCGCAAAAAGTTCTCCCATCCAATTCGATGAATTCGTACCTTTCTTAACCAGCCGCGATTACTGTTGGTATCGAGAAGACATTCTTGCCTTTGGTGAAACTATTTTGGCATACGAATTCGGCGCAGCAGGTCATGGTAGGGGAAAATGCCGTGAAGCGACGTCGCACTTGCCACAAAACTTAGATCAAGTCTTTCGCAAACAAACAAACAAAAAAAAACACTGAAGAGCAACGGCGCCAAGATGCGCTGCTTGCTAGTCGTTAGACGCTTCTCAAGCGAAAATGGCTGTGGAGCGCGACTGTAAAGAAACGAATCCGGCGCGAGGGCCCACGTAATGCCATTAGACCAGTAGCAACTCGGCGTCGGCATCGACCAGGGTGGGGGAGGAGGAGGCGGCATTCTTCAAAGCGTGTAGCTGCTTTACAAAGTTTGAGGGGCTTTATGCTGCGGTGCGGCCATCTGGTGGTGCTGCAAGGAACCGAACGCTGATCTGTGATTGGTAGAGACACGTCGCAGAACGCTGTGATTGGTAGAAAACTTTCGCTCACAGTCAATTCACCGTCAACTCACCAACGCCGACGACACCAGATTTTCTGTGCCACGGGGCCCTTACAGTTGTCGCTTTGAATGTGTGCGACTTAATGGTGTGGGAACTGCTTTCTTGAGGTGCTCTAGACGAAAGTCCGCAGCGACATCGCGGCTGAAGACGAAGGAAGACGAAGAACACTCTCCCCTCTGTGTTCTTTTTGCTGTGCACCTGAAACTATCGAACATTATTTTCTCTCATGCCGCCGCATTCTAAGACTAAGAAAAAATATTAGAATACTCATTTACCAAACTTGGCCTATCGCTAACCACGACAAGCATTCTTTCTTTTGGGGTGACTTCACTGGGATCCAGCCACAGGGATGCGTTTCTTGCAGTTTACAATTTTATTAGAGAGTCAAAAAAGTGTACCTTGCTTATTTTCTACAATTATAAATAGTTTCTATTATTTCATTTCTTTACGTTAAATTATTTTATCAAAATTCTTAACAATATTTTCACTGCAAGTCTAAATTACAGTTCTATCGTCCCATGCTCCACTATTCAAATCTAGTTTCTCTAGACTACTAGCCTTACGGAAAACCGCCTGCTTCTTGGCCGATCCCCCATAGTGGGTACGCGCCACTGTCTGGGACACAAGACAGGACAAGACACTCTCGCGGGGATCAGTAACAATGCGAATTTTCTGACCACGACATATTTGAATGACCGTTTACAAGAATATTTGGCCCGCTTCAAATTAAACTTAATAGTGTGAAGAGAAGGCTAGGCGTGGGTATCTACTCATCATCCCTCGACTGGTCTTTTTCACTTCATCTATCAGGTTACACATCAGTTTTTCATGCCAAACTTCTGGCAATAGTTCTTGCCTTGCGGAAATTACCCCTTCATACTACAAAAGTTATTATCGTCACAGATTCTCAATCTGTATGCAGCACACTTACTACGTCTACAAAGTCGGCAGCATTGAACACGTTTTATACATTAGCTCCGCCTCACCTAAGTTTAGTTCATACGGTATGGGTCCCAGGCCACCGAGACATTCATATTAATGAAATTGCCGATTCCTTGGCACGAGCCTCTTTAACAGGTGCTGTAATATCTGTGCTGCCGGCAAGTGCTCGCGTCACTGCAGCCAGATATAGGCAATTTTCTTTGAGCGAAGACAAAAAAGCCCTGTCGTTAGCAAAATCTACAGATTTTTCGCGCCTAAATTATTCTTGGAACCGGCAATGGTGTCCCAACCGGAAATTCGAAGTTTCATTTGCTAGGCTGCCGTTGCCGTATTCCAACACTTAATTTTTACTTGCACAGATGTAGTCTGGCGGTATCTCCTCTATGCTACCTATGCAATGAGCCGGAATTCATAGATCATTATTTATTATCGTGTCGATGGTTTCCTACTAATCGAAAACGATGTCTAGAAATTTCACTTCAAAATTTAGGATTGCCTTTAAGCAGTACTGTTATACTCTTCCTTGGAGCAACAGTATTGGGATACAGCCACAGGAACGTTTTCTTAGCCATTTATAATTTTCTATGCCGCACAAAAAGAATGCCTTGTTAATATTTCGTAGTTTTCACGATTGATTTACTTCTACTTCAATTTAGAAAATTCAGAAAGTAAAAGCACAAATTCACAGTTTAAATCTTAATAATATTATTATTAAAAATTTAACTTGCTCATATGTTTAAGTATATCCTTTATTTTATGTATTTCAGTAATAATTTTCTTTAGTATTCCTATCAACGCAAGACGGATTACAGTATTGATCACAATTTTATCTCATGTATTCAGAGTTTATTTTTCATCTTGGGTTATACATTTATCTTCCTTTTTTGTGTTATTATTTGTTAACTAATTTATTTTTTTTTCAATCATATTAATCGCCACCCGATTCGTGGAATATCCCCCATAGTGGGTTTATGCCATTAATTGAGGCTTCATAATCATCATCATCACCTCGTGGCATCCCCACGCTCGAGCCAGCCGTTCGAAGCGGGGTGACCGACGTTGAGCTCCAGGTAGCTCAGTTCCATTTCGGACACCGACTGCGACCCGGAGAAGTTGCTGCGCCCAGACAACCCAGCCCTTCAGGGCGAGTGTTACACCGGCCCTGCCCTGCAGCCTGGATGAGGTACAGCGGAACCCCCAAACGACGCCGGGTGGTGGCCCCGGGCCGAATCCAGCCCCTCTGGGCCACGCGGCCCACCCGTGGGCGTTCGCTGTGGTCTCCGCGGTACCGCCCTCTGGAACCACTATGCTTTGTGCCCATACAGGGAGGAGTACCATTGGAGGAGTCAGAAGCAAGCGGTGGGCCCAGCTGGCAAACAAGAACGAATAAATTAATGCAAATTGAGTGCAATTGGTTCGCCTTCGACCGGTACATACCTGCCGTGACCAAGAGAGCCGCCGCTGCCGCAGCTGTAGCTGCCAGCTGGCACATGGTTTCTCCCGGCGAGCCAGCCATTCCACCGCCACCGTTTGGCCGGCCAGGATTGTTCGAGTGCCATCAAAGGTCCTCGCACTCCCAGAGCCGCCGAGGAAAGCATCAGCAAGTTTTCGCTCCGAGGACCCCCGCGCCGCCATGGACGCCGGCCCAACTTCCGCAGGACAGACCGGGATCTGGGCCCGGAAGCAGAAAACAGCTCGCCATCGCCGCCGTGGGCGCCACCGGAGGTGGCTTACGACCATACCGGCCCAGGCACCGGAACAACCCGAGGATTCCACGCAAGGAGAACAAGACGCCTGCGAGCCACATGTACTTGCTGCCTTTCCTGGCAGCGGCGAACACGGTGGCGTCGCCAACCAAGGCGATGCACGTGCCGGGCCGCCCACCCAGGCCCGCTGCGCTATGGAACAACTACGTGTCAGCTACTCCATTTTCACCCTCACTCAGGGCGGCCTTCGGAGCTGACGACAGCTGCGCGTTGCCAGCACTTTCGAAGAGAAACTAGTTGCCCGGTGCACCGGTCCCACGACGGTGGCGTTCCTGAGCCCGACGCGCTGGGGGCCAAGCCCAAGAAGCTCCCGTGCGGGAACAAACATCTGCAAAGGCTCCCTCGGAACGTTCAGGTGGCAACGCCCGGTACATAACACCGGCAACAAGGCGTTTGCCCGAGCGTCGGCTTTCGGGGACATCCCCGGACATAGAGTTCAACGGCCCTCGAGGTCTTCAACGCCACCGGCAAGCAGGACAACGCTCGCGGCACAGCGAGCGACGGCGCGCCTGTCCTCTCGGTAAGGGGTCTCCCCGGGAGGAGGAACGTGTCAAGCGACGGGACCGCCGCGTGCGCTACAAGGCCGAAATAGTCGGCACGAACATCATCGTTACTATAGGGAAAAGCCAAGACCGAGAAAGAAGTCGGATACGGCACCTGTGGCTGTAGGGGCCACAGAACAGAAGCGACACTGTTGAAGACGTCAGCTAGCACCGGACATTAATTAAATACGTTTATATTTTCTATGAGATGGCTCTTCTGTCTAATACGAGGTGTGTCGGGAGTGATAAGTGCGCTGCGAGGGACACCTCTTGCGAACCACCTTTAGGCGTGCGCGTCACGTGACATGACGTCGGTACGTCGAGACCCGCCGGCCGACCAATTTCGCCTAGCCTTCGCGCGCACTAGATGCGATAGTGGATTTTATGTTCTAGGTGTTGGGATAAATGGGTACTGGTAGTTGTTCGACACGAAAAGCCGCACTGCACGTTCGGACAATCTTCATCTATAGTCAGATACAACTTAAGTCTGCAGTGAAGCCCCGCGCACGCCCTAGCTCATAACCGCCAGCCACCGTTCCTCCGCGAGGCTGCAAATACTTCGTACTTCAAACTTTCCCTGTTCCTAAATAAGGCGGTAACCACAAAAATAAAGTTATAAGCGCGTAATTTTGTACGTTTTCATTCGTCTATTATAGCGGCATGGTGAAAGCCTAATTCTTATTGAACAGAAATAAAACGCTTGCTCCGCTGCAACTTACTGTCAAGTTTAACTTCAGTTGGCAGTGAAGTTTCACGAGTAAAACAGGCTCAGCAGTGAAATGAACTGTACCGTGGGCTTTTGAAAAGTGAAATTCTCAGACTCCATACACTTCGTCCATGTCTTTTGCACACCTCATCGCTTCCGCCGATGAAAACAAGAACAGCATACGTTCCGGAGGTATCAAGTACGACGCCATTTTGAAAAGGTCGCATGACGGCGATTTTGTTTGCTTCTGTGATTGGCTGGCGGATTAACACAATCCCGCGTGGTCCGTATGCCTTGGTTGCCAACTGCTGTTTTTGTCAGTTGTATCCTACTATATTGCTGATTTTTCAGCAGGATGAGCGAGTAGAAACTGCTCCCCATTTCTTGTTTCTAAAATGGTTCCTACTCATTACGTGGCATCGTACAAGAATTAGGCATTTCTGACTTGATTCTACAGCGAAACTGTTTCACGCAGACCTTGTGCCATCGTCGTCGGAGTTTGCTAAAACTATCGTCATCATCAGTGGCGCGAGTGTCGTCGTATTCTTCCACAGCTGGCTTCGTTGCCGCTCCTCATTCCAGCACAGAATTTCACTTCTGTCGTCGTAATGGGGAGGCCGCGTTTACGGTGGTATGAGCCATTGCTTAACATGGTATGAGCCATTCATTATCTTACGTGACGGACGGATTTAATTTTGACTCACGCAATTTAATTATGAAGAATCGCAAGCGACAATGCCGGGTGGGTGCTGCTAACCACTCCACCGAGCATACTCGAGACATCGAACGCAAGCGACAGCGACAGACTGCGGGCGTACCGTCACTGACGTCGTTCTCTCCGTCGCAGCCGAACGCGTGTGTAACCACATTAAGAAACACAAAGACATCAATCGTCAAACCAATCCAAGCAGTTATAAAAACGATTGCCGCGCCCGCATCCCCAGTGGTGCGCCCAATATCCCGAGCTTTCGAGTAGTGATTCCGCACATTCCATCCCAGCTACAACTATGGGAAGCCCACGAGTAGTGCCTACTGCTGAGAAAGAAGCTGCCTACGGCAACAGCGAAAATGAGGTGAAAGAATGATGAAACAAAAGATTTACTGTATAGAATGCTTAGGAACTTTGACTTGCATGGTGTAACACTCGGTGGAACTAACACAGCTTCGCTATTCGACCACCTTCACGGACTGAAAGGGGCGCTGATTTTTTTAACGGGTCATTGAAAATGTGGAAGCTACCTACATTTGGACTGTATAAACGCGTTTGTGTACAAAAAAATAAGGAAGTAAAATAACATATTTATTTCAATCAACTAGTAGAATGTATACGATGAACACAGCATACACCATTCCGATTTCGTAATACATGACCTATACCCAGCAAGACTAACGCAATATGAAATGAACGCAGTAAGATGCACGCGTCAAACTTGCAAAACAGAAATATCCTAAAGTTTTTTTGTGTGTGTGGCCACAATAAACAACAGAACTTATATCTTTTCCGTTCTGAAAGTAACGTTCTTTTTTATTTTTTGTGCAAGTATTGTCATCTTCCTTTTCTTTTATTTACTTACTTTATTTACTTTTACTTAACCGTTCCTTCAGAAACGTTGTGCTGATAATATTGTGCTCGTCAAGAGTGTTTTCTAACTTAACAAGTGCGCGCATGACATACAAGAAGCGGAAAGAGCTTTGGCGTTTACCAGATAACACGCATATGTTTTTTTTTAATATGCAGTGAGGTATTCATATAATAGATGCATCTTTGGCTTTTCAAACACTGTCGCCTACTTTTCTGATCTGTTCTTCGCAATACCATGACGCATTGACTGTAAGGTGATCGACAATTGTGACAGAAGCTTTCAGCCGAGGTTACTCGGAGGCGCACATTCACTTCCCCAGGGGTTTAGAAACATGGCTCTTTTTGCGGCGCTTCGTACGTTGCCACACGTCACTTTTTAAAGGCCTAAGCAAGTTGTGAAGATTTTCGCAGGCTTCCGTTAACAGTTTTGTGTCGGCTGTGCTCTGGCTTCGAAAGGTATGACGCGGACCTATGGAACAATATTGGTATACAGAGTCACGCCGCAAGCGGGGCACCGGCAATTCAACCTCCAGAACTTTCCGTGTCCGCGGACGATGTCTTCCGCTCCTAACACGAAGCGGGAAAATGTATGACGCTCACCTGTTGATCAGCACAACACGTATGAGCAGCGAGTTACCGCTGTCACTATTTTACTAGTTCTGCAACGCGAGGCTCCCTTTTTCAAGCACTGTAATATTTCAATCAATCAATCAATCAATCAATCAATCAATCAATCAATCAATCAATCAATCAATCAATCAATCAATCGATCAATCAATCAATCAATCAATCAATCAAATGTGTTTATTAAAGTGCCCAGGAACAACCTCGAGGGTCTTGGTGCTGGCGCGCTCGGCAAAACAATGAAGAGGAAGAACAATGCAAGCTCACACACACAAACACACATACACACGCGCGCACACATAAAGAAAAGGAATAATAATTTCGCGAATACAGGTTTTAACAGAGCATAAAATGTGTACCCGAAGAGACTACAAAGCAAAACTGGAGAAACAGAAGAAAGGATTACAGAATGACGGAACACACAACAGATATGAGAGTTTTTGTTCACTTATTGAAATATCTCTGCAACTCCTTTAAGGAAAATAGCAAAGTTAGGCATGAAGATATCCAGACACTATGAATGGGCGTTATATGTCGCCTGCACTCTATATAGAGGGTCACAAAAAATCTGAAGGCTGATAGGGGCGCTTTTTCCTTGCGCCTTCCTGCGGAATTCCTTGCGCCTTCCTGCACATCAGAAAGCAAGTGCGAGCAGCAGATTTTTTCCATGTATTAATTTGTGAAGAAAAAGAACATCCGATTTGTTGCATCTAGAGGTGAGGGTGGGTAACGGGAGTGTCTGTGTTAGCTCTATGAAGGTGGAAGGCTTTTGACAGAATCGATGTTTAAATATAAATGTGAACTCTTTTGCACATTTTCGAGGAGTTCACAATTGGACCTACACGTGCCGCCCCAAACCACGGAGGCGTACTCAAGAACTAAAAGGCATACGCTCTCATATAAAGTTACAAATGGTTGTTTGAAGGCTCTCGTCACCCGACATATACTGTACCGAGCGTTCGAAGTGCACGCTGCCTCGTCTGTTGAGCGTGGGGCGAGAAACTGAGAGAGCTATCGAAGTACGCTCCAAGGACCTTCGTTCCCTGAGCTCTTGGCAGGAGAACGCCTTTAACGCTATATGGAAACAAAGTCCTGTTAGTCTTCCGCGTAGAGCTCACAACTTTCGTTTGTGATGCATTTATGACCAGCTTGTTTTCAGCGCACCATGACGCAAAATTTGCCATGTCCTTCTGAAGAGCGGCGCAATCATTAATATTTTTTACCGCTTTGAAAAGTTTTGTGTCATCAGCATTTAACAAAATTGAAGAGTTTTGAATGACTGTCGAAACGTCGTTAATAAACAGCGAGGAAAGAAGCGGGCCCAGGACAGACCCTTGAGGAACTCCACATGTAACCGCATAAAGTTCTGACGACTGACCATTTACGCTAACGTAGCAATACCGGCCGTGCAGGTAGCTTCTTATCAGCGCTGTGACAGAGTGGTGTAGATCAAGTTGGTGTCAACTTATGAAGGAGTATTTTGTGGCATACGACATCAACGCCTTGCTGAGGCCAAAATAAATGCCACCCAGTTGTCCTTTCTTATACACTGCTTGAGAGGCATGCATCATGAAGCTAACGAGGTTGGTAACTGTGGAGCGTGCCGATATGAATCCACGCTGCTGAGGAATGATAGTATTTTTAATAGAGGATGAAATTATTGAGTGCAAAGTTGACTCGAATAAATTAGATGCTGAGCATAGGAGAGAAATATGCCTGTAGTTACTCGCAGCCGTTTCTACCCCTGACTTAAAGACGGGAACAACCCGGGCTGTTTTCCAAACGTTTGGGAACGTGTTCGTCTTTAAAGCATGCTCAGTGGCTATAGTGTTAGGCTGCTGAGCACGAGGTCGCGGGATCGAATCCCGGCCACGGCGGCCGCATTTCGATGGGGGCGAAATGCGAAAACACCCGTGTACTTAGATTTAGGTGCACGTTAAAGAACCCCAGGTGGTCGAAATTTCCGGAGTCCTCCACTACGGCGTGCCTCATAATCAGAAAGTGGTTTTGGCACGTAAAACCCCATAATTTATTATTTTTCTTTAAAGCAGAATTAAAAATACAAGTAAGCGCTGGAATAAGCACGGACCCGTACGTCTTAATCAAAGCAGGTGGAATGTCATCAGGACCACACGAAAAAGACGGTTTTCAGTGTTTGACGCTCTCACAGACAAGTTTCTCTGAGACCGATAGACTTGAATCCAGGGAAGGGTGATTGGAAAGCTCACTAACTCCGTCACTGCATATCTTTACCGTACACAGACCCAAAGTGTAGGGCGAAGGCGCCCGAAACATCTAAGACAGGTTGGCTGTCGTCACTAAGTAGAGATATATCTTGTTTCGGATTAGTGTTCACGAACGTGTCTCCAAAAAGACTGAATTTTTAGAAGTACTAGCTTCCACATGTGCAGCATAGATGGAATGATCACGCTTGCAAAGGTGTTTAGAGAGTGCCCTGTACATTTTAAAATCTATATGCCAGTGTTAATAATAATAATAATAATAATAATAATATTAATAATCATTCTTTTTATTATTTCTAGAAAACACAGTACATTCAACAGGGCTTCCAAAGCCATGTCGGGCTTGACTGCAGAGCGTGACAGGCAGCGTAGAAACTGTTACAGGAGAATAGCAATAGAGAAAAAAAGAAAACCTAACACAAAAAAAGCAGATAAATCCTCCGTGTTTATATATATATATATATATATATATATATATATATATATATATATATATATATATATATATATATATATACATATATATATATATATATATATATATATATATATATATATATATATATATATATATATATTGATACGCAAATTGTGCACATCATTTTAATGCGCGCGTGTACAGGTGTAACCACCTATTTGTCTTGAAGAGGATATTTGGTGCGTACAATTTTCACTACCACATAGTTTGGATGATACAATGAAATAGGCAGGCAGGAGAGCCACCAGGAGCGTGCCGGCGACGACGGTGAGTGTCTGCATGGTAAAGATGAATGGATTAGTAGACTGTGCTTTCACACAGCTACCGAGCCCACAGAGTGGCGCAGATGGGTGGCACTCCCTTATAGCGGCTGAGGTTGACGTTTGTTTCGTTGCGATCGGCCAGGCTGGATCGAAGATTGCGACATCTGGTGGCGGGACAGTTACGGGCAGAGTGGTCAGTGGATGGCGCCAGTTGTGACGGCCATCTTCGAAGTAGTTGGGGGCGAGATTCGGTGCAGGTACGGCGTAGGCAGGCAGGAGAGCCACCAGGAGCGTGCTGGCGACGACGGTGAGTGTCTGCATGGTAAAGATGAATGGATTAGTAGACTGTGCTTTCACACAGCTACCGAGCCCACCTTCTGCAGCCGAAAAGGCCATTCCGCAATCTTCTGGCATTGTTCGGAAAAAGCTTAATCCTTGGTGGACACATGAATGCACCGTGGCAAAAAAGCAGCAAAATAAGGCCTGGGGAATCTTACGCTGCTACCCAACATATAACAACCTTCTAAATTTCAAACAAGCCAAAGCGCAAGCTCGATATATCCGTAGACAGGCGGAACAATTTTCCTGGCAAAAATATGTATCTACAATTAATAGCACCGTCACATTCAAAAGGATGTGGGAACAGGTAAGGAAGTTTAAGGGGGACTACTCATCATACACGATACCCATACTTATACCTTCAGGTACTCAAACAACACTACAAGAACAAGCGAATATACTTGGGGAGCATTTCTACAACGTCTCCAGCTCGGCTAACTATTCAAACACGTTCCTAAAATACAAACTGTCGGCAGAAAAGGAGAAACTACCAACTGCTAGCATGTCAAGCGACGAATACAACACTCCATTCACGGTACAATAACTTAACAGGGTTCTCTGTGCTGGCAAGAAAACTGCAGTAGGTCCTGACCGGATCCATTATTCCATGCTCGCACACCTATCCCAAGCATCCGTAGAGGCTCTCCTTAAATTATTTAACAAAGTATTTGAATCCGGAAACATGCCAAAAAGCTGGAAAAATGCAATAGTTGTGCCTTTTTTAAAAACAGGTAAATCTCCCACATCCCCAAGCACCTTTCGACCCATTGCTCTGACAAGCTGTTTGGCGAAATCATTTGAAAGTATTGTTAATGCCAGGTTAACTTTCACGCTTCATATACGGAACTCCATTGATTCTCATCAGTGCGGCTATAAAAAAGGGTTTTCAACGACAGACCACCTCTTCCGACTTGAACACGAAATACATGAGCCATTCGTACGCAAGCAGCACTGCCTGGCAGTGTTCTTCGATTTAGAAAAAGCGTATGACACCGCGTGGAGATTCAGGATCTTGCGTGACCTCGCTGCGGTAGGAATCCGCGGCAAAATGCTAAACTGTCTCGCTGATTTTATGTCCAACAGAACATTCCAAATCCGTCTAGGCAATGTGCTCAACGAACATTTATCCAGGAAAACGGCGTGCCACAAGGTTGCGTACTAAGCACAACACTCTTTGTAGTAAAAATGAACTCAGTTAACAAAGTCATTCCCCCTCAATTATGCACTCCATATACGTCGATGATCTGCAAATAGCGTGCCGCGCCTCAAACTTACGAACATGTGAAAGGCAGCTTCAGATAACAATTAATATACTAATTGAGCGGGCTGAGAAAAATTGCTTTCGCTTCTCTACTAAAAAAACTGTTACAGTGCTATGCTCGCAAAAACGAGGGTTGTACTTAGACCCGGATTTAAAATTGAATGATGTCGCGCTGCCGGTAAGACAAGAATATAAATTCTGCGGAGTAACCTTTGACAAAAAACTAAACTTCCTATCCCACATTAAAACACTCAAGATTAAGGCAAATAAAGCATTGAATATCCTCAAAGTTTTATCTCATAAGCACTGGGGTTCCGACCGAACCTGTCTTTTACGTATTTACCGGTCTCTTGTGCGTAGCCTTTTAGACTACGGCTCCGTGGTTTACGGCTCAGCCAGACAGTCCTATATCCAACGACTTGATCCAGTACATAACCTTGGATTGCGACTGGCAAGTGGTGCGTTCAGAACGTCACCTATTCAAAGTTTATATGTTGAATGTAAGGAACCCTCATTACAGCAGCGCAGAGCATTACTCACATTCTCTTACGTACTCAGAATTCAGTCATCACCGCAACACATATGCTACAACATCGTCACACAGTGCAACTCACGCTTACACTACGCAAATAAACCAAACATGATTAGACCACTTGTACTGCGGTATGAGCAATACTGTCGGGATTATGAAATTCCCCAGGAAGTCCTCCAGGTTGCCAAGAAACCAGAACGGTTGGCCCCGTGGTACGATTTCGCGCAGTTGTGCGACTGGACATTAACCCATTTAAGGAAAAGAGACACTCCACACGAGCACATTACACAAGAATTCCGTGCTCTTCAGGACCAATATCAAAATCACATGCAATTCTACACTGATGGGCCCAAAACAAAAGAACACGTGGGTGTAGGGGCCGTAACAGAAAATTGGGAAAGAAGTATACTAAAACATGCCTCTGTTTTCACTGCTGAAGTTTACGCTGTATGGGCTGTAGTTAAAAAGATTATCACTGGCAAGCACAAAAACACAGTCATATACACTGATTCCTTAAGTACACTGAAGGCTCTAAATCTGAAATCTGAATGTGAACACCTGTTAGGGGATATACTAAGCATGGTCGTGCTTAATAAATACGGGAGATCAATCCGCTTCTCCTGGGTACCAAGTCATGTTGGCATACCGGGTAACGAAGCAGCCGATAGATGTGCATCGATGGCAGCGAACAAAGAGATAGCAAACACAACACTTCCATACAAAGATAGCATCCGCGCGATTAGAAAAGCCTTAACGGCGAAATGGCATCGCGAATGGGACCGTTGTGCTGACAACAAACTACATCTCATGAAACCCATAGTTGGCGAGTGGAAGTCGTGCTATCATCAGGAGCGGTTCATCGAAGTAGTTTTATGCCCACTACGCATTGGGCACACACACCTCACACACAATTACTTACTTACGAAAGAAAACACACCAACGTGCGAGAAATGTCAACAGCCACTAACAGTTATGCACATATTACTCACATGTACGCAGACTGAAACACACAGATGAACACTTTTGCACAAATTATATCAACTACACATACCTTTACACCCTGCTCTAAATTTAGGTGATGATCCGCTAGTCCCATTATGTGACGTCCGTAAATTTCTAGACGACACTGGATTTTTACATAAAATATAGATTATTAACAAAGCCTTTTCCTTCATTAACTGGATTTTAAAACACCTCGTGTTTGGCGCAGCATAGCCTTAGCCACTTTTGCGCCCTTAAACCCCATTTAACTAACTAACTAACTAACTAACTAACTAACTAACTAACAAAATTCTTCCCCCCTGCAGGATTCCATGCAATGAACTGTCCAACTTGATAGTTTTTATTCCCCGACTTTAATATAGGGCACCAGTCTGACTTAGAAAGATGGCGATAAAAATTGACGTAATCCGCAGCGCGAAATTATACTTCGGAGAGTCGGGCTCTTTGGGTGCATTGTTTTTGAAGCCTAGTCTCAGTGTTGTCACAGTTGAAAGACAAGGGGTATACTTGTCTACTCGAACCAGTTTCTTGTCATCATGGGAGACACTCACGCTTAATAATAATAATAATAATAATAATAATAATAATAATAATTCTATAAAACGTTTATTATATATATATATATATTGTAGCGAAGAGTGGGTGGGTGGGTGGGACTTTTTCGCCCGCCACGACGCCGTCATTCATTGCGCACGGGCCGACCTAGAACTGTCGCCGATCTCAGATATGACGCTTGCCGATAATGCTTCTTTTGCGAACAAACTACTCGTCAGGCACGACACAAACGTTCCTCCCAACTCGTCAGTGGTTGTATCAATGCATTGCAGCAGCCTCTCTGACGCCATCGCACTACTTTCTCCGTCGGACCACTATTATACTCGAAAAGGTCTGCTGCTGCCTTTTGCGACTGTGAACGTCAAACAGGGCTCCACAGCTATTTTTGTCTGTAACCCCTTCCCATACCCTGTGATGCTGCTTCAAGGCGAATGTCTTGGCCACGTGGAAGTGATCGACGCCGTACAAATTACGTATGTTCCCGAAGACACGTCCTGCGCCAGTTACAACACGCTCGGTTCTCTCTCTACGTCGGAGCCTTTGCCCACAGGTGTGTTCGATTCATCTATTGCCGATGGCCTCACCCCACCTCAGCGTTCGCAGCTTCTGCGCATCTTAGAAGAATTTCGTTCTTCTTTTGATGTCGGGCAACCTTCCCTTGGCCGGGCGTCTGCTGTCACGCACCATATTGACACTGGTTCCCAACTGCCATTGCGGCAACGACCATATCGCGTCTCTGCGACAGAACGTCGTGTGATTAATGAGCAAGTGGACGATATGCTTCGCCGCGAAGTGATCCGACCCTCGAACAGTCCATGGGCATCCCCTGTCGTCCTTGTTACGAAAAAAGACGGCTCGGTACGGTTCTGTGTGGACTATCGGCGCCTGAACAAGATCACTCGCAAAGATGTATACCCGCTGCCGCGAATCGATGATGCCATCGATAGCCTACACGGGGCAGAATTCTTTTCATCTCTAGATTTACGCTCCGGCTATTGGCAAGTACCCATGGCTGACGTCGATAGGCCGAAGACAGCCTTTGTCACACCCGACGGCTTATACGAATTTAACGTCATGCCGTTTGGACTTCGTAATGCGCCAGCAACCTTTGAACGCATGATGGACACAGTTCTCCGCGGTTTGAAGTGGCACACGTGCTTATGTTATCTCGACGACGTTGTTGTTTTTGCCTCTGACTTCACCACGCACCTTCAACGCCTACGGCGTGTTTTGACGTGCTTAGCAAACGCTGGCCTCCAACTGAACCTAAAGAAGTGCCGATTTGCAGCGCGGCAGCTCACGATACTAGGTTACGTCGTCTCGAAGGATGGAATCCTCCCCGATCCAGACAAACTCCGTGCCATAGCTGAATTTCCTAAACCGACGTCCGTCAAAGAACTGCGCAGTTTTGTAGGTTTGTGTTCCTACTTCAGGCGCCTCATTCGCAATTTCGCCGCCGTCATATCGCCCCTGACGAAGCTCCTTGGCAGCAACGGACCTCTCCATTCATGGTCGTCCGATTGCGACGAGGCTTTCACTAAGCTCCGTCGTTTGCTGACGTCTCCTCCCATTTTGCGCCACTACGACCCAACGGCACCTATTGAGGTACACACAGATGCCAGCGGTTTTGGCCTCGGCGCTGTCCTAGCGCAGCGCAAAGAAGGGTTTCCTGAATATGTTGTGGCATATTCAAGCCCTATGCTTACTAAAGCCGAGACCAATTACACCGTCACGGAAAAAGAATGCCTGGCAATCATCTGGGCGCTTACCAAGTTCCGGCCCCATTTGTATGGTCTACAATTTGATGTCGTCACGGACCACCATGCACTATGCTGGCTGTCGTCATTGAAGGATCCCTCAGGCCGTCTCGCCCGCTGGCCGCTTCGCTTACAGGATTACGATATCCGCGTACTGTACCGCAACGGACGCCAGCACGCTGATGCTGACGCCCTCTCACGTTCTCCCTTGCCAGTCGACAATCCCTGCTGCGCAATATCCCAGCTTGACGTTTCTTCCGTCGACATTGGGACCATCGCTTCTGAGCAGCGCAAGGACCCCTGGATTGCCTCCATCATAGACTGCCTTGCTGATCCGTCATCGCAGCCAACCACTCGTGCATTGCGCCGTCAAGCTCGCCATTTCGCCATTCTAGACGACCTGCTTCACCGACGCAATTACACCTCTGACGGCCGCCAGTGGTTATTAGTTGTACCTCGAAGCCTGCGTTCTGAAATCTGCGCATCGTTCCACTCTGATCCACAGTGTGCCCACTCGGGAGTTTTCAAAACCTACCAGCGCCTCCGACGACGCTACTACTGGCGGGGAATGTACAACTACATTCAAAAGTTCGTTCGCTCATGCCCCGACTGCCAGCGTCGAAAATCTTCACCCCACCACTCGCCAGCTGGTCTGCAGCCTCTACCCTGCCCTACCCGGCCGTTCGGGCGCGTTGGCATCGATTTGTATGGGCCACTTCCCTTGACATCGTCTGCTAACCGCTGGGTCATTGTGGCAGTAGATCACCTTACACTATACGCTGAAACCGCCGCTTTCCCAGCAGCTACAGCGCGCGATGTTGCATCATTCCTGCTTCGCCGATTCATCCTGCGGCATGGTCCACCTCAAGAACTGCTTAGCGATCGCGGACGCGTATTCCTGTCGGAAGTAGTTGAAGCGATTCTCAAAGAGTGCCACGTTGTTCATCGTACGACTACGGCGTACCACCCTCAAACGAATGGCCTCACAGAACGCTTCAACCGTACGCTCGGCGACATGCTTTCAATGTACGTTGCCTCCGACCCCACGAACTGGGACGCCGTTCTGCCATTCGTCACCTACGCGTATAATACCGCTACGCAGAGCACCACTGGATTTTCACCCTATTTCTTGCTGTATGGTCGACACCCTTCGCACACCATTGACACCATTCTGCCGTACCGGCCGGATGCATCCGAGTGCGTGCCAATTTCTGCCACGGTCAGATATGCAGAAGAGTGCCGCGACCTCGCACGGGCCTTTACTTCCGCTGATCAAGAGCGCCAGAGGAGCACTCGCGGTGACGCCACTGCCACGGTCACCTTCGATCCGGGAGCGCTCGCGTGGCTATCAGTTCCTTTAACTGCCCCTGGCCTCTCATCAAAACTGGTCCCTAAGTGAGGTTTTTTAGCGCACGAGAAGGGACGAAAGACAGTGGCGAGACGAGGACACAGCGCTAACTTCCAACAATGGTTTTATTGTTTCGATAAAAACCCATAAACCAGAATGGCCACTGCGTATTATAGTGTCGGAAGGGGGAACTTGGCAAAAGTCCGTAGGGCTTTTCCTTCAACGCAAGTTGAAGTTGCTTGCAGTGAATGATCCTTTTCTGGCCAAAAACTCAGAAGAAGTAATAGGGTACCTGAAGACGCATGTAGGCAGCAATTTGAAAGCTTTCTCTATAGATGTAAAAGATCTATATTATTCACTGCCACATGATGAGTTATTAGTATGTGTTCAAGAGGCTATTGATGCTTACGATGAAGTGAAGTTTGTAAACACCATCTGCATATCTACACAGGGTTTTCTTGAATTATTGTCCATGTATCTATGCTCGACGTTCTCGAAGTGGGATGGAAGTGTTTATCTTCAAAAACAAGGGATTTGCATTGGTTCCTGTATTGCGCCAATATTAAGTGACCTTTACCTTGCTCGTGTAAACAGGATACTGGATGCCAAATTAGAAAACTCAAATGTAAAAAAGATGTATAGGTACGTTGACGACTACCTTGTTCTTCTCGATCCAAGCCCTAGCGGGGAGGTTTGTCTTGATGTCACGCAAGTGCTAGATCTTTTCAGCAAGTGTTTACAACCGCTCACTGTCACGCATGAAATGCCACAGGATGGTACTTTGCGATTTCTCGATCTAAGAATGTTTTTTGAGGGACACCAGCTGTGCTGGGCATATGAACCAAGGGCGAAAAAACCGCTACTGCCATTTACATCAGGCCATTCTAAGTTGGTTAAAAGGGGGATTGCAAAGTCAACCCTAATGAATGCTCTTCGCCGCTCGTGTCCTCACAAGTGTTTGTCCAGTTTTATGGCGCAAGTAGATCGCCTGAAACAGGCCGGTTTCCCGCAGCACATCATCACAGCTGTGGCCGAAGGCCTCCTTAAGACGACAAAACGCGGACGACAGGATGAGGAGTCTACTTCACCGGAAAATGCGAGAGTGAAGCAGAAACGCGCAATCATACCGTACATCCACGATATCTCGCACAGATTGAAGAAGATTGGCAGTAACGCAAACGTAAGTGTCATCTTTTCAGCGCCAATCAAGCTGTCCAACTTGTGCAAGCCCAGCTACTGTGGTTCTGAGAAGCCCAGTTGCCGGACAAATCACAAGGAACGCTACGTTCATTGCGAGAACAATATCGCGTACGAACTACCCCTGTCGTGCGGCAAAAAATACATCGGCCAAACGGGAAGGTGCCTAAATGACAGGTTGCGTGAACACGCAAATAATGTGCGAAGTGGAGGAGTGGGGCATCTGGCTTTTCACTGCAGAAATCATGGGTGCACTCCCATTTATAAACAGTGCACGGTGATAGGAAGAAGCCCAGCGCAAACAACACGTGAGATTATTGAAGCGACGAAGATTGCTAGTTTAGGGAGCGCTTGTGTTAGCGCGCCTTCAATAGATCTTTCAAGTAAAGAATTCGCTTTTTTAAACGTGACACAGAGGGTGGCCTGATGGAGATTACATTTTAATCTTGCAATTACAAAAAAAAATTTTTTTTTTGGCTATGCATGGTCGTTCTTTCATCTTTGATAAGATCTTAACTTTCCATAACACATGTCTCGTTGCAGTCTCATTTGACTAGAAATCAGTGCATATGCACATGCGTACGGTTGTGTGTGTTACCTATATATATGTGTGTACTGCTTTGTGGAATAAAACCATTGTTGGAAGTTAGCGCTGTGTACTCGTCTCGCCACTGTCTTTCGTCCCTTCTCGTGCGCTAAAAAATCTCAGTTATGGAATACCAACACGCCCTAACCTACGCTCTTTCATGGTCCCTAAGTATGAAGGCCCTTATCGTGTTCTCGAACGCGCATCTCCTGTGAACTATGTGATAGAACCAGTTGAGCCATCTTCAGACATGCGCCGCCGTGGACGAGACATTGTCCATGTCGACCGCTTAAAGCCTTACTACGACCCGCTCATCGTGACGAGCTGTTAGGTCGCCGGACGGCTCCCTTCTCGCTCCCGGGGGGTGATTGTAGCGAAGAGAGACGCTAGTGGGTTCAGCGCTACTGGCTCTAAACGGTAGTGGGTCGAGCGCTCCTGCTCAGCAACGGCTCTCGTGCTGGGAAGCTGTGACTGCCCTGCCCGTCGACGTTGCGCTGCTCCGAGCTCTGCCTAATAAACACCTTTAGAATATATATATATATAGCCGGCCCAAGAAACGGGCCGGTGGATTTCTTGCGGTAAGCTAAGTTGAGCACAATCAAGAAGTTTTGGGCAATGCATACTGCTATTAACAACCTTAAAGAGGAGACTTAGCATGTCTTGACTTTGGAGGCATAATTTTCGGTACATCTGAAAGGGCTGCATGCACTACATGTCCACCAGAATGACAAAAGCGGTGCTCGAACATATAAATTTACGATAGATAGGCGAGCAGGAAGGGCAAGGCGAGGGGGCAAGGATATGCTCTTGACACGTGCACTTGTTTGTCTTTATCGGGCGACACGTTTCACCGCCTAACAAATGTTATCGCACAGCGCAGGACGCGCCTGCATGTATCGGAAGTTTCTGGCATGTTATCGATGCTTCCATCCGCTGTCTGTGACTGAACCTTGTGTAATCTGATTGCATGTGTGCGCGACGCGAATAATGTAGGACTTTGTGGAAGGCACGCGGGTCCCAGCGATTACTCTGGAACATTCGACGACTGATGTATAAAAGCCGACGCGCTCGACCCGCTGATCAGATTTTGACGATCGCCGACTGTGTTCGCCGTTGTCGCCGTTCTTTAAGTGTAGCCTGTTTTTTCGTGGTCACAGGTTCACCCAATAAAAGTTAGTTTCGCCTTTCACAGTATTGCTACTGTGTTCTTCATACGTCACTCCACGTGGCACTATAGTCTATTCTAGTCAGTGGCTGGGCTGTAACTGGTTGGTCACAGGTAGGTAAAGCCACAGGTGGTGTAGAGTGTAGGCGAGGCTAGGCTGTGACTGGCTGGTTGGGTTGTTTGCGTTTAGGAGTTGATGCGGCCCTCCTCAATGAAAATTGTTGAAAGAAAAAAGAAAGAAGCCGTCGAAGATGATTGTCAAAATCAGCGAATAGCTTGCACGGACCCACATGCACACACTAGCACTAGCAATACTTCCGAGGTATATAGCGATGACGTCGATAACGATGCTTGATGACGGCTGCACACGTTATCGTGGACATGTTTTGGTTGACGGCATGACAGATGCACGACAACGATGGCAAAGCGACGGCGACGCAAATTATGACGCGACGACGACGGCAACGTGACCAGGACGGCGTGACTACAACGCAATGACGACAGCATTACGACGATGGCGATGGCTGCGCACCGGCGGTTTCTTCACTTTAGGTTTACTCTACGGTGGTCACACACTCCACTTTCAAACCACAGAAATGCTACGCACTGTGGGACTCGGGGTGAGCCGGCAAGAAGGAACTGCGGCCCTCGACAAGAGACACGCAGCAGATGTCGGCGACGAACGCACACGAACGCACGAACGGTTCCACCGTAAGCCTATATATATTGTGGCGTTCTCACACCCTTGCTCTTGGGACAAAGGAACGACAACACAGTAGTGCAAACAATCACAAGAGCATTTATTGCACCTTTCATAGATCAAGGCCTATGCCTGCTAGCCGAGTTGCTATCCACAAAACATGCCGATGGGCGCGCGACAAATCTAGAAGTCCGACTCACCGCGACCGGATAGCGAGCGAATATGTTCGCCCCATGCTGGATCTCAACGCCTGGTCGTTCGCGCGTACGGTCACGCGAACGGTGGCGCGTTCGCACGAGGCCTCACGAGACGGTCTCGCAGAAGCATGGATCGGCGCACGCGCGGTACGTCCGCGCTGCTTTCCGTCTGCGAACCAAAGAGGCAGCGCCTTCCCTTTCCCGCACCCGCGCTGCTTGCCGTCCGCGAACCAAAGAGGCAGCGCCTTCTATTTTCCGCACCCAAGTAACCCCGCTATGAGGCGGCGTTAGCAGCGCAACACTCGCGCCATCTCTCGCACTGCGCTTCAACCACGCCGACCGCCGCGGGCCCCAGGCCACGCGGCAAAGCCGCATTGCAGGAGACGGTAGCCATGCGGGAAAACAAGATATCAGGGGACGCGTTAGAATAGCGCATCTCCACAATATATAGGCAGCGGAGACACATGGAAAAAAGAATAGCGATGTGGGCCAGTTCGTTTGGGTCCATGTTTTAAAATTTCTGCAGCGCGCGCAACACTGGAGTGCGGAAAGAAAGGTAAAAAAAAAGACGAAGGAAGAAGGATTGCAAGAGGACAGCACCATCCGTTGTCCTCCTTCAATGCTTCTTTCTTCGTCCTTTATTTTTACCTTTCTTTGCGCACTTCGGTGTTTCGCGCTGCAGAAATTTTAAACCATGGAGACACAGGGCCACCACCCATGATTACAACATTACAACCACGAAAACAGGCGAAAGAGCCCAAGCAATATTTTTTTTATTGAAATATCCGGTGGTCGGATTCAACCCCGGATTCCCTGCATAATAGCCCGATGCTCTAATCGCTAGGTCCCAGTCGTGTTTTTTTTATTCATAATATTTATTGAAAATACAAAAACGTGCGTGCTTAAAGTTCACAAAGTGGCCAATTGAGTCATATCTGCGTCTACAAGCACAAAACGAAACGATTCACAGGACAATTAGGAAAGCAAACGGTTCTTCAAATGGCAAGCAAACAGATCCACTTTGACAGTAAATATCCCTTTGGTGGAAAGTTACCTTGAAAAAAATATCATTCACTTGTAAAGTGACATCCACACATTTCGCGTGCCAGCGGTAGTTACATTTTAGAGGCGATTTGCGCATTGGTTATAAATACAAGTGCGCACCACTTTCTCCTGTTCTTCTCTCGTGTCAGGTAGCGGTTTGTGATTCTGTGTTAGGCTGCAGCTCCTTTTGGAATGGCCCACATTCTCCAGTCGTTTCCTCGTAGCAGCTACAATTCATCGCCTTCCATATAGTCCCAGCTCGTAACGCAGCGTGTTATAACTTTTCTTGGGTGACGTACAAAAAATTCAGTTGTCATGCCATTACTGTCTTAATAACCTAGTCGCCGTCGTCTCGCTGCTATTGACACAAGTAACTCATCCTGTATTTTCCTTGTGTTCGTTGTCTGTTGACTTTATGTAGTTGTGACATACAAAAAACCGGGACCCTCTGCTTCCATTCTTCTCGGTGTTTAGAATACTATGTTTTCGTAAATTGTAAATGTGTTCTAATTGCGCGCTGTTGTTTATGTAGTTTTCGTGGCGCTGGTCTTCTGGGATAATTTTTTCTGGAAATAAATTAACCTTGAATAAAAATCAATGCTTGTTCTCCGTAAACACCTAAACGTACGCCTAAACGGCAGGGCTCTAAAAACCATTGCATAGCGTTGGTTTTGAAAGTCAGCTTTGCCGCAGTACAGTAATGTTACGCGTTGAAACATACGCATTGTATTGCGGTGAAGCACACCAAAAATGGAGCGGGACGACTGTGACGGGACATAATATACAGGGTGTTTCAGCCAACACTTTCAAAATGTTTTAAAGGTTGCCTCTGGCAGATAGCTAAATTATAGTTTATGAGCCGGTCTACTCAAAGCGGTGGACACTAATTGCACAAAAAAATTGAAATGCAAAGTCGACTAATTAACAAGAATTCACTAATTAATTCTTTTTACTTAATTATCTTATGTCCCACATTGCAAATTACAAATTCTAACAGTGGACTTCGTAAGGTGGATCCACTTGAAGCGAATTCTCAGGACGACACCAGTTTCGAAATATAAATTCCGAACTTCGCGAAGAAATGCATTGGCGTTCCAGTTACTTGCTTGCTTCAGTGCATGGAACGATGTTTTGTTAACAAACTAACTGAAACGCCAATGCATTTCTCCGCGAAGTTCGGGAATTTATATCTCGAAGCTGGTGTCATTTTGAAAATTTGTTCCAAGTGGATCCGCCTTGCGAACTCCACGGCTAGAATTTGTAAATTCCAATATGGGCCATACTGTAGTTAGTTAAAAACATAATTAGTGAATTTTTACTAATCAATCAATTTTGGATATCAATTTTTTGTGCAACTACTGTCCGCCGCTTCGAGTAGACCAGCTCATAAACTATAATTGTGATATCTTGCACAGGCAACTTTTAAAGATTTTTGGAAGTGTTCGCTGGAACACGTGCCCTGTATGTATTCCTTAATTATACACGCGGGCACCCGCTTTCTCCTGCCACAGTACGAGTGCCAGAATGCCTAATAAGTGTGTTGTCAGGCGGTCAGAGCTGTTTCAGACGTGGCTGTGGCGATTTGAACTCTGGTTTTGCCCACCTTGCACGCCCCGTATATCAGACCGTAACGGGGTCTAGTACGCGTTCCTTAATTATACACGCGAACACGTCTCACATTCGGTCACAGTAAGAATACTGAGACGTATAATAACTGTACTGGAAGCCATTTCAAGCTGTTCGAGACGTTTCTGTGGTGATTTAAGCCCATTTCCTGTCTAACTGCTTTGTTCATATTGTTGCGTTTCGCCTGCGACACGTGGTTTTGCCGGCGCGACTGCGGCAGGGCGGCAGACATTTTGGCCCGATCGTCGTCGCCGCAACACTCATCGCCAGGTGTTTCCAGGCGCGACTGCGGCGATGCGACCGCAAAGGATCACCCTCGCATTCCAGTCATTGTGCCCGAAACAGGCGATGCCAAAGCAGGGATCGTCCCCTCATTACAGCCATTGTGCCCGAAACAGGCGATGCCAAAGCAGGGATCATCCTCTCATTCCAGTCATTGTGCCCGAAACAGGCGATGCCAAAGCAGGGATCATCCTCTCATTACAGTCATTGTGCCCGACCGGCAGCGCTACAACAGGGTGCTACGAGATCGTGCTCGACAGGGTGCTACGAGATCGTGCTCGACATGGTGCTACGGCATCGCTACGACAGTGTGCGTCACCATTAGCCCATTGTACATTCACGTGCTCGTCTTTTGAGGGGTTCCTTCTTGCCCTCAACTGCGAGAGTATAAAAACAGCTGCCCCCGGACGCCAAAAAAACGGGCTCCGATTTCTTCTGTTGAGTGAAGTGCTCTCCCGTCTCTCTACTTCGGTCAACCTGACCGCCAACTCTTTGCGATGTTAAAATAAACAAGTTGTTTTGTTGTTACCAGTCGATTCATGCTTTGCCGGGACCTTCGGATGCTTCCAGTTGTACCCCAGGCCGCCAGGCCAACGCTACCCTTGGGGCTTGCGACCCAGGTACAACCACGGGCGTCAGCGCCGAGTTCCCAACAGATCGTACCAGCAGTCCGATCCAAACATCTGGTTGGCAGCGGTGAGATCGCCTCCGACTTCAAACAACTGTCTGCCAGCGGTGAGATCGCGACAACGGAGGCCAGCAGCGAAGAGATGCAGTTGACTGTATGCTGAGCAGCTCAACGACGATCCGGGAGCAGTGCAACGAGCCCTGTGTGATGACTGGTTGCCTGCAGCGGAACGACTGCGCTGGACTCTTGGCTGCGAGGTTTGGTGAGTGCGGGACTTTCTTCTTCTGAGCTTTGCCAGGCTTTTGTTAGTGTTAGAAACAGAGCTGGTAATTGTGGTTGTCGTTGCTGCCGGGTTAGTTTGCGGCAAGACAATAGTAAGCAGTAGAGAAAGCAGCATTCAGAGCAGCCATGGATTTGAAGTCGTTGCGCAAACCGAAATTGTTGGAGCTTGCAAGAGAGTTGGGTCTGGATGTCTCAGACAAACTAAGAAAACCTGAACTGCTAAAGGCTATTCTTGAGTTAGAGGCTGAGGATGACGAGCTGTCGGAATGCCTTGAGACCATTGAAGAGAGGGAGACTGCAAAAGAAAAAGAAGAGCGTGAACGTAAAGAACAGAAAGAGCGAGAGCAACAAGAGCGTGACCGTCAACACGCTTTGGAAATGAAGCGTCTTGAGGTAGAAATGGAACGCGCTCGTAATGGAAGTCAGGCACACGGTGCAGGAGAACGCGTATTGTTCAAAATGACTGACCTGATGCGGCCGTTTAAGCTTGGAGAGGACATTGGTTTGTTCCTGGTTAACTTTGAGCGAACGTGCGAGAAGCAGGGGTTCTCTCGGGAAACGTGGCCACAGCGATTGCTCACTTTGTTACCCGGCGAGGCGGCCGACGTAGTCGCTCGCTTGGATAGAGAGGAAGCAGAGGATTTCGACAAAGTAAAATCGAGTCTGCTAAAAAAGTACCGGCTGTCTGCGGAGGCGTTCCGTCGGAAGTTTCGGGAAAATGAGAAAGGCAAAAGTGAGTCATATACAGAGTTTGCGTATAGGCTTATGTCGAACATGCAGGAGTGGCTCAAAGAAGAGAAAGCGTTTGGTGACCACGATAAAGTTCTGCAGTGTTTCGGGCTAGAACAGTTTTATAGTCGGTTACCGGAGAACGTGCGATACTGGGTCTTGGATAGGCCAGACGTTTGTACGGTGGCTAAAGCCGCTGAGCTAGCCGAGGAGTTTGTGACGCGTCGGGCTCGCGGAGCTAAGGACGGTCAAAAGGGTGAATTTGGCTCGAAGTTTGAGAGGCCGAAGTTCACACCCATGAGAGCAAAGGGGGACACGCGTAGTGCGGATGCGAGCGAAAGCAGTCCGACCAAACGTAAAGAGACGGCGGCAGCCAAACGCAGAAAGCGGTTCGAGATGAGGCGAGCGCGCTTGTGTTATACGTGCCAGAAGCCGGGTCACTTTTCGGCGCAGTGTCCGGAAACAACACCAAAAGTTGTTTTTTTTTTCAATAGGCAGCACTGACGAGAACATGAAGCTTCTCGAGCCTTACATGCGAGACCTCCTCGTGAACGGGAAAGAGTGCCGAGTGCTTCGCGATTCCGCAGCTACGATGGATGTAGTTCACCCATCTTACGTAGAACCCCATATGTTCACGGGCGAGTGCGCGTGGATCAAGCAAGCCGTGGAAGCTCATAGCGTGTGTCTGCCAGTAGCAAAGGTGCTTATTGAAGGACCTTTCGGAGCGCTTGAGACAGAGGCGGCAGTGTCATCTATGCTGCCACCCCAGTACCCGTACCTATTTTCAAACAGGTCCGATCACCTCCTGCGCGAGAAGGGGCTTTTGTTTGGTGAAGCTAGTGTTCAGGCCTTAACCAGATCGAAGGTTCGGGAGCTCGCTGCAAAGGCGGTAGTTGCGGGGCCGACGTTATCAAACAACGAAAAAGGGTCAGAGGCGCAGCAAGCTGATATGCCGAGCACGCCCGAACTGAATAAACTAGAGTCTGTAACGTTAAAGGCGCCAGATACTGGAGAGGAAACGCCCGACGCGGGAAAGTTAGAAGAGCTATCTACTGATTTGCTCAGCGCGCCTACGTCAGACGGACTTGATAGGTTGCTAAAAGTCAGCCGGACGGCTTTGATAGCCGAGCAAAAAAAGGATGGCAGCCTGGAAAACGTGCGCTGCAATGTCAAAGAAGGTATCGCCAGGAAAACTGCGCGTTTTGTGGAAAGAGGTGGAGTCCTGTACCGGAAGTATCTAGACCGAAGAGGAGTGGAGTTCGATCAGCTGATCGTGCCTCAATGCTATCGTCAGGATCTGTTGCGCTTGTCGCATGGGGGTTCGTGGTCCGGACACCTAGGAGTTAAGAAAACTAAGGACCGTCTCTTGCAAGAGTACTATTGGCCAGGGTGTTTTCGGGACGCAGACCATTTCGTGAGGACATGTGACACTTGTCAGCGGGTGGGCAAACCAGGGGACAAATCGAGGGCGCCGTTGAAATTGGTACCTATCATTACGGAGCCTTTTAGACGGCTCGTTATTGATACTGTGGGACCTCTGCCGGTAACAGCCACGGGGTACAGACACATTTTGACTGTGATCTGCCCAGCGACAAAGTTCCCTGAAGCAGTGCCGCTTAAAGAACTCAGCTCAGTTGAGATAGTTAATGCACTACTGTCCATATTTGCGCGAGTTGGTTTTCCTGCAGAAATTCAATCAGATCAGGGCACAGTGTTTACTAGCGCTTTGACGACAACTTTTCTCGAAAGGTGTGGGGTAAAGCTGCTACACAGCTCAGTGTACCACCCACAGTCGAATTCCGTTGAGAAGCTCCACTCCGTCATGAAGCGCGTGTTGAGAGCGTTGTGTTTTGAACATCGAACTGACTGGGAGCTGTGTCTGCCTGGGGTGATGTTTGCTTTAAGGACCGCGCCGCATGCGGCTACGGGGTTTTCGCCAGCTGAACTGGTGTACGGTCGCTCGCTTCGATCTCCGCTTCGCATGCTTCGAGAATCGTGGGAAGGTAGGGGCGACGACCCAGTCGTGGTGGAGTACGTGCTTAAGCTCCTCGAACGCTTAAGAAGGGCACAGGAGTTGTCAGGTGAAGCAATGACAAAGGCCCAGCAGAGGGCCAAGGTTTATTATGATCGGACAGCCAGGGCCCGTCGTTTTGAGGTTGGCGATGAGGTCATGATATTGCGCACATCGCTAAACAACAAACTAGACGTGCAGTGGGAGGGCCCAGCGCGAATTGTTCAGAAACTGTCGGACGTTAACTACGTGGTAAGTCTGCCAGGAAAGCGGAAAGCACAGCAAGTTTACCACTGTAATCTGCTCAAACCTTATAGACAAAGGGAAGCAGTGGTGTGCATGATGGTAAACGTTCCTGAAGAGCTTCCGGTCGAGCTTCCGGGACTAGGCTCAGTGACGAACAGGGAAGACACCGGTCAAGTCATTAGTGACCTTATCAGTAAAGCACCGCTGTCGCCTGAGCAGAAAACCGAACTACACCAGCTATTACAAGAGTTTCAAGGTCTGTTCTCTGAGAGGCCTGGTAGGACTTCTGTACTTACTCATGATATAGAACTTACCTCCCCAGAGCCAGTACGATCCAAGGCGTATCGGGTGTCACCCCGCCAGAGCGATATTATGGAGGCGGAGGTAAAGAAAATGCTACGGCTCGGTGTTATTGAGGCAGGTGAGAGTGATTATACCTCCCCTTTGATTTTAGTTGAGGTACCGGGCAAGGAACCTCGTCCTTGCGTCGACTACCGCAGGCTTAATTCCATCACTAAGGATCAAATTTATCCGATCCCTAACATCGAGGAGCGCCTTGAGAAAGTTAGTAGCGCTCAGTTTATTTCCACCCTAGATCTTGTCAGGGGTTATTGGCAGGTTCCACTTACAGAAGAGGCTAGTAGGTATGCGGCGTTCATTTCACCAATGGGAACATTCCGTCCTAAAGTGTTGAGTTTTGGTTTGAAGAACGCGCCATACTGTTTTTCAAGCCTCATGGATAAAGTGTTGCGGGGACAGCAAGAATTCGCTTTACCGTATCTAGACGACGTAGCGATATTCTCCGCATCCTGGTCTGAGCATATGGCACACTTGCGGGCAGTGCTAACCCGCCTGCGCGAAGCGGGCTTGACAGTCAAGGCTCCTAAGTGCCAGTTAGCACAGGCCGAGGTTGTCTACCTCGGTCACGTGATTGGTCAGGGTCGTCGCCGCCCCTCTGAAATAAAAGTGGCCGCTGTGCGAGACTTTCCGCAACCGCGCACCAAGACCGATATTCGGTCGTTCTTGGGTGTCGCCGGCTACTATCAGAGGTACATCCCTAGGTACTCTGATATCGCGGCTCCCCTGACGGATGCTCTAAGAAAAACAGAGCCTCAAACAGTCGTCTGGGACGAGACAAAGGAAAGAGCTTTTAGCGCCCTAAAGAGTGCCCTAACAAGCCAGCCTGTGCTACGATCGCCAGACTATACAAAAGGGTTCATTGTTCAGTGCGATGCTAGTGAGCGAGGCATGGGCGTTGTACTGTGCCAACGGGAAAAGGGAGAAGTAGAACACCCCGTCCTGTATGCTAGTCGTAAGCTGACCAGTCGTGAGCAGGCGTATAGCGCCACCGAGAAAGAGTGTGCGTGTCTCGTGTGGGCCGTTCAGAAATTGTCATGCTATCTAGCCGGCTCGAGGTTTATCATTGAGACGGATCACTGCCCTCTCCAATGGCTGCAGACCATCTCTCCCAAAAATGGCCGCCTCCTGCGCTGGAGCCTCGCTTTACAACAATATTCCTTTGAGGTGCGTTACAAAAAGGGGAGTCTCAACGGTAACGCCGATGGCTTAAGTCGAAGCCCCTAACGTAGGAATCAGCCTCAAAATTGTTGGTTACTGATGTTTTTCTTCCTGAGGCAGGATTTTTTTTTAACATATTGCTTTGGTTTAGTGTTTCAAAGTGATGATATGCTTTCTAGTGCAATTTTTCAATTTGTGGACGCGTTCTGAGTGATGCTAGACTACTGTAAGGAACTAGGCAGTGGTATAAAAAGGGGAAAGAGCCTGGCAGGGCTTAGTGAGGGTTGTGCCGTGCTTGCGGACTGAGCGGTTGAGTTTCAGCGTAGTTCTAACGCTTGCCGGGAACGAGAACAAAAATGTGAACTCTCCCGAAGTCACTTTGCAGTGTCCCGTGCGAACCTGAACGAGAGAACGAGGCCTTCTCTGTGCGCTGCGCTCAAGAAACGTCGAGGGACGCCCGACTTCGGTTATGAGCATCATCGAGCGACATCCCTCCGGCCAGCGGATGCAGTCCCCTGTCCATCGGGATCTCCTTCCCCCGGCGGGGCGGTCTGTTGCGTTTCGCCTGCGACACGTGGTTTTGCCGGCGCGACTGCGGCAGGGCGGCAGACATTTTGGCCCGATCGTCGTCGCCGCAACACTCATCGCCAGGTGTTTCCAGGCGCGACTGCGGCGATGCGACCGCAAAGGATCACCCTCGCATTCCAGTCATTGTGCCCGAAACAGGCGATGCCAAAGCAGGGATCGTCCCCTCATTACAGCCATTGTGCCCGAAACAGGCGATGCCAAAGCAGGGATCATCCTCTCATTCCAGTCATTGTGCCCGAAACAGGCGATGCCAAAGCAGGGACCATCCTCTCATTACAGTCATTGTGCCCGACCGGCAGCGCTACAACAGGGTGCTACGAGATCGTGCTCGACAGGGTGCTACGAGATCGTGCTCGACATGGTGCTACGGCATCGCTACGACAGTGTGCGTCACCATTAGCCCATTGTACATTCACGTGCTCGTCTTTTGAGGGGTTCCTTCTTGCCCTCAACTGCGAGAGTATAAAAACAGCTGCCCCCGGACGCCAAAAAAACGGGCTCCGATTTCTTCTGTTGAGTGAAGTGCTCTCCCGTCTCTCTACTTCGGTCAACCTGACCGCCAACTCTTTGCGATGTTAAAATAAACAAGTTGTTTTGTTGTTACCAGTCGACTCATGCTTTGCCGGGACCTTCGGATGCTTCCAGTTGTACCCCAGGCCGCCAGGCCAACGCTACCCTTGGGGCTTGCGACCCAGGTACAACCACGGGCGTCAGCGCCGAGTTCCCAACAGATCGTACCAGCAGTCCGATCCAAACAATATATAGTAAGTCAAGGAATTAATTTTGGCGTCACCACTGCCATTCATTTCGCCGTCCCTGGGGCGACGCACGGTCGGCGACGCAATGATGACGATAACGTTACGACAATTAAAGCACGAACAAGAATTCGGCAGGGTTCGAATTCCATGCTTCTTCGAGTGTGCTTCCTCTCTGTTCGCGCCATTTAAAGAGTGGCCCCTTCCCGCTTTTAATCTGTTTCATCTCCTTGTGTTTTGTATGCTTTACCGCATAAAACAAGTGTACTGCGCTAAAGCTAACTTTAGGAAACCGGTTTTATGCAATGTTTAGACCCTTGCCAGGCTAAACTTAATTTCCGAAAGAGCACACCATGCTTGCTAGGGCAGGGAGGCGCAACTTGACGAGTGAGAAACTGGCAATGTACTGTACCTAAATATAAAATTGAAATTATTGCATTGCATGACGCCTCATATCTTTATTATTTAACATAATAGTTAACATAAGATTAACATTTACGCTTCTGAATATTTCTGGCCATCCGGCGCTCTTGAAAACATTTCAGGATATTAAAGGCCTTGGCGTCTCAGGTTACACATTGAGACATATCACACGTAACGTGAAGCTGTCGTAGGAAGATTGGTCTCAAGAAAGATTTAAAAAACGCCGCAACTTCCATAGGGTAACAAACACAAATATATTGAGCTCGAATGAAAATGGTGCAACGCGAATAATTCAGTGTGTACAGTGGGATGAAATACACGAATCTAGGCGGGAAATAAAGCGTGAAAATTCCGAGGTATGTCATGAATAACGTTGACGCTTAATAAAAACCCTAGAAGCATTGGGCCAGGGGAAATGACCCGATTTGAACAAATAAATAAAAAATATGAACAGGTGGTCGTTGGTGACAGTGCTGGTAGTAATGACTGAATTCACTGTGATAAGAGCTGGCCTCGGATTTCAGCAAAGACCACTATGCTTACTTTAACACCCTGAAATCAGGTGTCCTGTCATGAGATGCTATCCGCAAGTTCATTCAAGCGTCCGCGGACAGTTGCGCTACTGCCGATCGTGGTATATTTTCCCTTTTTCTGCTATGACATCACGTTCGTGACCTAGCGTTTTCTGCTTTGTTTCTTGTTGCGTGAAGGCATCATATTACGAATGGCAAGTCGCCCTTGTGGGCGTGCGCATTGCGTTGGGGCCACGACAACAACAGCTGGTCCAAACTCTGTCTACGCGTCGGTGCCCTCGTGCCAGAGCAGCCAGTGTGTTTTCTCCTGGATGGGATGGTGGCGCCTGCCAGCGGCACTTTTTGCAGTCACTGAGGGGCGCGCTTGTCCCTAGTTGGGCACTGCATGTCATCACGAGTGCGCTTGCCATTACCCTTTCCATGCATGATACCCTTGCATCTTGAAACTGTAAAAACGCACAAAGACGAGAACGAAGAGAGAAGACGGAACGAGACGCTTACTCACAAATGAAAAATTTTATTGAAAGGAAACAAATCTATGCACGCAATAAAACGGAGTAGGAGGGTTGCGCATGTGTGTGAAGGATCACGGGTTAAAGCTTTCAAAGGCAACGTTACAAATTAAAAGAGAAAGTCTAACTATCAAGAAAGTCAAATTCCTTATCATGTACGAAGACTGCAGGGGTGGCTGACACAGTTATCTCCTCTTTTCTTTTTGTAGTAGGCCTCTGCCATTTCGCGGGTTAGCTGATTGTTACTTTTGAAGATAATCTGAGTATCTTTCAATATAGGATATATAACGACCACATTCCTTACAGTGGGCGGCTAGATAGGAACTCTGTTCCGGGAGAGCACGCACGCTCTTTTTTCGTATCGCAAATCCACCGGGCGACCACCAAGGCGAATACGAAGAGGCAAACAAGGCAATTCGCTCTAAAGAAGGCTAGCAGGTAACCACAAAAGACAGAGAGTTGTTTTCCTAAGGCGAGTTTTCACGTTCGAGCCTCAAGTTTTGTCAAAAGGACAGGGCTGAAGCTTAAGTTTCGTAATCACTTTTCCCCCCACGCAGCCTCGCGTGCCCGCGAATTCAAGCCTGTTGGCGTACAAAACCATTAAGCGCACGAAATACGACCACGCACTTCTTATATAAACAAAGTACACGTCGCGCAGCAATCGTGTTAAAGCGTGCAGGCAAATGGCAACATGCTCAGTGAACTGCGCAAAAAGTTCTCCCATCCAATTCGATGAATTCATACCTTTCTTAACCAGCCGCGATTACCATGGATGGTATCGAGAAGACATTCTTGCCTTTGCTGAAACTATTTTGGCATACGAAGGCGCAGCAGGTCATGGTGGGGGAAAATGCCGTGAAGCGACGTCGCACTTCCCACAAAACTTAGATCAAGTCTTTCGCAAACAAACAAAAAAAAACGCTGAAGAGCAACGGCGCCAAGATGCGCTGCTTGCTCGTCGTTAGACGCTTCTCAAGCGAAAATGGCTGTGGAGCGCGACTGTAAAGAAACGAATCCGGCGCGAGGGCCCACGTAATGCCATTAGACCAGTAGCAACTCGGCGTCGGCATCGACCAGGGTGGGGGAGGAGGAGGCGGCACTCTTCAAAGCGTGTAGCTGCTTTACAAAGTTTGAGGGGCTTTATGCTGCGGTGCGGCCATCTGGTGGTGCTGCAAGGAACCGAACGCTGATCTGTGATTGGTAGAGACACGTCGCAGAACGCTGTGATTGGTAGAAAACTTTCGCTCACAGTCAGTTCACCGTCAACTCACCAACGCCGACGACACCAGATTTTCTGTGCCACGGGGCCCTTACAGTTGTCGCTTTGAATTTGTGCGACTTAATGGTGTGGCAACTGCTTTCTTGAGCTGCTCTAGACGAAAGTCCGCAGCGACATCGCGGCTGAAGACGAAGGAAGACGAAGAACACTCTCCCCTCTATGTTCTTTTTGCTGTGCACCTGAAACTATCGAACATTATTTTCTCTCATGCCGCCGCATTCTAAGACAAAGAAAAAATGTTAGAATACTCATTTACCAAACTTGGCCTATCGCTAACCACGACAAGCATTCTTTCTTTTGGGGTGACTTCACTGGGATCCAGCCACAGGGATGCTTTTCTTGCAGTTTACAATTTTATTAGAGAGTCAAAAAAGAGTACCTTGCTTATTTTCTACAATTATAAATAGTTTCTATTATTTCATTTCTTTACGTTAAATTATTTTATCAAAATTCTTAACAATATTTTCACTGCAAGTCTAAATTACAGTTCTATCGTCCCACGCTCCACTATTGAAATCTAGTTTCTCTAGACTACTAGCCTTACGGAAAACCGCCTGCTTCTTGGCCAATCCCCCATAGTGGGTACGCGCCACTGTCTGGGACACAAGACAGGACAAGACACTCTCGCGGGGATCAGTAACAATGCGAATTTTCTGACCACGACATATTTGAATGACCGTTTAAAAGAATGTTTGCCCGCTTCAAATTAAATTTAATAGTGTGAAGAGAAAGCAGGCGTGGGTATCTACTCACCATCCCTCGACTGGTCTTTTTCACTTCGCCTACCAGATTACACATCAATTTTTCATGCCAAACTTCTGGCAATAGTTCTTGCCTTGCGGAAATTACCCCTTCATACTACAAAAGTTATTATCGTCACAGATTCTCAATCTGTATGCAGCACACTTACTGCATTAGCTCCGCCTCACCTAAGTTTAGTTCATACGGTATGGGTCCCAGGCCACCGAGACATTCATATTAATGAAATTGTCGATTCCTTGGCACGAGCCTCTTTAACAGGTGCTGTAATATCTGTGCTGCCGGCAAGTGCGCACCTCACTGCAGCCAGATATAGGCAATTTTCTTTGAGCGAAGACAAAAAAGCCCTGTCATTAGCAAAATCTACAGATTTTTCGCGCTTAAATTATTCTTGGAACCGGCAATGGTGTCCCAACCGGAAATTCGAAGTTTCATTTGCTAGGCTGCCGTTGCCGTATTCCAACACTTAATTTTTACTTGCACAGATGTAGTCTGGCGGTATCTCCTCTATGCTACCTATGCAATGAGCCGGAATTCATAGATCATTATTTATTATCGTGTCGATGGTTTCCTACTAATCGAAAAGGATGTCTAGAAATTTCACTTCAAAATTTAGGATTGCCTTTAAGCAGTACTGTTATACTCTTCCTTGGAGCAACAGTATTGGGATACAGCCACAGGAACGTTTTCTTAGCGATTTATAATTTTCTATGCGGCACAAAAAGAATGCCTTGTTAATATTTCGTAGTTTTCACGATTGATTTACTTCTACTTCAATTTAGAAAATTCATAAAGTAAAAGCACAAATTCACAGTTTAAATCTTAATAGTATTATTAATAAAAATTTAACTTGCTCATATGTTTAAGTATATCTTTTATTTTATGTATTTCAGTAATAATTTTCTTTAGTATTCCTATCAACGCAAGACGGATTACAGTATTGATCACTATTTTATCTCATGTATTCAGAGTTTATTTTTCATCTTGGGTTATACATTTATCTTCCTTTTTTGTGTTACTATTAGTTAACTAATTTATTTTTTTTTTTCAATTATATTAATCGCCACCCGATTCGTGGAATATCTCCCATAGTGGGTTTATGCCATTAATTGAGGCTTCATAATCATCATCATCACCTCGTGGCATCCCCACGCTCGAGCCAGCCGTTCGAAGCGGGGTGACCGACGTTGAGCTCCAGGTAGCTCAGTTCCATTTCGGACACCGACTGCGACCCGGACAAGTTGCTGCGCCCAGACAATCCAGCCCTTCAGGGCGAGTGTTACACCGGCCCTGCCCTGCAGCCTGGATGAGGTACAGCGGAACCCCCAAACGACGCCGGGTGGTGGCCCCGGGCCGAATCCAGCCCCTCTGGGCCACGCGGCCCACCCGTGGGCGTTCGCTGTGGTCTCCGCGGTACCGCCCTCTGGAACCACTATACTTTGTGCCCATACAGGGAGGAGTACCATTGGAGGAGTCGGAAGCAAGCGGTGGGCCCAGCTGGCAAACAAGAACGAATAAACTAATGCAAATTGAGTGCAATTGGTTCGCCTTCGACCGGTACATACCTGCCGTGACCAAGAGAGCCGCCGCTGCAGCTGCTGTAGCTGCCAGCTGGCACATGGTTTCTCCCGGCGAGCCAGCCATTCCACCGCCACCGTTTGGCCGGCCAGGATTGTTCGAGTGCCATCAAAGGTCCTCGCACTCCCAGAGCCGCCGAGGAAAGCATCAGCAAGTTTTCGCTCCGAGGACCCCCGCGCCGCCATGGACGCCGGCCCAACTTCCTCAGGACAGACCGGGATCTGGGCCCGGAAGCAGAAAACAGCTCGCCATCGCCGCCGTGGGCGCCACCGGAGGTGGCTTACGACCATACCGGCCCAGGCACCACAACAACCCGAGGATTCCACGCAAGGAGAACAAGACGCCTGCGAGCCACATGCACTTGCTGCCTTTCCTGGCAGCGGCGAACACGTTGGCGTCGCCAACCAAGGCGATGCACGTGCCGGGCCTCCCACCCAGGGCCGCTGCGCTATGGAACAACTACGGGTCAGCTACTCCATTTTCACCCTCACTCAGGGCCGCCTTCGGAGCTGACGACAGCTGCGCGTCGCCAGCACTCTCGAAGAGAAACTAGTTGTCCGGTGCACCGGTCCCACGACGGTGGCGTTCCTGAGTCCGGCGCGCTGGGGGCCAAGCCCAAGAAGCTCCCGTGCGGGAACAAACATCTGCAAAGACTCCCTCGGAACGTTCAGGTGGCAACGCCCGGTACATAACACCGGCAACAAGGCGTTTGCCCGAGCGTCGGCTTTCGGGGACACCCCCGGACATAGAGTTCAACGGCCCTCAAGGTCTTCAACGCCACGGGCAAGCAGGACAACGCTCGCGGCACAGCGAGCGACGGCGCGCCTGTCCTCTCGGTAAGGGGTCTCCCCGGGAGGAGGAACGTGTCAAGCGACGGGACCGCCGCGTGCGCTACAAGGCCGAAATAGTCGGCACCAACATCATCGTTACTATAGGGAAAAGCCAAGACCGAGAAAGAAGTCGGACACGGCACCTGTGGCTGTAGGGGCCACAGAACAGAAGCGACACCGTTGAAGACGTCTGCTAGCACCGGGCATTAATTAAACACGTTTATATTTTCTATGAGATGGCTCTTTTGTCTAATACGAGGTGTGTCGGGAGTGATAAGTGCGCTGCGAGGAGCACCTCTTGCGAACCACCTTTAGGCGCGCGCGTCACGTGACATGACGTCGGTACGTCGAGACCCGCCGGCCGACCAGTTTCGCCTAGCCTTCGCGCGCCCTAGATGCGATAGTGGATTTTATCTTCTAGGTTGTGGGATAAATGGGTACTGGTAGTTGTTTGACACGAAAAGCCGCACTGCACGTTCGGACAATCTTCATCTATAGTCAGATACAACTTAAGTCTGCAGTGAAGCCCCGCGCACGCCCTAGCTCATAACCGCCAGCCACCGTTCCTCTGCGAGGCTGCAAATTCTTCGTACTTCAAACTTTCCCTGTTCCTAAATAAGGCGGTAACCACAAAAATAAAGTTATAAGCGCGTAATTTTGTACGTTTTCATTCGTCTATTATAGCGGAATGGTGAAAGCCTAATTCTTATTGAACAGAAATAAAACGCTTGCTCCGCTGCAGCTTATTGTCAAGTTTAACTTTAGTTGGCAGTGAAGTTTCACGAGTAAAACAGGCTCAGCAGTGAAATGAACTGTGCTGTGGACTTTTGAAAAGTGAAATTCTCAGACTCCATACACTTCGTCCATGTCTTTTGCACACCTCATTGCTTCCGCCGATGAAAACAAGAACAGCAGACGTTCCGGAGGTATCAAGTACGACGCCATTTTGAAAAGGTCGCGTGACGGCGATTTTGTTTGCTTCTGTGATTGGCTGGCGGGTTAACATAATCCGGCGCGGTCCGGATGCCTTGGTTGCCAACTGCTGTTTTGTCAGTTGTATCCTACTATAGTGCCGATTTTTCAGCAGGATGAGCGAGTAGAAACTGCTCCCTATTTCTTGTCTCTAAAATGGTTCCGACCCATTACGTGGCATCGTACAAGAATGAGGCATTTCTGACTTGATTCTACAGCGAAACTGTTTCACGCAGACCTTGTGCCATCGTTGTCGGAGTTTGCTAAAACTATCGTCATCATCAGTGGCGCGAGTGTCGTCGTATTCTTCCACAGCTGGCTTCGTTGCCGCTCCTCATTCCAGCATAGAATTTCACTTCTGTCGTCGTTATGGGGAGGCCGCGTTTACGGTGGTATGAGCCATTGCTTAACATGGTATGAGCCATTCATAATCTTACGTGACGGACGGATTTAATTTTGACTCACGCAATGTAATTATTAAGAATCGCAAGCGACAATGCCGGGTGGGTGCTGCTAACCACTCCACCGAGCATACTCGAGACATCGAACGCAAGCGACAGCGGCAGACTGCGGGCGTACCGTCACTGACGTCGTTCTCTCCGTCGCAGCCGAACGCGTGTGTTACCACATTAAGAAACACAAAGACATCAATCGTCAAACCAATCCAAGCAGTCATAAAAACGATTACCGCGCCCGCATCCCCAGTGGTGCGCCCAATATCCGGAGCTTTCGAGTAGTGATTCCGCACATCCCATCCCAGCTACAACTATGGGAAGCCGACGAGTAGTGCCTACTGCTGAGAAAGAAGCTGCCTACGGCAACAGCGAAAATGAGGTGAAAGAATGATGAAACAAAAGATTTACTGTATAGAATGCTTACGAACTTTGACTTGCATGGTGTAACACTCGGTGGAACTAACACAGCTTCGCTGTTCGACCACCTTCACGGACTGAAAGGGGCGCTGATTTTTTTTAACGGTTCATTGAAAATGTGGAAGCTACCTACATTTGGACTGTATAAACGCGTTTGTGTATAAAAAAATAAGGAAGTAAAATAACATATTTATTTCAATCAACTATTAGAATGTATACGATGAACACAGCATACACCATTCCGATTTCCTAATACATGACCTATACCCAGCAAGACTCACGCAATATGAAATGAATATGAAACAGAAATATCCTAATGTTTTTTTTTTGTGTGTGTGGCCACAATAAACAACAGAACTTATATCTTTTCCGTTCTGAAAGTAACGTTCTTTTTTTATTTTTTTTGCCAGTATTGTCATCTTCCTTTTCTTTTATTTACTTACTTTATTTACTTTTACTTAACCGTTCCTTCAGAAACGTTGTGCTGATAATATTGTGCTCGTCAAGACTGTTTTCTAACTTAACAAGTGCGCACATGACATACAAGAAGCGGAAAGAGCTTTGGCGTTTACCAGATAACACGCATATGTTTTCTTTAATATGCAGTGAGGTATTCATATAATAGATGCATCTTTGGCTTTTCAAACACTGTCGCCTACTTTTCTGATCTGTTCTTCGCAATACCATGAGGCATTTACTGTAAGGTGATCGACAATTGTGACAGAATCTTTCAGCCGAGGTTACTCGGAGGCGCACATTCACTTCCCCAGGGGTCAAGAAACTTAGCTCTTTTTGCGGCGCTTCGTACGTTGCCACACGTCATTTTTTTAAAGGCCCAAGCAAGTTGTGAAGATTTTCGCAGGCTTCCGTTCACAGTTTCGTGTCGGCTGTGCTCTGGCTTCGAAAGGTATGACGCGCACCTATGGAACAATATTGGTACAGAGTCACGCCGCAAGCGGGGCACCGGCAATTCAACCTACAGAACTTTCCGTGTCCGCGGACGATGTCTTCCGCTCCTAACACGAAGCGGGAAAATGTATGACGCTCACCTGTTGATCAGCACAACACGTATGAGCAGCGAGTTACCGCTGTCACTATTTTACTAGTTGTGCAACACGAGGCTCCCTCTTTCAAGCACTGTAATATTTCAATCAATCAATCAATCAATCAATCAATCAATCAATCAATCAATCAATCCATCAATCAATCAATCAATCAATCAATCAATCAATCAATCAAATGTGTTTATTAAAGTGCCCAGGAACAACCTCGAGGGTCTTGGTGCTGGCGCACTCGGCAAAAAAATGAAGAGGAAGAACAATGCAAGCTCATGCACACACACATACACACGCGTGCACGCATAAAAAAAGGAATAATAATTTCGCGAATAGAGATTTTAACAGAGCATAAAATGTGCACACGAAGAGACTACAAAGCAAAACTGGCGAAACAGAAGAAAGGATTACAGAATGACGGAACACACAACAGATATGAGAGTTTTTGTTCAGATATTGAAATATCTCAGCAACTCCTTTCAGGAAAATATCAAAGTTAGGCATGAAGATATCCAGACACTCTGAATGGGCGTTATATGTCGCCTGCACTCTATATAGAGGGTCACAAAAAATCTGAAGGCTGAAAGGCGCGCTTTTTCCTTGCGCCTTCCTGCGGAATTCCTTGGGCCTTCCTGCACATTAGAAAGCAAGTCCGAGCAGCAGATTTTTTCCATGTATTAATTTGGGAAGAAAAAGAACATCCGATTTGTTGCATCTAGAGGTGAGGGTGGGTAACGGGAGTGTCTGTGTTAGCTCTATGAAGATGGAAGGCTTTTGGCAGAATCAATGTTTAAATATAGATGTGAACTCTTTTGCACATTTTCGAGGAGTTCACAATTGGACCTACACGTGCCGCCCCAAACCACGGAGGCGTACTCAAGAACTGGAAGTCATACGCTCTCATATAAAGTTACAAATGGTTGTTTGAAGTCTCTCGTCACCCGACATACTGTGCCGAGGGTTCGAAGTGCACGCTGCCTCGTCTGTTGAGCGTGGGGTGAGAAACTCAGAGAGCTATCGAAGTACGCTCCAAGGACCTTCGTTCCCTGAGCTCTTGGCAGGAGAACATCTTTAACGCTATATGGAAACAAAGTCCTGTTAGTCTTCCGCGTAGAGCTCACAACTTTCGTTTTTGATGCATTTATGACCAGCTTGTTTTCAGCGCACCATGACGCAAAATTTGCCATGTCCTTCTGAAGAGCGGCGCAATCATTAACATTTTTTACCGCTTTGAAAAGTTTTGCGTCATCAGCATTTAACAAAATTGAAGAGTTTTGAATGACTGTCGAAACGTCGTTAATAAACAGCGAGGAAAGAAGCGGGCCCAGGACAGACCCTTGAGGAACTCCACATGTAACCGCATAAAGTTCTGACGACTGACCATTTGCGCTAACGTAGCAATACCGGCCGTAGCTTCTTATCAGCGCTGTGACAGAGTGCTGTAGATCAAGTTGTGTCAATTTATGAAGGAGTATTTTATGGCATACGACATCAACGCCTTGCCGAGGCCAAAATAAATGCCACCCAGTTGTCCTTTCTTATACACTGCTTGAGAGGCATGCATCATGAAGCTAACGAGGTTGATAACTGTGGAGCGTTCCGATATGAATCCATGCTGCTGAGGAATGATAGTATTTTTAATAGAGGATGAAATTATTGAGTGCAAAGTTGACTCGAATAATTTAGATGTTGCGCATAGGAGAGAAATATGCCTGTAGTTACTCGCAGCCGTTTCTACCCCTGACTTAAAGACGGGAACAATCCGGGCTGCTTTCCAAACGTTTGGGAACGTGTTCGTCTTTAAAGCAGAATTAAAAATAGAAGTAAGCGCTGGAATAAGCAAGGACCCGTACGTCTCAATCCAAGCAGGTGGAATGTCATCAGGACCACACGAAAAAGACGGGTTTCAGCGTTTGACGCTCTTACAGACAAGTTTCTCTGAGACCGATAGACTTGAATCCAGGGAAGGGTGATTGGAAAGCTTACTAACTCCGTCACTGCATGTCTTTACCGTACACAGACCCAAAGTGTAGGGCGAAGGCGCCCGAAACATCTGGGACAGGTTGGCTGTCGTCACTAAGTAGAGATATATCTTGTTTCGGATTAGTGTTCACGAACGTGTCTCCAAAAAGACTGAATTTTTAGAAGTACTAGCTTCCACATGTGCTGCATAGATGGAATGATCACGCTTGTAAAGGTGCTTAGAGAGTGACCTGTACATTTTAAAATCTATATCCCAGTGTTGACAATAATAATAATAATAATAATAATAATAATAATAATAATAATAATAATAATAATAATAATAATAATAATAATAATAATAATAATAATAATAATAATAATAATAATTCTTTTTATTATTTCTAGAAAACACAGTACATTCAACAGGGCATATATATATATATATATATATATATATATATATATATATATATATATATATATATATATATATTTATATATATATATATATATATAGATACGCAAATTATGCAGATCATTATAATGCGCGCGTGTACAGGTATAACCACCTATTTGTCTTGCAGAGGATATTTGGGGCGTACAATTTTCACTACCACATAGTTTGGATGGTACAATCAAATCGAATACATGATTATAAACAACGACCTAAGCTTAAGAACTGAAAAATCCTCCATTGCCAACCTTTGGAGAAACAAACAGAAACAAGCGCAGTTCGGCGGTGGTGCACCTGGATTACGAGGCTAACCTGTCTGCTCTTGCAGTTCCTGAAACGTGTGACAGATCGACCAGCTCTGCTGCGCATAGAAGAGAAGCGTGTATGTATGTATGTATGTATGTATGTATGTATGTATGTATGTATGTATGTATGTATGTATGTATGTATGTATGTATGTATGTATGTATGTATGTATGTATCAGGGGCGTATCCAGGGGGGCTTATGGGGCTTCAGCCCCCCCCCCCCCCCGAAATTTTTTCGTGCTGTCTATGCGCCGCCGGCCAAAACAACCCCCGGCGCCGGAAATCATGCTCGATTTTGTCTAGAATGTCCTTTTCACGCTCGAAAAAACATTTTAGCGCGAACATTGTGAAATCGGGCTGGATTTCGCGGCAACGCCCATGCACCGGGAGTCGCATATCGTAACGCAAGGAGCTCCATCCGAGCACAAAGTTCCAAAGGCGTGGCGGCGGGCTTGTCGCGGCATCTCGCTGAGGCCGCGGAATCGGGAGCGCTGGGATTTCAATTCTGACACTTTATCGGTATAAAGTCCTAATAAACTTTTGAAGCGAAACGTGCATTGATATTTCCAAAGTCGTGCTTTAGATTTTCAATTCAGGAACTTTGTGGGCTTAATGTTGTTATAAAGATTTGACGCCAAAGGTGTGTTGACATTTCTAAAGTCTTAGATCGGAATATACAACGAGACAAGCCAAATCAACACACTATCAGATAAATTGACAAAACACGCAGCGAGATACGATGAGACGAAGCGTTAATAATAATAATATTATGGGGTTTACGTGTCAAAACCACTTTCTGATTATGAGGCACGCCGTAGTGGAGGACTCCGGAAATTTTGACCACCTGGGGTTCTTTAACGTGCACCTAAATCTAAGCACACGGGTGTTTTCGCATTTCGCCGCCATCGAAATGCGGCCGCCGTGGCCGGGATTCGATCCCGCGACCTCGTGCTCAGCAGCCCAACACCATAGCCACTGAGCAACCACGGCGGGTGAGACGAAGCGTTGTGGTGGTTCATTTGTGCCGTCCTGTCGCATAAACAAATATCAACATTTTTTTTCACCTAGGCCAAAGCATCCATGTCAAGACACTAAAGCCAGCCAGGGTAACTACGTTCTTATTTATTTTTTCTACTTTGACTTTTATTCGTGAGGACACATTGAGCCTCTTAAATTTTTTTATTCTCGCTACCCTATCCGCGGGCTGCCAGAGCCAGCCAGAGCGCCATGCGTTTTTCTTGTGTTGCCCCGAAACCACCGCGCGGCGTACTTCGGTGCGCGTGTGGTTTTCTCTGGGCGAGTGAATTTTCGCCTCGTAGAGTTTTGGACTCCTTTTGGCTATAGCAGACGAGAAAACGAAACAATGGTCGCTCACCGCCATCACTGTGAAGACTTGACGGATTACACCGTTTTCGCTTTAGCGCAACTTCTCCGGTAAGTCTTGTCTCGCCGGTGTAAAATACCGAGCACTATGCGTATGGTTCTCGGTGGACCAAGCGTCTCACGTTTTCTTCCGATATTCATTCGGTAGACACATTAGGTGCCCAAAGTAGGCATTGGATTGTGGCCAACATACTATCCTTTGTCTTTCTTTCCTTTTTTTTTCATTTCTGTGACCCATCCCACAAAATAAAAAAAAAAGAAGATACATTGTTGCGGCACAGCGAATTGTCGCATGGTGACAGTTTGTTACTTCTTTTGCGGAAAGTAATCGGCCACGGCACGCTTCGGTTGCCGGATACTATTATTATATTATTGTGATAGCAATTATATGAAGACTCCAGGCGCATTCCTGGTGTCGCCGTCGCCCTCATGTTTCGTATGAAATCTCAGTGCAATAACGTCGTGACTGCGCGCCGCATGCTGTATGTGCGAGTGAAAGAGTAGGAGGGGTGGGGTGGAATGGGTGAGCCGACGATGGTGGCTCAGTCTTGTGTGTGCAAAGGAGAAAAGCGGGGAGCAATTAAGCGCGCCGCCTTCCGTCGCACGCGATACATCGGATGGAGTGGATGGAATGGGGGCGGGATCTAGGATTCTGTGAATCTGTGATTGCGCTACATGTTTATTTCCCTTGTTTGACGCATTATATACAGTCACTTCTTCTTAGATACGTAGATTTATTGGAGACTTATACGTATATTTAAATATCTTGTTGCGAGGTTTTGTGTATACGGGCAGTGAACTTTCTTTCCAGTGACACTTTTTTGCCCTTTATCAAGCATTTGTATATTCCATTGTATCTTCACATTTCTGATGAACGAGGGCGAGTTAAATGAAACTGAGCCTATACCCACACCGCGCAATAATGGTTCGGTTCATTATCCACGCGGCATGCGCGTGGCACACAGGAATCTTTCATTTACAAAAGTGACACGCAGGTGTGAGGCTAAAAGTTCTTTAATGCTCTCATACACTGGATTGAACATGGCTGCGTCACGTAATGGACACTTCAGAAGTTGAGCAGCGGGGTGCTGTGAATTTTTTGACAGCTGAAGGCGTTTCCCAAAAGGAAATTATTCCCCGTATGGCTGCCGTGTACGTTGAACATTGCATTTCATTGGCCACGGTGAAGCATTGGAGCAAACGGTTGAAAAAGGACATGAAAGTTGCGAAGACGATTCAAGACCGGGCCAAAGCCTTCGTGCAATCACCCCCAACACATGTGCAAAAGTTGATGAGCTATGAGACAAGAACGGAGGATAAATATCGATGAACTGGCAGAGCGTGTGAACATCAGTCGCGGTTCGGTTCACACCATAATTCATGAACATCTCGGTCATCGGCTCTTGCGTGCGCAATGGTTGCCCAAGATTTTGAACCACCGCCAGAAGGTTCTGCGCTGCCTTGAGTCATCTGATCCGGTATCACAATGAGGGTGACGACTTCTTGTCTGCAATTGTGATCGGGGACGAACCATGGTGCCACTACTACGAGCCTGAAACATGACGGCAAAGCTTACAGTGGAAACATTCGAATTCACCGCCCCCAAAGAAAGGAAAGGCCGTCATTTCCGCCGGAAAGGTGTTGTTTACTATTTTTTACTAGCTTTAGCTCGGGCCCAACTCCGACGCGGCCTATTCAAATAAATGTAAAACGCAGAAACGCTTTTCTGAGATAACCCCTGGGTCGCTTTTAATGGAATTTGTTGAATTTGAGAAAGTTAACTTCTAGCATCTATTGGAAGCGGAAGTTCGATAGAGGGCCTGAATTTTGTTGAAAATATTTTGAAAAATTTGAAAGTGCGAAAAAAATAGAACCACGACGTTTACAAACTAAAAATCCTCGCTATGTAATGAGCGAAAAGAAAGGAAACTGAGGGACCCGATTTTTTTCGTTATGCAGTTGTTGATCGGAAAAGTTGTGTCCACCAGAGCGTATAAACCTCCTGTGCAAGCAGCAATTGCATAGCTAGCTTAGAGTGTTTATCAAAGTAATCAATAATTTAATCTACTACTTTGGAATCTACTATTTCGTAATAGATTTTAATCTGATCTGGAAAAGCGACACCGTGCAGTGTCACTTTATCTTAAAAACAATCTGCTGCCATCGGAAAAACGAACGTCGAAGAAAAAAAAAAACGCCCTTCCACTCTGTGAACAACGATGACCAGTAAAGCTGTGTACGTGGGCCCGTTAGTGGCGAACTGCACCTTCACCGCGGGTCGGCCTGGCATTGTACCATCTTCGGAATTTTTTTCTACACGCGGACACAGTAGTGGGGAAAGTAGCCCTTAACAGCTTCGTTGTAATAAACACACTCCGTTTAAGACGAAGGCGTCAGCTAGTTCATTGGTAAACCAAAGAAAAAAAAAGTACCTTAAAATTCTTGACGCTTATCTTCAGAAGTACAAGCAGCAGGTGCAGAAGCACTGGCACGCCGATCAAGCCGTCTCTCTTCCATCATATTGGCAACACTCGGAGTAGCAATACTAGCGTCTTCTTACCTCCTTCCAAGCTAGAAGCTTTTTAAACGTGCACAACCTACGAGTAAACCACACGTGCTCGCTCTCCATCTGTGCTGCAATGATGCCGTCATCTCAGTAATTGTCAGGTGGCGTTGTCGTTCTATAGGTCTTTATCGATCGCTTCCGCTTTTACTTGTACACTCCAACAAACAACTTCGTAAGCGGCACCACGGAAAACCGGCCCACGCGTGCCCAATAAGTGTTATCATCAAATAGCCAGCATCGTGAGAACTCAATGCAACGTGCGGTCTTTCGGCTCGCGCGGCTGCCGCATCTTATACCCGTAGACGCGCTTAATTAGGGACGCGGTGGACGCACAATATAAAATTTTTTCTCGCCTTAAACAATACGTACTCCGACGAAACCACTCCTAAATAAATGACTTTCGTACAATCTTCCGAATGACGTCAAGCGGGCTTGTTTACTTGGACCTCATCGGAAAACTATATGAGCCTGAACATGACGAATTTCGCTCATTTTCACCGTTAAGATCTCTTGCGCTTCGAAGTTACTCGACCATCGATTTCAATACTCTTTTACAGCGCAGCTCTCAAGCGCCCGTTCCTGCGATGAGCGTCGGTGTGCGTCGGCGTCGTAGACGTAACCGAGCGAACGAGCAGAACGAAGGATGAAAGAGTCAACGCGGATCGCAGCGGGCGATGAAAAGCGAAGAGAGCGCGACGGGGAAAGCGGAGTAGGCTACATTGCAAACATGAGGGAAATGGGGCAGAGGAGGGTAGGGCGAAGGCGTGATAAGTAAAACCCCTTAAACTTCGTAAAGTAGTGACACTCTCCTCACCGCCTTCCCTCCTCCTCGTTTCTCCTCTCTTTCACGCTCCCTCCTCGACCGTGACGCCGCCTGCACTGCTCGAGCGTAGCAAGGGCGCCAGCATGCGCTCCTCGCCACTTCGTAGACGCTTCTCGAGCAAAAATGGCGCTGATGCAGGGCGCGGGCGCCCACGTGATGTTATTCGGCCAATAGCGACGCGGCGTCGGCCTCGGCCAGAGCGCGCGAGGAGGCATTCTTCACAGCGTGGCACTACTTTACGAAGTTTAAGGGGCTTTAGTGATAAGAAAAGCATAGCGCCGCTCTGCGGTGACGACTGCTACGAGATGACGCCAGAGTATATAGCGCTCGTCGTCTGTTCACTGATGGGATGCGGCGAACGCATCCAATGATACTATACAGGGTGTTTCACGTAACTTGTGCCAAGGATTAAAAAAAAGTGGTTACCCGCAGCTGAATGAAACCAACGGCATATAATTTGCCGTCATGTGGTGCTCCCTAGAGTATATTTTATATTCTGATTAATTGGCTAAATATAAGATGAATTATGCAAAAGTTTTAATATCACTTTAAGGTCAAGTCCGTTTCGTTTTGTTGTAGAGGGGATTCAGAAACGACGGATCCAATTTTTTGTGGCAACGTACATGCCTCGTGGCGATTTTTTTTTTCGGCGCTTAAAGAAAGCCCGCGAAATATGAAATAAAACCACGTGATTGCGCTCGTGCGCTATCGCATTCGCCGCTATCGTTGTATAGCCTGTTTTTGAGGGCGCAGGAAGGGCACAGGTTCGCCCAATAAAACGCTAGTCTCGTCATTCACCGTTATTCTGCTTTCCTCACCGTCACTATTACGGGACAATATATATATATATATATATATATATATATATATATATATATATATATATATATATATATATATATATATATATATATATATATATATATATATATAACTGAAATCTAGGAAGAATGAAGAAAGCGAGATGAATGTGGACGAAAAGGTAACATGCTGCCGGCGGGATACGAACCTACAACCTCCGCATTACGCGAGCGTTGCACTACCTATTGCGCTGCATGCGGCCACGGCTATTAATTCAGATATATATAAAGTGAAGCACATGATCAAAGTATTGCGGCAGTAAAGGAGGCAAAAAGGACAGAAATCAGGTAGAGAAAAAATTGAAGTTTCGCTCGAAAGCGAAGCATTGATTGCGATAACAAATTACAAAACAGTCTAAGAATGTACGATGAGTCATATATAACCGACGCGTTTCATCCGTATAGACCAAAGTTTAGCCGACATGCAGGCGATCGTGCTCGGCGCTATCGTAGTGCTTTGACTGTTCCATTTTTTCTGCGCACAAGTTCTCCCAGTAAAGAGTTAGGCTCAAATACTGAAATTCTTACTTTCCTTAGGCCACTTCCTAATCTTCTGTGAGGCACCCTTCATGCTTCCTTACCGCAGAGGTTGCATGGAGGAAGCAAGTGTATTCTGGAAGCTCCCTTCACCTGTCCTCACGAAAGGTGCTCTTTTCGTCTGTTAGGAACAGTTAAGTTGGCAACTGTGCTTCGTTCATTGGGAAATTACATTGAAATCCTGCATTGGTTTCAGGCCTACTAATTTTGCAGCATTTCTTTAGCACCGACATTTTCACGACATATTCTTTAAATCTCTCAGGCATAGTTGAAACGTCTGTTGCACGAGTCGCATGGCAAGATGGCACCGCGTAACCTACAGGCCGTGTGTCAGATTCGCTTCTAATCGCACATATGCTTCTAGTGTGATATGGAGCTTATTTACAACGAGGGGAATAGCGATAAGCCGATAGATGTGCATCGATGGCAGCGAACAAAGAGATAACAAACACAACACTTCCATACAAAGCTAGCATCCACGCGATTAGAAAAGCCTTAACGGCGAAATGGCAACGCGAATGGGACCGTAGTGCCGACAACAAACTACATCTCACGAAACCCATAGTTGGCGAGTGGAAGTCATGCTATCATCAGGAGTGGTTCATCGAAGTAGTTTTATGCCGACTGCGCATTGGGCACACACACCTCACACACAATTACTTACTTACGAAAGAAGACACACCAACATGCGAGAAATGTCAACAGCCACTAACAGTTATGCACATATTACTCACATGTACGCAGACTGAAACACACAGACGAACACTTCTGCACAAATTATATCAACTACACATACCTTTACACCCTGCTCTAATTTTAGGTGATGATCCGCTAGTCCCATTATGCGACGTCCGTAAATTTCTAGACGGCACTGGATTTTTACATAAAATATAGATTATTAACAAAGCCTTTTCCTTCATTAACTGGATTTTAAAACACCTCGTGTTTGGCGCAGCATAGCCTTAGCCGCTTTTGCACCATTAAACCCCATTTAACTAACTAACTAACTAACAAAATTCTTCCCCCCTGCAGGATTCCATGCAATGAACTGTCCAACTTTATAGTTTTTATTCCCGGACTTTAATATAGGTGACCAGTCTGCCTTAGAAAGATGGCGATCAAAATTGATGTAATCCGCAGCGGCGAAATTATACTTCAGAGAGTCGGGCTCTTTCGGTGCATTGTTTTTGAAGCCTAGTCTCAGTGTTGCCACAGTTGAAAGACAAGGGGTATGCTTGTCTTCTCGAACCAGTTTCTTGTCATCATGGGAGACACGCACGCTTAAAGGGAAGCTGAAAGGTTTTCCAGAAAAAATGAGTGAACATGTGTACATAATGGTTTTCAACCCTCCGAATTCGAATATCGTATCGAAATTGAGCAAAAGAAAGCGCACATATATTTTATTTCGACGAAAAGTGCAGCAGCGGACACGCCCAGCTCGCGCGTCTCGTTTCCGCCTGTGATTGGTCGGGCGCCTCGTGACTTCAACTCTAGTGACCGACCGCTGCCGCTACACATGAAGCGCGGTGCCAGGTAGTTTGCTGCTGTAATGGAAAATTAAGAGGTAATGGAAAATTTAGACAGATTGCGTTTTCTGGGGAGTTCGGCGTTACTCCCTACATGTACGAACCGATTGCGAAGAGCCGGCCTCTCGAAGAAGCAAACGATGCTGGTGCGAGCAGTGCTTTCGACGCGAACGAAAGCGAAGTCTTGGGATCTCCTCGTGTTGGAAATGCTCTTTGGTGAGTATGTTTTTTTCAAAGCGATCTAGTGATCTCGCCGATCTTTCGCCGATCTAGTGAGCTCGTTTCCGGTCAAACAACTGTAGTGTTGTGTTCCTGCATGCCTCCTCGTGGAAGGTAAGCGGGGATGCGATCGTCGGCATTTGTGCGCTGTCCAAAGCTGTCGGCAATCTACAAAGACGGTTTAAACGCGTGAAAAGCACCCCGGTTCATGCAGTACGTGTAGTGACCTTCATCTGTGCGTCATCCGCACACTACTCGTAACCGAAGTCGTAAAGGCGGCGAATTCCTTCGGCTACGTGAGACCGCTCTACATACACGCAGACGCACCAACAAAGGAATGCAGGGTCGATCGAAGTAGATTACGATGGCACGCACGCAGAAATAAGCACGGTCAGGCACGGTCGCGCAGGCTGCGAAGGAACAAAACACTAGAGTTGACGTCACAACACCGCGGTTTCCGGTCTCCGCTCGCATCGTCAGCAGCAGCGCGCGGCATTCGACGGGGGCGGAGCTACAGCGCAATTTTAACCGACGATTACGTCGCTCCTAATAGAAAAAAACCCCGAATTTTACCTACATGGTTTATAAGGTTCCCGCATTCTTATATGAGCGTCTTATTGAATTCGACAGACTCTTCAGCTTCCCTTTAATAATAATAATAATAATAATAATAATAATAATAATAATAATAATAATAATAATAATAATAATAATAATAATAATAATTATATCAAACATTTATTATATATATATATATATATCGCCCAGGAACAGCTACATGAAGTCTTCAAAATTCTCTTAAGAACAAATACACAAAAGAAAAGGCAACCGTGGTATACAAAACAATATAAAGTAGAGAAACAAATAGGAGAAATTTTTTTTTGGGGGGGGGGGGTTTACGTGCCAAAACCACTTTCTGATTATGAGGCACGCCGTAGTAGAGGACTCCGGAAATTTTGACCACCTGGGGTTCTTCAACGTGCACCTAAATCTAAGCAGACGGGTGTTTTCGCATTTCGCCCCCATCGAAATGCGGCCGCCGTGGCCGGGATTCGATCCCGCGACCTCGTACTCAGCAGCCCAACACCATAGCCACTGAGCAACCACGGCGGGTGAGAAAAATTCAACGACGACGGGGCCTGAAAGCGAGTTAGTCATGCAACATGTTTATCTACACTTGTACTGAACACAGAAATTGAGCTCTGATGTCAGTTTGGGCAGAACACGTATTGCGTATTTTTTGAAGTCGAGCCATAGGACATGACTACTGCAACAAGGCCTCAGTGGCAAGCAACGTATTAAAGGGCGGAACCCAGATGGCGTTCCTGCGAGCGCAACTATATTAAGTAGAAGCTTGCGCTCATTCTAATATCTATACTAGGTGTCGCATTGACTGAAGAAAGTGGCCAGCCAGGTAGGGGTAATACAGTTTCTTTTTCGGCGCCGGAAAAGCGTCAGTGTTGACACTCTGGTCCTGACTGCGAAAAGCCCGAGGCGGTGCCAGAAGAAGCACTTCATTCGTTGAGCAGAAGTAGTGGTTTGTACCAATGTCAATGGGGCCGAAGCTACATCGGCGAGACAGGTGTAAATAGCCGGTTACTAGAGCACAAACAACACGTTACGCCTTACAGAGACTGGCAGCTGTCAACGCGCTGCCAGTGACTACGGTTGCTTGCCGCTTTTTTTCAAAGGGCCACCTAATAAGCTCCGACAAAGGAAAATTGACACGAGAAGTTATAGCTGCAGAAGCAAAAATCAGCGAAGGTTCCAAGTATGTCCCAACACCATCAGTTATTTTTGTCAGAAAAATAAGTTTTCTTCTTAAATTCAGCAGGAAGATCGAAAGGGCGCGTCGCATGGCTGTACGATTATGTATATTGAAGACACGGAATTTTCACTAAACATCAGCTGCTACAAAGCGCTCCGGTACGTGCACATGCATTTGCGCGCCTCGCTTTGACCTTCGTTCCACGCGAGCCCCAGTATCGCATGAAACATCAAGTCGCCCAAGAAGCTGGCCGGTGGATTTCTTGCGGTAAGCTAAGTTGAACACGATCAAGAAGTTTTGGGCAATGCATACTGCTATTAACAACCTTAAAGAGGAGACTTAGCATGTCTTGACTTTATAGGCATAATTTTCGGTACGTCTGAAAGGGCTGCATGCACTATATGTCCACCAGAATGACAAAAGCGGTGCTCGAAAATATAAATTTACGATAGATAGGCGAGCAGGAAGGGCAAGGCGAGGGGGCAAGGATATGCTATTGACACGTGCACTTGTTTGTCTTTATCGGGCGCCACGTTTCACCGCCTAACAAGTGTTATCGCACAGCGCAGGACGCGCCTGCATGTATCGGAAGTTTCTGGAATGTTATCGATGCTTCCATCCGCTGTCTGTGACTGAACCTTGTGTAATCTGATTGCATGTGTGCGCGACGCGAATAATGTAGAACTTTGTGGAAGGCACGCGGGTCCCAGCGATTACTCTGGAACATTCGACGACTGATGTATAAAAGCCGACGCGCTAGACCCGCTGATCAGATTTTGACGATCGCCGACTGTGTTCGCCGTTGTCGCCGTTCTTTAAGTGTAGCCTGTTTTTTTCGTGGTCACAGGTTCGCCCAATAAAAGTTAGTTTCGTCTTTCACAGTATTGCTACTGTGTTCTTCATACGTCACTCCACGTGACACTATAGTCTATTCTAGTCAGTGGCTGGGCTGTAACTGGTTGGTCACAGGTAGGTAAAGCCACAGGTGGGGTATAGTGTAGGCGAGGCTAGGCTGTGGCTGGCTGGTTTGGTTGTTTGCGTTTAGGAGTCGATGCGGCACTCCTCAATGAAAATTGTTGAAAGAAAAAAGAAAGAAGCCGTCGAAGATGATTGTCAAAATCAGCGAATAGCTTGCACGGACCCACATGTACACACCAGCACTAGCAATACTTCCGAGGTATATAGCGATGACGTCGATAACGATGCTTGATGACGGCTGCACACATTATCGTGGACATGTTTTGGTTGACGGCATGACAGGGTGCACGACAACGATGGCAAAGCGACGGCGACGCAAAGTATGACGCGACGACGACGGCAACGTGACCAGGACGGCGTTACTACAACGCAATGACGACAGCATTACGACGATGACGATGGCTGCGCACCGGCGGTTTCTTCACTTTAGGTTTACTCTACGGAGGTCACACACTCCACTTTCAAACCACAGAGATGCTACGCACTGTGGGACTCGGGGTGAGCCGGCAAGAAGGAACTGCGCCCCTCGACAAGAGACACGCAGCAGATGTCGGCGACGAACGCACACGAACGCACGAACGGTTCCACCGTAAGCCTATATATATTGGGGGGTTCTCACACCCTTGCTCTTGGGACAAAGGAACGACAACACAGTAGTGCAAACAATCACAAGGTCATTTATTGCACCTTTCATAGATCAATGGCTGCTAGCCGAGTTGCTATCCACAAAACATGCCGATGGGCGCGCGACAAGCCGCGGAAGTCCGACACACCGCGACCGGATAACGAGCGAATATGTTCGCCCCATGCTGGATCCCAACGCCTGGTCGTTCGCGCGTACGGTCACGCGAACGGTGGCGCGTTCGCACGAGGCCTCACGAGATGGTCTCGCAAAAGCATAGATCGGCGCACGCGCGGTACGTCCGCGCTGCTATCCGTCCGCGAACCAAAGAGGCAGCGCCTTCTCTTTCCCGCACCCAAGTAACCCCGCTGTGAGGCGGCGTTAGCAACGCAACACTCGCGCCATCTCTCGCACTGCGCTTCAACCACGCCGACCGCCGCGGACAACAGGCCACGCGGCGAAACCGCATTGCAAGAGACGGGAGCTATGCGGGAAAACAAGATATCAGGGGACCCGTTAGAATGGCGCATCCCCACAATATATAGGCAGCGGAGACACATGGAAAAAAGAATAGCGATTTGGGCCAGTTCGTTTGGGTCCATGGTTTAAAATTTCTGCAGCGCGCGCAACACTGGAGTGCGGCAAGAAAGGTCAAAAAAGGACGAAGGAAAAAGGATTGCAAGAGGACAGCACCTTCCGTTGTCCTCTTGCAATGCTTCTTTCTTCGTCCTTTATTTTTACCTTTCTTTGCGCACTTCGGTGTTTCGCGCTGCAGAAATGTTAAACCATGCAGACACAGAGCCACCACCCATGATCACAACATCAGGTCACCAACCACGAAAAAAGGCGAAAGAGCCAAATCAATATTTTTTTTATTGAAATATCCGGTGATCGGATTCAACCCCGGATTTCCTGCATAATAGCGCGATGCTCTAATCGTTAGGTCCCAGTCGTCTTTTTTTTATTCCTAATATTTATTGCAAATACGAAAACGTGCGTGCTTAAAGTTCATAAAGTGGCTAATTGAGTCATATCCGCGTCTACAAGCACAAAACGAAACGATTCACAGGACAATTAGGAAAGCAAACGGTTCTTCAAATGGGAAGCAAACAGATCCACTTCAACAGTAAATATCCCTTTGGTGGGAAGTTACCTTGAAAAAAAATCATTCACTTGTAAAGTGACATCCACACATTTCGCGTGCCAGCGGTAGTTACATTTTTGAGGTGATTTGCGCATTGGTTAGAAATACAAGAGCGCACCAGTTTCTCCTGTTCTTCTCTCGTGACAGGTAGCGGTTTGTGATTCTGTGTTAGGCTGCAGCTCCTTTTGGAATGGCCCACATTCTCCAGTCGTTTCCTCGTAGCAGCTACAATTCATCGCCTTCCATATAGGCCCAGCTCGTAACGGAGCTTGTTATAACTTTTCTTGGGTGACTTGCAAAAAAATCAGTTGTCATGCCATTACTGTCTTAATAACCTAGTCGCCGTCGTCTCGCTGCTATTGACACAAGTAACTCATCCTATATTTTCCTTGTTGTCGTTGTCTGTTGACTTTATGTAGTTGTGACATACAAAAAACCGGGACCCTCTGCTTCCATTCTTCTCGGGGTTTAGAGTACTATGTTTTCGTAAATTGTAAATGTGTTCTAATTGCGCACTGTTGTTTATGTAGTTTTCGTGGCGCTGGTCTTCTGGGATAATTTTTTCTCGAAATAAATTAACCTTGAATAAAAATCAATGCTTGTTCTCCGTAAACACCTAAACGTACGCCTAAACGGCAGGGCTCTAAAAAACAATGCTTAGCGTCGGTTTTGAAAGTTAGCTTTGCCGCAATACAGAAATGTTATGCGCTAACATACGCATTGTATTGCGGTGAAGCACACCAAAAATGGAGCGGGACGACTGTGACGGGACATAATATACAGGGTGTTTCAGCCAACACTTTCAAAATGTTTTAAAGATTGCCACTGGCAGATAGCTAAATTATAGTTTATGAGCCGGTCTACTCAAAGCGGTGGACACTACTTGCACAAAAAAATTGAAATGCAAAGTCGACTTATTAACAAGAACACACCAATTAACTTTTTATTTAATTATCTTATGACCCACATTGCAAATTACAAATTCTAACAGTGGACTTCGTAAGGTGGTTCCACTTGAAGCGAATTCTCAGGACGACACCAGTTTCGAAATATAAATTCCGAACTTCGCGAAGAAATGCATTGGCGTTCCAGTTACTTATTTGCTTCAGTGCATGGAACGATGTTTTGTTAACAAACTAACTGGAACGCCAATGCATTTCTCCGCGAAGTTCGGGAGTTTATATCTCGAAACTGGTGTCATATTGAAAATTCGTTCCAAGTGGATCCGCCTTGCGAACTCCTCGGCTAGAATTTGTAAATTACAATATGGGCCATACTGTAGTTAGTTAAAAATATAATTAGTGAATTTTTATTAATCAATCACTTTTGGATATCAATTTTTTTGCAACTATTGTCCGCCGCTTCGAGTAGACCAGCTCATAGACTATAATTGTGATAACTGCCACAGGCAACTTTTAAAGATTTTTCGAAGTGTTCGCTGAAACAAGTGCCCTGTATGTATTCCTTAATTATACACGCGGGCGCCCGCTTTCTCCTGTCACAGTACGAGCACCAGAATGCCTAATAAGTGTGTTGTCAGGCGGTCAGAGCTGTTCCAGACGTGGCTGTGGCGATTTGAACTCTGGTTTTGCCCACCTTGCACGCCCCGTATATCAGACCGTAACGGGGTCTAGTACGCGTTCCTTAATTATACACGCGAACACGTGTCACATTCGGTCACAGTTAGAATACTGAGACGTATAATAACTGTACTGGAAGCCATTTCAAGCTGTTCGAGACGTTTCTGTGGCGATTAAAGCCCATTTCCTGTCTAACTACGTTGTTCATATATAGTAAGTCATGGAATTAATTTTGGCGTCACCACTGCCATTCATTTCGCCGTCCCTGCGGCGACGCACGGTCGGCGACGCAATGATGACGATAACGTTACGACAATTAAAGGACGAACAAGAATTCGGCAGGGTTCGAATTCCATGCTTCTTTGAGTGTGCTTCCTCTCTGTTCACGCCATTTAAAGAGTGGCCCCTTCCCGCTTTTAATATGTTTCATCTCATTGTGTTCTGTATGCTTTACCGCATAAAATAAGTGTACTGCGCTAAAGCTAACTTTAGGAAACCGGTTTTATGCAATGTTTAGACCCTTGCCAGGCTAAACTTAATTTCCGAAAGAGCACACCGTGCTTGCTAGGGCAGGGAGGCGCAACTTGACGAGTGAGAAACTGGCAATGTACTGTACCTAAATATAAAATTGAAATTATTGCATTGCATGACGCCTCATATCTTTATTATTCAACATTATAGTCAACATAAGATTATCGTTTACGCTTCTGCATATTTCTGGCCATCCGGCGCTCTTGCAAACATTTCAGGATATTAAAGGCCTTGGCGTCTCAGGTTACACATTGAGACATATCACACGTAACGTGAAGCTGTCGTAGGAAGATTGGTCTCCAGAAAGATTTAAAAAACGCCGCAACTTCCATGGGGTAACAAACACAAATATATTGAGTTTGAATGAAAATGGTGCATCGCGAATAATTCAGTGTGTACAGTGGGATGAAATACACGAATCTAGGCGGGAAATAAAGCGTGAAAATTCCGAGGTATGTTATGAATAACGTTGACGCTTAATAAAAACCCTAAAAGCATTGGGCCAGAGGAAATGACCCGATTTGAACAAATAAATAAAAAATATGAACAGGTGGTCGTTGGTGACAGTGCTGGTAGTAATGACTGAATTCACTGTGATAAGAGCTGGCCTCGGATTTCAGCAAAGACCACTATGCTTACTTTAACACCCTGAAATCAGGTGTCCTGTCATGAGATGCTATCCGCAAGTTCATTCAAGCGTCCGCGGACAGTTGCGCTACTGCCGATCGTGGTATATTTTCCCTTTTTCTGCTATGGCATCGCGTTCGTGACCTAGCGTTTTCTGCTTTGTTTCTTGTTGCGTGAAGGCATCATATTACGAATGGCAAGTCGCCCTTGTGGGCGTGCGCATTGCGTTGGGGCCACGACAACAACAGCTGGTCCAAACTCTGTCTACGCGTCGGTGCCCTCGTGCCAGAGCAGCCAGTGTATTTCCTCCTGGATGGGATGGTGGCGCCTGCCAGCGGCACTTTTTGCAGTCACTGAGGGGCGCGCTTGCCCCTAGTTGGGCGCTGCATGTCATCACGAGTGCGCTTGCCATTACCCTTTCCATCCATGATACCCTTGCATCTTGAAACTGTAAAAATGCAAAAAGACGAGAACGAAGAGAGAAGACGGGACGAGACGCTTACTCACAAATGAAAAATTTTATTGAAAGGAAACAAATCTATGCACGCAATAAAACGGAGTAGGAGGGTTGCGCATGTGTGTGAAGGATCACGGGTTAAAGCTTTCAAAGGCAACGTTACAAATTAAAAAAGAAAGTCTAACTATCAAGAAAGTCAAATTCCTTATCATGTACGAAGACTGCAGGGGTGGCTGACACAGTTATCTCCTCTTTTCTTTTTGTAGTAGGCCTCTGCCATTTCGCGGGTTAGCTGATTGTTACTCTTGAAGATAATCTGAGTATCTTTCAATACAGGATACATAACGACCACATTCCTTACAGTGGGCGGCTAGATAGGAACTCGGTTCCGGGAGAGCACGCACGCTCTTTTTTCGTATCGCAAATCCACCGGGCGACCACCAAGGCGAATACGAAGAGGCAAACAAGGCAATTCGCTCTAAAGAAGGCTAGTAGGTAACTACAAAAGACAGAGAGTTGTTTTCCTAAGACGAGTTCTCACGTTCGAGCCGCAAGTTTTGTCAAAAGGACAGGCCTGAAGCTTAAGTTTCGTAATCACTTTTTCCCCCACGCAGCCTCGCGTGCCCGCGAATTCAAGCCTGTTGGCGTACAAAACCATTAAGCGCACGAAATACGACCACGTACTTCTTATATAAACAAAGTACACGTCGCGCAGCAATCGTGTTAAAGCGTGCAGACAAATGGCAACATGCTCAGTGAACTGCGCAAAAAGTTCTCCCATCCAATTCGATGAATTCGTACCTTTCTTAACCAGCCGCGATTACTGTTGGTATCGAGAAGACATTCTTGCCTTTGGTGAAACTATTTTGGCATACGAATTCGGCGCAGCAGGTCATGGTAGGGGAAAATGCCGTGAAGCGACGTCGCACTTGCCACAAAACTTAGATCAAGTCTTTCGCAAACAAACAAACAAAAAAAAAACACTGAAGAGCAACGGCGCCAAGATGCGCTCCTTGCTAGTCGTTAGACGCTTCTCAAGCGAAAATGGCGGTGGAGCGCGACTGTAAAGAAACGAATCCGGCGCGAGGGCCCACGTAATGCCATTAGACCAGTAGCAACTCGGCGTCGGCATCGACCAGGGTGGGGGAGGAGGAGGCGGCACTCTTCAAAGCGTGTAGCTGCTTTACAAAGTTTGAGGGGCTTTATGCTGCGGTGCGGCCATCTGGTGGTGCTGCAAGGAACCGAACGCTGATCTATGATTGGTAGAGACACGTCGCAGAACGCTGTGATTGGTAGAAAACTTTCGCTCACAGTCAATTCACCGTCAACTCACCAACGCCGACGACACCAGATTTTCTGTGCCACGGGGCCCTTACAGTTGTCGCTTTGAATGTGTGCGACTTAATGGTGTGGGAACTGCTTTCTTGAGGTGCTCTAGACGAAAGTCCGCAGCGACATCGCGGCTGAAGACGAAGGAAGACGAAGAACACTCTCCCCTCTGTGTTCTTTTTGCAGTGCACCTGAAACTATCGAACATTATTTTCTCTCATGCCGCCGCATTCTAAGACTAAGAAAAAATATTAGAATACTCATTTACCAAACTTGGCCTATCGCTAACCACGACAAGCATTCTTTCTTTTGGGGTGACTTCACTGGGATCCAGCCACAGGGATGCTATTCTTGCAGCTTACAATTTTATTAGAGAGTCAAAAAGAGTACCTTGCTTATTTTCTACAATTATAAATAGTTTCTATTATTTCATTTCTTTACGTTAAATTATTTTATCAAAATTCTTAACAATATTTTCACTGCAAGTCTAAATTACAGTTCTATCGTCCCACGCTCCACTATTCAAATCTAGTTTCTCTAGACTACTAGCCTTACGGAAAACCGCCTGCTTCTTGGCCGATCCCCCATAGTGGGTACGCGCCACTGTCTGGGACACAAGACAGGACAAGACACTCTCGCGGGGATCAGTAACAATGCGAATTTTCTGACCACGACATATTTGAATGACCGTTTACAAGAATATTTGGCCCGCTTTAAATTAAACTTAATAGTGTGAAGAGAAGGCTAGGCGTGGGTATCTACTCATCATCCCTCGACTGGTCTTTTTCACTTCATCTATCAGGTTACACATCAGTTTTTCATGCCAAACTTCTGGCAATAGTTCTTGCCTTGCGGAAATTACCCCTTCATACTACAAAAGTTATTATCGTCACAGATTCTCAATCTGTATGCAGCACACTTACTACGTCTACAAAGTCGGCAGCATTGAACACGTTTTATACATTAGCTCCGCCTCACCTAAGTTTAGTTCATACGGTATGGGTCCCAGGCCACCGAGACATTCATATTAATGAAATTGCCGATTCCTTGGCACGAGCCTCTTTAACAGGTGCTGTAATATCTGTGCTGCCCCGGCAACTGCGCACATCACTGCAGCCAGATATAGGCAATTTTCTTTGAGCGAAGACAAAAAAGCCCTGTCGTTAGCAAAATCTACAGATTTTTCGCGCCTAAATTATTCTTGGAACCGGCAATGGTGTCCCAACCGGAAATTCGAAGTTTCATTTGCTAGGCTGCCGTTGCCGTATTCCAACACTTAATTTTTACTTGCACAGATGTAGTCTGGCGGTATCTCCTCTATGCTACCTATGCAATGAGCCGGAATTCATAGATCATTATTTATTATCGTGTCGATGGTTTCCTACTAATCGAAAACGATGTCTAGAAATTTCACTTCAAAATTTAGGATTGCCTTTAAGCAGTACTGTTATACTCTTCCTTGGAGCAACAGTATTGGGATACAGCCACAGGAACGTTTTCTTAGCCATTTATAATTTTCTATGCGGCACAAAAAGAATGCCTTGTTAATATTTCGTAGTTTTCACGATTGATTTACTTCTACTTCAATTTAGAAAATTCAGAAAGTAAAAGCACAAATTCACAGTTTAAATCTTAATAATATTATTATTAAAAATTTAACTTGCTCATATGTTTAAGTATATCCTTTATTTTATGTATTTCAGTAATAATTTTCTTTAGTATTCCTATCAACGCAAGACGGATTACAGTATTGATCACAATTTTATCTCATGTATTCAGAGTTTATTTTTCATCTTGGGTTATACATTTATCTTCCTTTTTTGTGTTATTATTTGTTAACTAATTTATTTTTTTTTCAATCATATTAATCGCCACCCGATTCGTGGAATATCCCCCATAGTGGGTTTATGCCATTAATTGAGGCTTCATAATCATCATCATCACCTCGTGGCATCCCCACGCTCGAGCCAGCCGTTCGAAGCGGGGTGACCGACGTTGAGCTCCAGGTAGCTCAGTTCCATTTCGGACACCGACTGCGACCCGGAGAAGTTGCTGCTCCCAGACAACCCAGCCCTTCAGGGCGAGTGTTACACCGGCCCTGCCCTGCAGCCTGGATGAGGTACAGCGGAACCCCCAAACGACGCCGGGTGGTGGCCCCGGGCCGAATCCAGCCCCTCTGGGCCACGCGGCCCACCCGTGGGCGTTCGCTGTGGTCTCCGCGGTACCGCCCTCTGGAACCACTATGCTTTGTGCCCATACAGGGAGGAGTACCATTGGAGGAGTCAGAAGCAAGCGGTGGGCCCAGCTGGCAAACAAGAACGAATAAATTAATGCAAATTGAGTGCAATTGGTTCGCCTTCGACCGGTACATACCTGCCGTGACCAAGAGAGCCGCCGCTGCCGCAGCTGTAGCTGCCAGCTGGCACATGGTTTATCCCGGCGAGCCAGCCATTCCACCGCCACCGTTTGGCCGGCCAGGATTGTTCGAGTGCCATCAAAGGTCCTCGCACTCCCAGAGCCGCCGAGGAAAGCATCAGAAGTTTTCGCTCCGAGGACCCCCGCGCCGCCATGGACGCCGGCCCAACTTCCGCAGGACAGACCGGGATCTGGGCCCGGAAGCAGAAAACAGCTCGCCATCGCCGCCGTGGGCGCCACCGGAGGTGGCTTACGACCATACCGGCCCAGGCACCGGAACAACCCGAGGATTCCACGCAAGGAGAACAAGACGCCTGCGAGCCACATGCACTTGCTGCCTTTCCTGGCAGCGGCGAACACGGTGGCGTCGCCAACCAAGGCGATGCACGTGCCGGGCCGCCCACCCAGGCCCGCTGCGCTATGGAACAACTACGTGTCAGCTACTCCATTTTCACCCTCACTCAGGGCGGCCTTCGGAGCTGACGACAGCTGCGCGTTGCCAGCACTTTCGAAGAGAAACTAGTTGCCCGGTGCACCGGTCCCACGACGGTGGCGTTCCTGAGCCCGACGCGCTGGGGGCCAAGCCCAAGAAGCTCCCGTGCGGGAACAAACATCTGCAAAGGCTCCCTCGGAACGTTCAGGTGGCAACGCCCGGTACATAACACCGGCAACAAGGCGTTTGCCCGAGCGTCGGCTTTCGGGGACATCCCCGGACATATAGTTCAACGGCCCTCAAGGTCTTCAACGCCACCGGCAAGCAGGACAACGCTCGCGGCACAGCGAGCGACGGCGCGCCTGTCCTCTCGGTAAGGGGAATCCCCGGGAGGAGTAACGTGTCAAGCGACGGGACCGCCGCGTGCGCTACAAGGCCGAAATAGTCGGCACCAACATCATCGTTACTATAGGGAAAAGCCAAGACCGAGAAAGAAGTCGGATACGGCACCTGTGGCTGTAGGGGCCACAGAACAGAAGCGACACTGTTGAAGACGTCTGCTAGCACCGGACATTAATTAAATACGTTTATATTTTCTATGAGATGGCTCTTCTGTCTAATACGAGGTGTGTCGGGAGTGATAAGTGCGCTGCGAGGGACACCTCTTGCGAACCACCTTTAGGCGTGCGCGTCACGTGACATGACGTCGGTACGTCGAGACCCGCCGGCCGACCAGTTTCGCCTAGCCTTCGCGCGCCCTAAATGCGATAGTGGATTTTATCTTCTAGGTTGTGGGATAAATGGGTACTGGTAGTTGTTTGACACGAAAAGCCGCACTGCACGTTCGGACAATCTTCATCTATAGTCAGATACAACTTAAGTCTGCAGTGAAGCCCCGCGCACGCCCTAGCTCATAACCGCCAGCCACCGTTCCTCCGCGAGGCTGCAAATACTTCGTACTTCAAACTTTCCCTGTTCCTAAATAAGGCGGTAACCACAAAAATAAAGTTATAAGCGCGTAATTTTGTACGTTTTCATTCGTCTATTATAGCGGCATGGTGAAAGCCTAATTCTTATTGAACAGAAATAAAACGCTTGCTCCGCTGCAACTTACTGTCAAGTTTAACTTCAGTTGGCAGTGAAGTTTCACGAGTAAAACAGGCTCAGCAGTGAAATGAACTGTGCTGTGGACTTTTGAAAAGTGAAATTCTCAGACTCCATACACTTCGTCCATGTCTTTTGCACACCTCATTGCTTCCGCCGATGAAAACAAGAACAGCAGACGTACTGGAGGTATCAAGTACGACGCCATTTTGAAAAGGTCGCGTGACGGCGATTTTGTTTGCTTCTGTGATTGGCTGGCGGGTTAACATAATCCGGCGCGGTCCGGATGCCTTGGTTGCCAACTGCTGTTTTGTCAGTTGTATCCTACTATAGTGCCGATTTTTCAGCAGGATGAGCGAGTAGAAACTGCTCCCTATTTCTTGTCTCTAAAATGGTTCCGACCCATTACGTGGCATCGTACAAGAATGAGGCATTTCTGACTTGATTCTACAGCGAAACTGTTTCACGCAGACCTTGTGCCATCGTTGTCGGAGTTTGCTAAGACTATCGTCATCATCAGTGGCGCGAGTGTCGTCGTATTCTTCCACAGCTGGCTTCGTTGCCGCTCATCATTCCAGCACAGAATTTCACTTCTGCCGTCGTAATGGGGAGGCCGCGTTTACGGTGGTATGAGCCATTGCTTAACCGGGTATAAGCCATTCATTATCTTACGTCACGGACGGATTTAATTTTGACTCACGCAATTTAATTATGAGGAATCGCAAGCGACAATGCCGGGTGGGTGCTGCTAACCACTCCACCGAGCATACTCGAGACATCGAACGCAAGCGACAGCGGCAGACTGCGGGCGTACCGTCACTGACGTCGTTCTCTCCGTCGCAGCCGAACGCGTGTGTTACCACATTAAGAAACACAAAGACATCAATCGTCAAACCAATCCAAGCAGTCATAAAAACGATTACCGCGCCCGCATCCCCAGTGGTGCGCCCAATATCCGGAGCTTTCGAGTAGTGATTCCGCACATCCCATCCCAGCTACAACTATGGGAAGCCGACGAGTAGTGCCTACTGCTGAGAAAGAAGCTGCCTACGGCAACAGCGAAAATGAGGTGAAAGAATGATGAAACAAAAGATTTACTGTATAGAATGCTTACGAACTTTGACTTGCATGGTGTAACACTCGGTGGAACTAACACAGCTTCGCTGTTCGACCACCTTCACGGACTGAAAGGGGCGCTGATTTTTTTTAACGGTTCATTGAAAATGTGGAAGCTACCTACATTTGGACTGTATAAACGCGTTTGTGTATAAAAAAATAAGGAAGTAAAATAACATATTTATTTCAATCAACTATTAGAATGTATACGATGAACACAGCATACACCATTCCGATTTCCTAATACATGACCTATACCCAGCAAGACTCACGCAATATGAAATGAATATGAAACAGAAATATCCTAATGTTTTTTTTTTGTGTGTGTGGCCACAATAAACAACAGAACTTATATCTTTTCCGTTCTGAAAGTAACGTTCTTTTTTTATTTTTTTTGCCAGTATTGTCATCTTCCTTTTCTTTTATTTACTTACTTTATTTACTTTTACTTAACCGTTCCTTCAGAAACGTTGTGCTGATAATATTGTGCTCGTCAAGACTGTTTTCTAACTTAACAAGTGCGCACATGACATACAAGAAGCGGAAAGAGCTTTGGCGTTTACCAGATAACACGCATATGTTTTCTTTAATATGCAGTGAGGTATTCATATAATAGATGCATCTTTGGCTTTTCAAACACTGTCGCCTACTTTTCTGATCTGTTCTTCGCAATACCATGAGGCATTTACTGTAAGGTGATCGACAATTGTGACAGAATCTTTCAGCCGAGGTTACTCGGAGGCGCACATTCACTTCCCCAGGGGTCAAGAAACTTAGCTCTTTTTGCGGCGCTTCGTACGTTGCCACACGTCATTTTTTTAAAGGCCCAAGCAAGTTGTGAAGATTTTCGCAGGCTTCCGTTCACAGTTTCGTGTCGGCTGTGCTCTGGCTTCGAAAGGTATGACGCGCACCTATGGAACAATATTGGTACAGAGTCACGCCGCAAGCGGGGCACGGGCAATTCAACCTACAGAACTTTCCGTGTCCGCGGACGATGTCTTCCGCTCCTAACACGAAGCGGGAAAATGTATGACGCTCACCTGTTGATCAGCACAACACGTATGAGCAGCGAGTTACCGCTGTCACTATTTTACTAGTTGTGCAACACGAGGCTCCCTCTTTCAAGCACTGTAATATTTCAATCAATCAATCAATCAATCAATCAATCAATCAATCAATCAATCAATCAATCAATCAATCAATCAATCAATCAAATGTGTTTATTAAAGTGCCCAGGAACAACCTCGAGGGTCTTGGTGCTGGCGCACTCGGCAAAAAAATGAAGAGGAAGAACAATGCAAGCTCATGCACACACACATACACACGCGTGCACGCATAAAAAAAGGAATAATAATTTCGCGAATAGAGATTTTAACAGAGCATAAAATGTGCACACGAAGAGACTACAAAGCAAAACTGGCGAAACAGAAGAAAGGATTACAGAATGACGGAACACACAACAGATATGAGAGTTTTTGTTCAGATATTGAAATATCTCAGCAACTCCTTTCAGGAAAATATCAAAGTTAGGCATGAAGATATCCAGACACTCTGAATGGGCTTTATATGTCGCCTGCACTCATATAGAGGGTCACAAAAAAATCTGAAGGCTGAAAGGCGCGCTTTTTCCTTGCGCCTTCCTGCACATTAGAAAGCAAGTGCGAGCAGCAGATTTTTTCCATGTATTAATTTGGGAAGAAAAAGAACATCCGATTTGTTGCATCTAGAGGTGAGGGTAGGTAACGGGAGTGTCTGTGTTAGCTCTATGAAGATGGAAGGCTTTTGGCAGAATCAATGTTTAAATATAGATGTGAACTCTTTTGCACATTTTCGAGGAGTTCACAATTGGACCTACACGTGCCGCCCCAAACCACGGAGGCGTACTCAAGAACTGGAAGTCATACGCTCTCATATAAAGTTACAAATGGTTGTTTGAAGTCTCTAGTCACCAGACATACTGTGCCGAGTGTTCGAAGTGCACGCTGCCTCGTCTGTTGAGCGTGGGGTGAGAAACTCAGAGAGCTATCGAAGTACGCTCCAAGGACCTTCGTTCCCTGAGCTCTTGGCAGGAGAACATCTTTAACGCTATATGGAAACAAAGTCCTGTTAGTCTTCCGCGTAGAGCTCACAACTTTCGTTTTTGATGCATTTATGACCAGCTTGGTTTTCAGCGCACCATGACGCAAAATTTGCAATGTCCTTCTGAAGAGCGGCCGGCGCAATCATTAACGTTTTTTACCGCTTTGAAAAGTTTTGCGTCATCAGCATTTAACAAAATTGAAGAGTTTTTAATGACTGTCTAAACGTCGTTAATAAACAGCGAGGAAAGAAGCGGGCCCAGGACAGACCCTTGAGGAACTCCGCATGTAACCGCATAAAGTTCTGACGACTGACCATTTACGCTAACGTAGCAATACCGGCCGTGCAGGTAGCTTCTTATCAGCGCTGTGACAGAGTGGTGTAGATCAAGTTGGTGTCAACTTACGAAGGAGTATTTTGTAGCATACGACATCAACGCCTTGCTGAGGCCAAAATAAATGCCACCCAGTTGTCCTTTCTTATACACTGCTTGAGAGGCATGCATCATGAAGCTAACGAGGTTGGTAACTGTGGAGCGTCCCGATATGAATCCACGCTGCTGAGGAATTATAGTATTTTTAATAGAGGATGAAATTATTGAGTGCAAAGTTGACTCGAATAATTTAGATGCTGAGCATAGGAGAGAAATATGCCTGTAGTTACTCGCAGCCGTTTCTACCCCTGACTTAAAGACGGGAACAACCCGGGCTGTTTTCCAAACGTTTGGGAACGTGTTCGTCTTTAAAGCATGCTCAGTGGCTATGGTGTTAGGCTGCTGAGCACGAGGTCGCGGGATCGAATCCCGGCCACGACGGCCGCATTTCGATGGGGGCGAAATGCGAAAACACCCGTGTACTTAGATTTAGGTGCACGTTAAAGAACCCCAGGTGGTCGAAATTTCCGGAGTCCTCCACTACGGCGTGTCTCATAATCAGAAAGTGGTTTTGGTACGTAAAACCCCATAATTTATTATTTTTCTTTAAAGCAGAATTAAAAATACAAGTAAGCGCTGGAATAAGCACGGACCCGTACGTCTTAATCAAAGCAGGTGGAATGTCATCAGGACCACACGAAAAAGACGGTTTTCAGTGTTTGACGCTCTTACAGACAAGTTTATCTGAGACAGATAGACTTGAATCCAGGGAAGGGTGATTGGAAAGCTCACTAACTCCGTCACTGCATATCTTTACCGTACACAGACCCAAAGTGTAGGGCGAAGGCGCCCGAAACATCTAAGACAGGTTGGCTGTCGTCACTAAGTAGAGATATATCTTGTTTCGGATTAGTGTTCACGAACGTGTCTCCAAAAAGACTGAACTTTTAGAAGTACTAGCTTCCACATGTGCAGCATAGATGGAATGATCACGCTTGTAAAGGTGTTTAGAGAGTGCCCTGTACATTTTAAAATCTATATGCCAGTGTTAATAATAATAATAATAATAATAATAATAATAATAATAATAATAATAATAATAATAATAATAATAATAATAATAATAATAATAATAATAATAATAATAATAATAATAATTCTTTTTATTATTTCTAGAAAACACAGTACATTCAACAGGGCTTCCAAAGCCATGTTGGGCTTGACTGCAGAGCGTGACAGGCAGCGTAGAAACTGTTACAGGAGAATAGCAATAGAGAAAAAAAGAAAACCTAACACAAAAAAGCAGATATATCCTCCGTGCTTATATATATATATATATATATATATATATATATATATATATATATATATATATATATATTGATACGCAAATTATGCACATCATTATAATGCGCGCGTGTACAGGTATAACAACCTATTTGTCTTGAAGAGGATATTTGGTGCATACAATTTTCACTACCACATAGTTTGGATGATACAATGAAATAGAATACATGATTATAAACAACGACCTAAGCTTAAGAACTAAAAAATCCTCCATTGCCAACCTTTGCAGAAACAAACAGCGCAGTTCGGCGGTGGTGCACCTGGATTACGAGGCTAACATGTCTGCTCTTGCAGTTCCTGAAACGTGTGACAGATCGACCAGCTCTGCTGCGCATAGAAGAGAAGCGTGTATGTATGTATGTATGTATGTATGTATGTATGTATGTATGTATGTATGTATGTATGTATGTATGTATGTATGTATGTATGTATGTATGTATGTATGTATGTATGTATGTATGTATCTATGTATGTATGTATCAGGGGCGTAGCCAGGGGGGTCTTATGGGGCTTCAGCCCCCCCCCCCCCCGAAATTTTTTCGTGTTGTCCACGCGCCGCCGGCAACCCCCGGCGCCGGAAATATCATGCTCGATTTTGTCTAGAATGCCCTTTTCACGCTCGAAAAAACATTTTAGCGCGAACATAGCGAAATCGGGCTGGATTTCGCGGCAGCTCCCATGCACCGGGAGTCGCATATCGTAACGCAAGGAGCTCCATCCGACCACAAAGTTCCAAAGGCGTGGCGGCGTGCTTGTCGCGGCTTCTCGCTGAGGCCGCGGAATCGGGACCGCTTGTATTTTAATTCTGACACTTTATGGGTATAAAGTTCTAATAAACATTTGAAGCGAAACGTGCATTGATATTTACAAAGCCGTGCTTTAGATTTTCAATTCCGGAACTTTGTGGGCTTATAATGTTGTTATAAACATTTGACGCCAAAGGTGCGTTGACATTTCTAAAGTCTTAGATCGGAACATACAACGAGACAAGCCAAATCAACACACTATCAGATAAATTGACAAAACACACAGCGAGATACGATGAGACGAAGCAGTGTGGTGGTTCATTTGTGCCGTCCTGTCGCATAAACAAATATCAACATTTTTTTTCACATATGCCAAAGCATCGATGTCAAGACACTAAAGCCAGCCAGGGTAACTACGTTCTTATTTATTTTTTCTACTTTGACTTTTATTCGTGAGGACACATTGAGCCTCTTAAATTTTTTTTATTCTCGTTACCCTACCCGCGGGCTGCCAGAGCCAGCCAGAGCGCATGCGTTTTTCTTGTGTTGCCCCGAAAGCACCGCGCGGCGTACTTCGGTGCGCGTGTGGTTTTCTCTGGCCGAGTGAATTTTCGCTTGGCAGAGTTTTGGACGCCTTCTGGCTAGCAGAGGAGAAAAAGAAGCAATGGTCGCTCACCGCCATCACTGTGAAGACTTGACGGATTACACCGTGTTCGCTTGAGCGCAACTTCTCCGGTAAGTCTTGTCTCGCCGGTGTAAAATACCAAGCACTATGCGTATGGTTCTCGGTGGGCCAAGCGTCTCACGTTTTCTTCCGATATTCATTCGGTAGCCACATTAGGTGCCCAAAGTAGGCATTGGATTGTGGCCAATATACTATCCTTTGCCTTTCTTTCTTTTTTTTCATTTCGGTGACCCATCCCACAAAAGAAAAAAAAAGAAGATATATTGTTGCGGCACAGCGAAATGTCGCATGGTGACAGTTTGTTACTTCTTTTGCGGAAAGTAATCGGCCACGGCACGCTTCTGTTGCCGGATACTATTATTATATTATTGTGATAGCAATTATATGAAGACTCCAGGCGCATTCGTGGTGTCGCCGTCGCCCTCATGTTTCGTATGAAGTCTCAGGGCAATAACGTCGTGACCGCGCGCCGCATGCTGTATGTCCAAGTGAAAGAGTAGGGGGGGGGGGGGGGTGGAGTGGGTGAGCCGACGATGGTGGCTCAGTCTTGCGTGCGCAAAGGAGAAAAGCGGGGAGCAATTAAGCGCGCCGCCTTCCGTCGCACGCGATACATCGGATGGAGTGGACGGAATGGGGGCGGGATCTAGGATTCTGTGAATCTGTGATTGCGCTGCATGTTTATTTGCCTCGTTTGACGCATTCTATACAGTCACTTTTTCTTAGATACGTAGATTTATTGGAGACTTATACGTATATTTAAATATCTTGTTGCGAGGTTTTGTGTATACGTGCAGTGAACTTTCTTTCCAGTGACACTTTTTTGCTCTTTATCAAGCATTTGTATATTCCATTGTATCTTCACTCTTCTAATGAACGAGGGCGAGTTAAATGAAAGTGAGCCTATACCCACCCCGCGCAATAATGGTTCGGTCCATTATCTGCGCGGCATGCACGTAGCACACAGGCATCTTTCATTTACAAAAGTGACACGCAGATGTGAGAGCAAATGTTCTTTAATGCTCTCATACACTGCATTGAACATGGTTGCGTGACGTAATGGACACTTCAGAAGTTGAGCAGCGGAGTGCCGTGAATGTTTTGACAGCTGAAGGTGTTTCCCAAAAGGAAATTACTCGCCGTATGGCTGCCGTGTACGTTGAACATTGCATCTCATTGGCCACTGTGAAGCGTTGCAGCAAACGGTTGAAAGAAGGACGTGAAAGTTGCGAAGACGATCCAAGACCGGGCCAAAGCCATCGTGGAATCACCCCCAACACATGTGCAAAAGTTGATGAGCTATGAGACAAGAACGGAGGATAAATATCGATGAACTGGCAGAGCGTGTGAACATCAGTCGCGGTTCGGTTCACACCATAATTCATGAACATCTCGGTCATCGGCTGTTGCGCGCGCAATGGTTGCCCAAGATTTTGAACCACCGCCAGAAGGTTCTGCGCTGCCTTGAGTCATCTGATCTGGTATCATAATGAGGGTGATGACTTCTTGTCTGCAATTGTGATCGGGGACGAACCATGGTGCCACTACTACGAGCCTGAAACACGACGGCAAAGCTTACAGTGGAAACATTCGAATTCACCGCCCCCAAAGAAAGCAAATGCCGTCATTTCCGCCGGAAAGGTGTTGTTTACTATTTTTTACTAGCTTTAGCTCGGGCCCAACTCAGACGCAGCCTATTAATAGATGTAAAACGCAGAAATGCTTTTCTGAGATAACTCCTGGGTCACTTTTAATGGAATTGTTGAATTTGAGAAAGTTAACTTCTAATATCTGTTGAAAGCGGAAGTTCGATATATATATCGAACTTCCGCTTCCCTCAGGCCCTATAGGCCCTCAGGCCCTATAGGTCCTGAATTTTGTTGAAAATATTTTGAAAAATTTGAAAGTGCGAAAAAAATAGAACCACGACGTTTACACACTAAAAGCTCTTCATCAAAAACAGATATCGCGGTTCTTCAAACGGCATTCTATTATAAGAGTCAAAGCGGACAAATTCGGTATGTCAAGTTGTGTCTTACGTGAATTAGTTACGTAGTGCACAACGGTTCTGCAAAAGCCGTATTTCGATAATGCTAAATTGTTTGAGATTCATTTGTAGCATAGCAAGTTTGTCCGCTGTAGATGTACTATTAGATGCGATTCACAGAATTGTGATATTATTTTTCATTGTTGAGTTACAGAGTTTTAAACGTGATAGTATCGTTTTCTGAAAGGTTGAGATTTGTGCCAATCTTTAATAAAGAACTGAAAACCTAAATGAAAAATTCGAAACCAGAAGACAGTAGAATATAAGTTTTTCTTTTAAACGCAACAAACCTCATCAAATTTTGTGCAGTGGTTGCCGAGAAAAACTAATTCACCTTCTACATGTATTTAGATAGGAGCATCCGAGATAAAGCTTCCTCTTAAGGAGGAGGCCAAGCTGCAACGTGAGCCCCCCCCCCGAGCGAAATTTCTGGCTACGCCACTGGTATGTATGTATGTATGTATGTATGTATGTATGTATGTATGTATGTATGTATGTATGTATGTATGTACGTATGTATGTATGTATGTATGTACGTATGTACGTATGTACGTATGTACGTATGTACGTATGTATGTATGTATGTATGTATGTATGTATGTATGTATGTATGTATGTATGTATGTATGTATGTATTGTCTTCCTTAACCTTTCCAGTTGCATATGTGTATACTAGCTCCTTGAAGACAAGTGTATTCGAAGACAACCTCATTTTGTTTGGTATTTACAAAACGTTTATGTTCCGAGATATTCATGAAAGTTGACGCAGAAGACGGTAATCTTGTATTCAGAAGTGGGAGTGTCGGGTGTCACGTCTACATGAACTGTTTGGGTGAAGGCAACTGGTCAATAAACCCACACGTGCTGCCTGAAGGCATCAGAGCTGCCGGATTCGAGACCCTCGCTATGTAATGAGCGAAAAGAAAGGAAACTGAGGGACCCGATTTTTTTTTCGTTATGCAGTTGTTGATCGGAAAAGTTGTGTCCACCAGAGCGTATAAACCTCCTGTGCAAGCAGCAATTGCATAGCTAGCTTAGAGTGTTTATTAAAGTAATCAATAATTTAATCTACTACTTTGGAATCTACTATTTCGTAATAGTAAATTTTAATCTGATCCGGAAAAGCGACACCATGCAGTGTCACTTTATCTTAAAAACAATCCGCAGCCATCGGAAAAACGAACGTCGAAGAAAAAAAAAACGCCCTTCCACTCTGTGAACAACGATGACCAGTAAAGCTGTGTACGTGGGCCCATTAGTGGCGAACTGCACCTCCACCGCGGGTCGGCCTGGCATTGTACTATCTTCGGAATTTTTTTCTACACGCGGACACAGTAGTGGGGAAAGTAGCCCTTAACAGCTTCGTTGTAATAAACACACTCCGTTTAAGACGAAGGCATCAGCTAGTTCATTGGTAAACCAAAGAAAAAAAAAGTACCTTAAAATTCTTGACGCTTATCTTCCGAAGTACAAGCTGCAGGTGCAGAAGCACTGGCACGCCGATCACGCCGTCTCTCTTCCATCATATTGGCAACACTCGGAGTAGCAATACTAGCGTCTTCTTACCTCCTTCCAAGCTAGAAGCTGTTTAAACGTGCACAACCTACGAGTAAACCACACGTGCTCGCTCTCCATCTGTGCTGCAACGATGCCGTCATCTCAGTAATTGTCAGGTGGCGTTGTCCTTCTATAGGTCTTTATCGATCGCTTCCGCTTTTACTTGTACACTCCAACAAACAACTTCGTAAGCGGCACCACGGAAAACCCGCCCACGCGTGCCCAATAAGTGTTATCATCAAATAGCCAGCATCGTGAGAACTCAATGCAACGTGCGGTCTTTCGACTCGCGCGGCTGCCGCATCTTATACCCGCAGACGCGCTTGATTAGGGACGCGGTGGACGCACAATACAAATTTTTTTCTCGCCTTAAACAATAAGTACTCCGATGAAACCACTCCTAAATAAATGACTTTCGTACAATCTTCCGAATGACTGTTGGGCTGCTGAGCACGAGGTCGCGGGATCGAATCCCGGTCACGGCGCCGGCATTTCGATGGGGGCGAAATGCGAAAACACCCGTGTGCTTAGATTTAGGCGCACGTTAAAGAACCCCAGGTGGTCAAAATTTCCGGAGTCCTCCACTACGGCGTGCCTCATAATCAGAAAGTGGTTTTGGCACGTAAAACCCCAAATATTATTAATCTTCCGAATGACGTCAAGCGCGCTTGTTTACTTGGACCTCATCGCCAAACTATATGAGCCTGAACATGACGAATTTCGCTCATTTTCACCGTTAAGATCTCGTGCGCTTCGAAGTTACTCGACCATCGACTTCAATACTCTTTTACAGCGCAGCTCTCAAGCGCCCGTTCCTGCGATGAGCGTCGGTGTGCCTCGGCGTCGTCCACTTAACCGAGCGAACGAGCAGAACGAAGGATGAAAGAGTCAACGCGGATCGCAGCGGGCGATGAAAAGCGAAGAGAGCGCGACGGGGAAAGAGGAGGAGGCTACAGTGCAAACATGAGGGAAATGGGGCAGAGGAGGGTAGGGCGAAAGCGTGATAAGTAAAACCCCTTAAACTTCGTAAAGTAGTGACACTCTCCTCCTCCGCCTTCCCTCCTCCTCGTTTCTCCTCTCTTTAACGCTCCCTCCTCGACCGTGACGCCGCCTGCACTGCTCGAGCGTAGCAAGGGCGCCAACATGCGCTCCTCGCCACTCCGTAGACGCTTCTCGAGCAAAAATGGCGCTGATGCAGGGCGCGGGCGCCCACGTGATGTTATTCGGCCAATAGCGACGCGGCGTCGGCCTCGGCCAGAGCGCGCGAGGAGGCATTCTTCAAAGCGTGGCACTACTTTACGAAGTTTAAGGGGCTTTAGTGATAAGAAAAGCATAGCGCCGCTCTGCGGTGACGACCGCCACGAGATGACGCCAGAGTATATAGCGCGCGTCGTCTGTTCACTGATGGCATGCGGCGAACGCATCCAATGGTACTATACAGGGTGCTTCACGTAACTTGTGCCAAGGATTAAAAAAAAAAGTGGTTACCCGCAGCTGAATGAAACCAACGGCATATAATTTGCCGTCATGTGGTGCTCCTTAGAGTATATCTTATATTCCGCTTAATTGGCTAAATATAAGATGAATTATGCAAAAGTTTTAATATTCACTTTAAGGTCAAGTCCGTTTCGTTTTGTTGTAGAGGGGATTCAGAAACGACGGATCCAATTTTTTGTGGCAACGTACATGCCTCGTGGCGATTTTTCTTTCGGCGCTTAAAGGAAGCCCGCGTAATATGAAATAAAACCACGTGATTGCGCTCGTGCGCTATCGCATTCGCCGCTATCGTTGTGTAGCCTGTTTTTGAGGGCGCAAGAAGGGCACAGGTTCGCCCAGTAAAACGCTAGTCTCGTCATTCACCGTTATTCTGCTTTCCTCACCGTCACTATTACGGGACAATATATATATATATATATATATATATATATATATATATATATATATATATATATATATATATATATAAATATATATATATATAACTGAAATCTAGAAAGAATGAAGAAAGCGAGATGAATGTGGACGAAAAGGTAACATGCTGCCGGCGGGATCCGAACCTACAATCTCCGCATTACGCGAGCGTTGCACTACCTATTGCGCTGCATGCGGCCACGGCTATTAATTCAGATATATATAAAGTGAAGCACATGATCAAAGTATTGCGGCAGTAAAGGAGGCAAAAAGGACAGAAATCAGGTAGAGAAAAAATTGCAGTTTCGCTCGAAAGCGAAGCATTGATTGCGATAACAAAATCAAAACAGTCTAAGAATGTACGATGAGTCATATATAACCGACGCGTTTCATCCGTATAGACCAAAGTTTAGCCGACATGCAGGCGATCGTGCTCGGCGCTATCGTAGTGCTTTGACTGTTCCATTTTTTCTGCGCACAAGTTCTCCCAGTAAAGAGTTAGGCTCAAATACTGAAATTCTTACTTTCCTTAGGCCACTTCCTAATCTTCTGTGAGGCACCCTTCATGCTTCCTTACCGCAGAGGTTGCATGGAGGAAGCAAGTGTATTCTGGAAGCTCCCTTCACCTGTCCTCACGAAAGGTGCTCTTTTCGTCTGTTAGGAACAGTTAAGTTGGCAACTGTGCTTCGTTCATTGGGAAATTACATTGAAATCCTGCATTGGTTTCAGGCCTACTAATTTTGCAGCATTTCTTTAGCACCGACATTTTCACGACATATTCTTTAAATCTCTCAGGCATAGTTGAAACGTCTGTTGCACGAGTCGCATGGCAAGATGGCACCGCGTAACCTACAGGCCGTGTGTCAGATTCGCTTCTAATCGCACATATGCTTCTAGTGTGATATGGAGCTTATTTACAACGAGGGGAATAGCGATAAGCCGATAGATGTGCATCGATGGCAGCGAACAAAGAGATAACAAACAGTTGAAAGACAAGGGGTATGCTTGTCTTCTCGAACCAGTTTCTTGTCATCATGGGAGACACGCACGCTTAAAGGGAAGCTGAAAGGTTTTCCAGAAAAAATGAGTGAACATGTGTACATAATGGTTTTCAACCCTCCGAATTCGAATATCGTATCGAAATTGAGCAAAAGAAAGCGCACATATATTTTATTTCGACGAAAAGTGCAGCAGCGGACACGCCCAGCTCGCGCGTCTCGTTTCCGCCTGTGATTGGTCGGGCGCCTCGTGACTTCAACTCTAGTGACCGACCGCTGCCGCTACACATGAAGCGCGGTGCCAGGTAGTTTGCTGCTGTAATGGAAAATTAAGAGGTAATGGAAAATTTAGACAGACTGCGTTTTCTGAGGAGTTCGGCGTTACTCCCTACATGTACGAACCGATTGCGAAGACCCGGCCTCTCGAAGAAGCAAACGATGCTGGTGCGAGGAGTGCTTTCGACGCGAACGAAAGCGAAGTCTTGGGATCTCCTCGTGTTGGAAATGCTCTTTGGTGAGTATGTTTTTTTCAAAGCGATCTAGTGATCTTGCCGATCTTTCGCCGATCTAGTGAGCTCGTTTCCGGTCAAACAACTGTAGTGTTGTGTTCCTGCATGCCTCCTCGTGGAAGGCAAGCGGGGATGCGATCGTCGGCATTTGTGCGCTGTCCAAAGCTGTCGGCAATCTACAAAGACGGTTTAAACGCGTGAAAAGCTCCCCGGTTCATGCAGTACGTGTAGTGACCTTCATCTGTGCGCCATCCGCACACTACTCGTAACCGAAGTCGTAAAGGCGGCGAATTCCTTCGGCTACGTGAGACCGCTCTCCATACACGCAGACGCACCAACAAAGGAATGCAGGGTCGATCGAAGTAGATTACGATGGCACGCACGCAGAAACAAGCACGGTCAGGCACGGTCGCGCAGGCTGCGAAGGAACAAAACACTAGAGATGACGTCACAACACCGCGGTTTCCGGTCTCCGCTCGCATCGTCAGCAGCAGCGCGCGGTATTCGACGGGGGCGGAGCAACAGCGCAATTTTAACCGACGATTACGTCGCTCCTAATTGAAAAAAAACCCGAATTTTACCTACATGGTTTATAAGGTTCCCGCATTCGTATATGAGCGTCTTATTGAATTCGACAGACTCTTCAGCTTCCCTTTAATAATAATAATAATAATAGTAATAATAATAATAATAATAATAAGTATATCAAACGTTTATTATATATATATATATATATATATATATATATATATATATATATATATATATATATATATATATATATATATATATATATATATATATCGCCCAGGAACAGCTATATGAAGTCTTCAAAATGCTCTTAGGAACAAATACACAAAAGAAAAGGCAACCGTGGTATACAAAACAATATAAAGTAGAGAAACAAATAGGAGAAGTTCTTTTTTTGGGGGGGGGGGGGGGGGGGGGAGTTTACGTGCCAAAACCACTTTCTGATTATGAGGCACGCCGTAGTAGAGGACTCCGGAAATTTTGACCACCTGGGGTTCTTTAACGTGCACCTAAATCTAAGCACACGGGTGTTTTCGCATTTCGCCCCTATCGAAATGTGGCCGCCGTGGCCGGGATTCGATCCCACGACCTCGTGCTCAGCAGCCTAACACCATAGCACAATCAAAGGCTTAAAATATCGTGTACATTGTTTTTCTTAAATGATTCCACAGCAAAAAAAAAAAAAATGTGTTTCTGGCCAGAATTCAGGATACTAGCATGGCACACAAATGGTTGATATGATAAACACTGTAGCCACTCTTGCAAATAGCTGCTTGTGTCCGAGTGAAGGCATTACAGCATCAGTTTTATCCCTGAATATGTGAGACGCTTTCGCCTGACGGATAGGCTTTAGTTATGTTGCCCACCTTGTAGAGAACCATCGAAATGCGGCCGCCGTGGCCGGGATTCGATCCCGCGACCTCGTGCTCAGCAGCCCAACACCATAGCCACTGAGCAACCACGGCGGGTGAGAAAAATTGAACGACGACGGGGCCTGAAAGCGAGTTAGTCATGCAACATGTTTATCTACACTTGTACTGAACACAGAAATTGAGCTCTGATGTCAGTTTGGGCAGAACACGTATTGCGTATTTTTTGAAGTCGAGCCATAGGACATGACTACAGCATCAAGGCCTCAGTGGCAAGCAACGTATTAAAGGGCGGAACCCAGATGGCGTTCCTGCGAGCGCAACTATATTAAGTAGAAGCTTGCGCTCATTCTAATATCTATACTAGGTGTCGCATTGAGTGAAGAAAGTGGCCAGCCAGGTAAGGGTAATATAGTTTCTTTTTCGGCGTCAGAAAAGCGTCAGTGTTGACACTCTCGTGCTGACTACGAAAAGCCCGAGGCGGTGCCAGAAGAAGCACTTCATTCGTTGAGCAGAAGTAGGGGTTTGTACCACTGTCAATGGGGCCGAAGCTACATCGGCGAGACAGGTGTAAATGACCGGTTACTAGAGCACAAACAAAGCGTTACGCCTTACAGAGACTGGCAGCTGTCAACGCACTGCCAGTGACTACGGTTGCTTCCCGCTTTTTTTCAAAGGGCCGCCTAATAAGATCCGACAAAGGAAAATTGACACGAGAAGTTATAGCTGCCGAAGCGAAAATCAGCGAAGGTTCCAAGTATGTCCCAACACCATCAGTTTTTTTTGTCAGAAAAATAAGTTTTCTTCTTAAATTCAGCAGGAAGATCGAAAGGGCGCGTCACATGGCTGTACGATTATGTATATTGAAGACACGGAATTTTCACTAAACATCAGCTGCTGCAAAGCGCTCCGGTACGTGCACATGCATTTGCTCGCCTCGCTTTGTCCTTCGATGCACGCGAACCCCAGTATCGCATGAAACATCAACTCGCCCAAGAAGCTGGCCGGTGGATTTCTTGCGGTAAGCTAAGTTGAACACGATCAAGAAGTTTTGGGCAATGCATACTGCTATTAACAACCTTAAAGAGGAGACTTAGCATGTCTTGACTTTATAGGCATAATTTTCGGTACGTCTGAAAGGGCTGCATGCACTATATGTCCACCAGAATGACAAAAGCGGTGCTCGAAAATATAAATTTACGATAGATAGGCGAGCAGGAAGGGCAAGGCGAGGGGGCAAGGATATGCTCTTGACACGTGTACTTGTTTCTCTTTATCGGGCGACACGTTTCACCGCCTAACAAGTGTTATCGCACAGCGCAGGACGCGCCTGCATGTATCGGAAGTTTCTGGAATGTTATCGATGCTTCCATCCGCGTTCTGTGACCGAACCTTGTGTAATCTGATTGCATGTGTGCACGACGCGAATAATGTAGAACTTTGTGGAAGGCACGCGGGTCCCAGCGATTACTCTGGAACATTCGACGACTGATGTATAAAAGCCGACGCGCTCGACCCACTGATCAGATTTTGACGATCGCCGACTGTGTTCGCCGTTGTCGCCGTTCTTTAAGTGTAGCCTGTTTTTTTCGTGGTCGCAGGTTCGCCCAATAAAGGTTAGTTTCGTCTTTCACAGTATTGCTGCTGTGTTCTTCATACGTCACTCCACGTGACACTATAGTCTATTCTAGTCAGTGGCTGGGCTGTAACTGGTTGGTCACAGGTAGGTAAAGCCACAGGTGGGGTAGAGTGTAGGCGAGGCTAGGCTGTGGCTGGCTGGTTGGGTTGTTTGCGTTTAGGAGTCGATGCGGCACTCCTCAATGAAAATTGTTGAAAGAAAAAAGAAAGAAGCCGTCGAAGATGATTGTCAAAATCAGCGAATAGCTTGCACGGAGCCACATGTACACACCAGCACTAGCAATACTTCCGAGGTATATAGCGATGACGTCGATAACGATGCTTGATGACGGCTGCACACATTATCGTGGACATGTTTTGGTTGACGGCATGACAGGGTTCACGACAACGATGGCAAAGCGACGGCGACGCAAAGTATGACGCGACGACGACGGCAACGTGACCAGGACGGCGTGACTACAACGCAATGACGACAGCATTACGACGATGACGATGGCTGCGCACCGGCGGTTTCTTCACTTTAGGTTTACTCTACGGAGGTCACACACTCCACTTTCAAACCACAGAGATGCTACGCACTGTGGGACTCGGGGTGAGCCGGCAAGAAGGAACTGCGCCCCTCGACAAGAGACACGCAGCAGATATCGGCGACGAACGCACACGAACGCACGAACGGTTCCACCGTAAGCCTATATATATTGTGGAGTTTCACACCCTTGCTCTTGGGACAAAGGAACGACAACACAGTAGTGCAAACAATCACAAGGTCATTTATTGCACCTTTCATAGATCAATGCCTGCTAGCCGAGTTGCTATCCACAAAACATGCCGATGGGCGCGCGACAAGCCGCGGAAGTCGGACACACCGCGACCGGATAGCGAGCGAATATGTTCGCCCCATGCTGGATCCCAACGCCTGGTCGTTCGCGCGTATGGTCACGCGAACGGTGGCGCGTTCGCACGAGGCCTCACGAGACGGTCTCGCAAAAGCATGGATCGGCGCACGCGCGGTACGTCTGCGCTGCTATCCGTCCGCGAACCAAAGAGGCAGCGCCTTCTCTTTCCCGCACCCAAGTAACCCCGCTGTGAGGCGGCGTTAGCAACGCAACACTCGCGCCATCTCTCGCACTGCGCTTCAACCACGCCGACCGCCGCGGACACCAGGCCACGCGGCGAAACCGCATTGCAAGAGACGGGAGCTATGCGGGAAAACAAGATATCAGGGGACCCGTTAGAATGGCGCATCCCCACAATATATAGGCAGCGGAGACACATGGAAAAAAGAATAGCGATTTGGGCCAGTTCGTTTGCGTCCATGGTTTAAAATTTCTGCAGCGCGCGCAACACTGGAGTGCGGCAAGAAAGGTCAAAAAAGGACAAAGGAAAAAGGATTGCAAGAGGACAGCACCTTCCGTTGTCCTCTTGCAATGCTTCTTTCTTCGTCCTTTATATTTACCTTTCTTTGCGCACTTCGGTGTTTCGCGCTGCAGAAATTTTAAACCATGGAGACACAGAGCCACCACCCATGATCACAACATCAGGTCACCAACCACGAAAACAGGCGAAAGAGCCAAAGCAATATTTTTTTTATTGAAATATCCGGTGGTCGGATTCAACCCCGGATTCCCTGCATAATAGCCCGATGCTCTAATCGTTAGGTCCCAGTCGTCTTTTTTTTTATTCATAATATTTATTGCAAATACAAAAACGTGCGTGCTTAAAGTTCACAAAGTGGCCAATTGAGTCATATCCGCGTCTACAAGCACAAAACGAAACGATTCACAGGACAATTAGGAAAGCAAGCGGTTCTTCAAATGGGAAGCAAACAGATCCACTTCAACAGTAAATATCCCTTTGGTGGGAAGTTACCTTGAAAAAAAAAATCATTCACTTGTAATGTAACATCCACACATTTCGCGTGCCAGCGGTAGTTACATTTTTGAGGTGATTTGCGCATTGGTTATAAATACAAGAGCGCACCAGTTTCTCCTGTTCTTCTCTCGTGACAGGCAGCGGTTTGTGATTCTGTGTTAGGCTGCAGCTCCTTTTGGAATGGCCCACATTCTCCAGTGGTTTCCTCGTAGCAGCTACAATTCATCGCCTTCCATGTAGGCCCAGCTCGTAACGCAGCGTGTTATAACTTTTCTTGGGTGACGTGCAAAAAAACCAGTTGTCATGCCATTACTGTCTTAATAACCTAGTGGCCGTCGTCTCGCTGCTATTGACACAAGTAACTCATCCTATATTTTCCTTGTTGTCGTTGTCTGTTGACTTTATGTAGTTGTGACATACAAAAAACCGGGACCCTCTGCTTCCAATCTTCTCGGTGTTTAGTGTACTATGTTTTCGTAAATTGTAAATGTGTTCTAATTGCGCGCTGTTGTTTATGTAGTTTTCGTGGCGCTGGTCTTCTGGGATAATATTTTCTCGAAATAAATTAACCTTGAATAAAAATCAATGCTTGTTCTCCGTAAACACCTAAACGTACGCCTAAACGGCAGGGCTCTAAAAAACAATCCATAGCGTCGGTTTTGAAAGTTAGCTTTGCTGCAGTACAGCAATGTTATGCGCTGAAACATACGCATTGTATTGCGTTGAAGCACACCAAAAATGGAACGGGACGACTGTGACGGGACATAATATACAGGGTGTTTCAGCCAACACTTTCAAAATGTTTTAAAGATTGCCTCTGGCAGATAGCTAAATTATAGTTTATGAGCCGGTCTACTCAAAGCGGTGGACACTACTTGCACAAAAAAATTGAAATGCAAAGTCGACTTATTAACAAGAACTCACCAATTAACTTTTTACTTAATTATCTTATGACCCACATTGCAAATTACAAATTCTAACAGTGGACTTCGTAAGGTGGTTCCACTTGAAGCGAATTCTCAGGACGACGCCAGTTTCGAAATATAAATTCCGAACTTCGCGAAGAAATGCATTGGCGTTCCAGTTACTTATTTGCTTCAATGCATGGAACGATGTTTTGTTAACAAACTAACTGGAACGCCAATGCATTTCTCCGCGAAGTTCGGGAGTTTATATCTCGAAACTGGTGTCATTTTGAAAATTCGTTCCAAGTGGATCCGCCTTGCGAACTCCACGGCTAGAATTTGTAAATTACAATATGGGCCATACTGTAGCTAGTTAAAAACATAATTAGTGAATTTTTATTAATCAATCAATTTTGGATATAAATTTTTTTGCAACTATTGTCCGCCGCTTCGAGTAGACCAGCTCATAAACTATAATTGTGATATCTGCCACAGGCAACTTTTAAAGATTTTTGGAAGTGTTCGCTGGAACACGTGCCCTGTATGTATTCCTTAATTATACACGCGGGCACCCGCTTTCTCCTGCCACAGTACGAGTGCCAGAATGCCTAATAAGTGTGTTGTCAGGCGGTCAGAGCTGTTTCAGACGTGGCTGTGGCGACTTGAACTCTGGTTCTGCCCACCTTGCACGCCCCGTATATCAGACCGTAACGGGGTCTAGTACGCGTTCCTTAATTGTACAAGCGAACACGTGTCACATTCCGTCACAGTAAGAATACTGAGACGTGTAATAACTGTACTGGAAGCCATTTCAAGCTGTTCGACACGTTTCTGTGGTGATTTAAGCCCATTTCCTGTCTAACTGCTTTGTTCATATATAGTAAGTCAAGGAAATAATTTTGGCGTCACCACTGCCATTCATTTCGCCGTCCCTGCGGCGACGCACGGTCGGCGACGCAATGATGACGATAACGTTACGACAATTAAAGCACGAACAAGAATTCGGCAGGGTTCGAATTCCATGCTTCTTCGAGTGTGCTTCCTCTCTGTTCGCGCCATTTAAACAGTGGCCCCTTCCCGCTTTTAATATGTTACATCTCATTGTGTTCTGTATGCTTTACCGCATAAAACAAGTGTACTGCGCTAAAGCTAACTTTAGGAAACCGGTTTTATGCAATGTTTAAACCCTTGCCAGGCTAAACTTAATTTCCGAAAGAGCACACCGTGCTTGCTAGGGCAGGGAGGCGCAACTTGACGAGTGAGAAACTGGCAATGTACTGTACCTAAATATAAAATTGAAATTATTGCATTGCATGACGCCTCATATCTTTATTATTTAACATAATAGTTAACATAAGATTAACATTTACGCTTCTGAATATTTCTGGCCATCCGGCGCTCTTGAAAACATTTCAGGATATTAAAGGCCTTGGCGTCTCAGGTTACACATTGATACATATCACACGTAACGTGAAGCTGTCGTAGGAAGATTGGTCTCCAGAAAGATTTAAAAAACGCCGCAACTTCCATAGGGTAACAAACACAAATATATTGAGCTCGAATGAAAATGGTGCATCGCGAATAATTCAGTGTGTACAGTGGGATGAAATACACGAATCTAGGCGGGAAATAAAGCGTGAAAATTCCGAGGTATGTTATGAATAACGTTGACGCTTAATAAAAACCCTAAAAGCATTGGGCCAGGGGAAATGACCCGATTTGAACAAATAAATGAAAAATATGAACAGGTGGTCGTTGGTGACAGTGCTGGTAGTAATGACTGAATTCACTGTGATAAGAGCTGGCCTCGGATTTCAGCAAAGACCACTATGCTTACTTTAACACCCTGAAATCAGGTGTCCTGTCATGAGATGCTATCCGCAAGTTCATTCAAGCGTCCGCGGACAGTTGCGCTACTGCCGATCGTGGTATATTTTCCCCTTTTCAGCTATGGCATCGCGTTCGTGACCTAGCGTTTTCTGCTTTGTTTCTTGTTGCGTGAAGGCATCATATTACGAATGGCAAGTCGCCCTTGTGGGCGTGCGCATTGCGTTGGGGCCACGACAACAACAGCTGGTCCAAACTCTTGTCTACGCGTCGGTGCCCTCGTGCCAGAGCAGCCAGTGTGTTTTCTCCTGGATGGGATGGTGGCGCCTGCCAGCGGCACTTTTTGCAGTCACTGAGGGGCGCGCTTGTCCCTAGTTGGGCACTGCATGTCATCACGAGTGCGCTTGCCATTACCCTTTCCATCCATGATACCCTTGCATCTTGAAACTGTAAAAACGCTCAAAGACGAGAACGAAGAGAGAAGACGGAACGAGACGCTTACTCACGAATGAAAAATTTCATTGAAAGGAAACAAATCTATGCACGCAATAAAACGGAGTAGGAGGGTTGCGCATGTGTGTGAAGGATCACGGGTTAAAGCTTTCAAAGGCAACGTTACAAATTAAAATAGAAAGTCTAACTATCAAGAAAGTCAAATTCCTTATCATGTTACGAAGACTGCAGGGGTGGCTGACACAGTTATCTCCTCTTTTCTTTTTGTAGTAGGCGTTTGCCATTTCGCGGGTTAGCTGATTGTTACTCTTGAAGATAATCTGAGTATCTTTCAATACAGGATATATAACGACCACATTCCTTACAGTGGGCGGCTAGATAGGAACTCGGTTCCGGGAGAGCACGCACGCTCTTTTTTCGCATCGCAAATCCACCGGGCGACCACCAAGGCGAATACGAAGAGGCAAACAAGGCAATTCGCTCTAAAGAAGGCTAGTAGGTAACCACAAAAGACAGAGAGTTGTTTTCCTAAGACGAGTTTTCACGTTCGAGCCTCAAGTTTTGTCAAAAGGACAGGGCTGAAGCTTAAGTTTCGTCATCACTTTTTCCCCCACGCAGCCTCGCGTGCCCGCGAATTCAAGCCTGTTGGCGTACAAAACCATTAAGCGCACGAAATACGACCACGTACTTCTTATATAAACAAAGTACACGTCGCGCAGCAATCGTGTTAAAGCGTGCAGGCAAATGGCAACATGCTCAGTGAACTGCGCAAAAAGTTCTCCCATCCATTTCGATGAATTCGTACCTTTCTTAACCAGCCGCGATTACTGGTTGGTATCGAGAAGACATTCTTGCCTTTGCTGAAACTATTTTGGCATACGAAGGCGCAGCAGGTCATGGTGGGGGAAAATGCCGTGAAGCGACGTCGCACTTCCCACAAAACTTAGATCAAGTCTTTCGCAAACAAACAAACAAACAACAAACAAACAAAAAGACGCTGAAGAGCAACAGCGCCAAGATGCGCTCCTTGCTAGTCCTTAGACGCTTCTCAAGCGAAAATGGCTGTGGAGCGCGACTGTAAAGAAACGAATCCGGCGCGAGGGCCCACGTGATGCCATTAGACCAGTAGCAACTCGGCGTCGGCATCGACCAGGGTGGGGGAGGAGGAGGCGGCATTCTTCAAAGCGTGTAGCTGCTTTACAAAGTTTGAGGGGCTGTATGCTGCGGTGCGGCCATCTGGTGGTGCTGCAAGGAACCGAACGCTGATCTGTGATTGGTAGAGACACGTCGCAGAACGCTGTGATTGGTAGAAAACTTTCGCTCACAGTCAATTCACCGTCAACTCACCAACGCCGACGACACCAGATTTTCTGTGCCACGGGGCCCTTACAGTTGTCGCTTTGAATTTGTGCGACTTAATGGTGTGGGAACTGCTTTCTTGAGGTGCTCTAGACGAAAGTCCGCAGCGACATCGCGGCTGAAGACGAAGGAAGACGAAGAACACTCTCCCCTCTGTGTTCTTTTTGCAGTGCACCTGAAACTATCGAACATTATTTTCTCTCATGCCGCCGCATTCTAAGACAAAGAAAAAATATTAGAATACTCATTTACCAAACTTGGCCTATCGCTAACCTCGACAAGCATTCTTTC